>NC_133460.1:39556459-39873959 GCF_048565385.1 Saimiri boliviensis
ATTTCTGTTGTTTTATGCCACTCAGTCTGTGATACATTGTTAACAACAGCCTTGGGAAACACACCCAACTCCCATCACCAAAAAACAATTCTAAAACACATCTGGCCCCATGGACAAGAGACTGTGAAACTATATTTTAATATTTAATATGCCACTTTATTCTGAATATTTCAAAGTAACTGTATGTTTTTCTTTCTTGGCTTCTGGCAATGGTATTTACCTAAATTTGTGATGATTTTGTAATATACTGCTTATTGAAAAAAAAAGAGAAGGACACAGAACGCATATTTAGACTTTAAAATTATCAAGACAGAACAGTTAAAACCATCCATCTTAAATGCTTTATAAGAATAAATTTTCCCCATTCCTGTGATGTTGAGGCAGCAGTGCATTGAGACGCAGTACAGCTGTCAAAGTCCCAAATGCTGCAAAATTAACCATAGTTAGTAACTTAGATTTATGACATCTAACACTGAAAGAAAGCCAAGTGAAAGAATGGAGAAGCATGTGCAAAGTGTAGACATTCATTTCCTTACACATTTACCTAGCAAACATATATAAACATGCACACACACACACACACACACACACACGCACCCCTATGTGATTCCATATGCCAGAAGACACAGGGAATATATTAAAACTATAATGAGACAGGACCTTATACTCTAACAGGAATGTAACAAAGGCACAAATTGATCTTCTCCCAGTTCTAAAATGTTTTCTTTGGCACTAAACTTGCCTTCTGTTCTCCTATCCAACCAAGACTAGAGTTTCTACTGTTATCATTTTTATCAAACATATTAAAATTATCACTTTGAAATACTCTGTTTACAGAAAGGTGGTACGTGGATTAGCCAAAGATAGAAAGAGATCAATATACAAAGATATTCACAGAAATGCCCTCCATACTAATGCAAACAACCAATCCGTAACAATAGGAGATCAGTGAAGGCAGAATGCTCCCTCCTGCAAACTTTGCCTCAAGATGTCTACATCTGAATCCCCAGATCCCATGAAAATGTCACTTACATGCAAAGGAGAATTAAGGGAACAGATAGAATGAAAGTTGCCCATCAACTGACTTTGAGGAAATTATCCTGGGTTCTCTGAGTGGAACCTATATAATGACAGAGGTCCTTTAAAATGGAAAATGGAGGCAGAGAAGAGACAGAGTGATGCCTAATGACAAGAACTTGGCTTGTCATTGCTGGGTTTGAAGATGAGGAAGGGGCCATGAGCCAAGGGATGCAGGTGGCTTCTAGAAGGTGGAAAGGCAAGAAAATAGATTCTCCTCTGGGGCTTCCAGAAAAAAGCTGCAGCCTTGTCCCACTGATTTTAGCCCAGTGAGACCCATATTGGACTTCTAACCTACAAAACTATGAGATAAATCTGTGTTATTTCAGGCCACTAGTAATAATTTGTTACAGCAGCCACAGGAAACCAACATAGGCACTAATAAATGATGGTCTATCCTGACAATGAAATAATACGCTGCCATAATTAAGAACAAATGAAAACTGTCATGTGCCCAGTTAGGAAAAAAAACATGCTGTGAACCACAATATGATCCAAATTTTGCTTAAAAGGTTCAGATCAACCCTCAGATGCATTAGAAATGACTGGAAACACACAAACCAGAATAGAGGTGGTTGTGAGGGATGGCACTGATGACCCAGTATCTATATAATGAAGCCGTTTTCCAGAATTTCTCAAAAAAAAAAAAAAAGCTATTTATCATCACTAAAATGATATTTAAGGTCTGGTAGAGATCTGCTTATCTAGGGTGGCTGTTACAGGGTACTCAGTGACTGAACCAGGAAAGGTTTTGGACAGATGAAATCTTTCTGAACTGAACACCACATAGAGGCAAAAGGTTAGAGCACAGAAGTTGAAAGGTTTTTGTCCAGGTGAGCTTCAGGGACAAAGACCTTTCTTACCTTTCTACCTGTGAATGCTGAGTCCTGCATACAGTTGGCATTTCAAGCACTAGTTCCTCTTAAAGTTGCTGATCTGTTGGAAACTACCTCACAAGTACAAGTTGCACCTCCCAAGGAACCAAAGACTGTTTAATTCTCCAGTTACAACATGGCAAAGTTAAGAGTGAGTGGTCTGCCTCAAAGGTATTGTTCCATCAAGCCCTAATATTTTTAGTGTGTGATTCAGGAGAACGCAAAGTTTTTCAGGAACACATGTATAACATTAAGACAGACACCTCTGTATACAATTTGATGTTTAAGACCTACACAGCAAGTTAACTAGCTGAAACTGACCAAGACAAAAGCTCTGCCCAGCTCAAGCCTGCCACACGGCATTTTGAATGTGTTTCATGATATTATGCAAAGGAAATTGTTATTTGGACATTAACTTGAAACAATATACTCCTATCAAAATAATAAATTCTGCAATCCTCAAAAAATTGTTATTAAAAATTCTTAAGGATACATTCACAATGCCAAGCATATGGCCAAAAAAAGAGCCTACATACATACATGAGTGCACGTACACATGTCATATTTTTTTGAGCCTGAGTCTCGCTCTGTCGCCCAGGCTAGAGTGTAGTGGTGCAATCTCGGCTACTACAACCTCTGCCTCCCAGGTTCAAGTGATTCTCCTGCCTCAGCTTCCAAGTAGCTGGGATTACAGGCCCGCACCACCACGCACCGCTAGTGTTTGTATTTTTAGTAGAGACCGGGTATCTCCATGTTGGCCAGACTGGTCTCAAACTCCTGACCTCAGGCAGTCTGCCCAGCTGGGCCTCCCAAAGCACTGGGATTACACACGTGAGCCACCCTGCCCAGCCTCACACTGATGCATTACATGCCCAGCTGCATCACTAAATAGATTTTTTGACATCACTATTCTGTCACCACAAAAGCTTCTAAGAATTTTGAAAAGGCTCCCTTACCTAGAAAGGATACCAGGCCCAGGTGTGTTTTTTTTTTTTTCCTTAAATAGGCAAGTTCCACCAAACTTTTAAGATAAAGATAACTGCCATGTTATATAAGCTACACCTGCTAAGAGGGAAAAAAAAAATGAAGAAAAGCTATCCAAAAGTAGCCCTGCTTCCAAACTATCCTACCAAAAAACCCAAAGGCGACTTTTATATAGCACATATACAGAAATTTTGAAAATATTAGCAGAATGAGGACGGCAATGTATTAAAATTCTAAAAAAATTATAAGCTGAGTTTATCTATAAGAAATAAGCAGAAAACTCAACATTAGATGATTGTATTTCATTACATTGAGATTTTAAAAAATACAGTCATGTGTTGCTTAATGACAGGTTACATTATGAGAAAAGCATTGTTAGGTGATATCATCATTGTGTGAACATCAGAGTATACTTACATAAACCTAGATGGTATAGCCCACTGCACACCTAGGTTATGTGGTATGGCCTATTACTCCTAGGTCTGTATAGCATGTTATTATTCTGAATATTGCAGGCAATTGTAACACAATGATTATTTATGTATCTAAACATAGAAAAGGTACAGTAAAAATATAATATTTTAATCTTAAGGGACCACTGTCTTATACATAGTCCATCGCTGACTGAAATGCCGTTATGCAATGCATGAATACATCACCATCTCAATAGATGCAAAACATTTGACAAAATTCTCCTCATTCACGATAGCAAAACTTCCTTCATCTAAGCATCTACCAAGAGCTTGAGTCAGATAACATATTTAATAAAGCACCAAAATCATTCCTGTAAAGTTTGAAAGAATAGGATGTCTGCTATCATCACTATGACTCAACATGGTACAGAACATCCTAGCTAAAGGCAAGAAACAGAAAGGAAAGAAATGGAGGTGGTTCTTATGTGAGGGCTAGGTTCCAAGGTCAAGATGTAAGTGGGAAATGGCAGAAAGTCAGGTTCTCTTTGATTATGATACAGTTAGGGTAGGGTCAGGGAACCTGTTTCTATAAAAAACCCGCACCAGTAGAAACCCCACACCAGTACATCGAAACTGACATGGCCATCTGAGGGAAGGAGACAGACACAAGGCCTACAAATGTTTGTGGAGCAAGAGAGACAGTGGAAGAGCCAGCACTGTTTAAATTATCCCTCTGTTCTGTTTAGCAGGCGTAAACAACAGAATATGTTAAATGTGAGTATGACCCCATGTTATGGCAAGAGACTGACAGATGTTAGAAAGGAGGGGACAAAAACTGTCACTGCAGACACCCACCTACACAATGCAAGAAAACCAACCAATAATTGTTCATCAGGGTAACCAGACACCGAACGACAACAAAAACACAAAACAAAAATCACTTCTAAACACGATGAGAAAGTAAAATTTAGAATATCCACATTGGCAAGAACAAAGCACCTGAGAAAAAGGCTGAGCACCTGTAAATCCTGTAAAAGTATATTCAAAAATACTTGAAAGTGTTAAAATGAATAAAAAATGAACCTAACTAAACAGGAGATTTTTACGCTATAAACCCTCCCCAACGTAAAATCCCCGAGGATTTAAAGTATATAACATAGGCAGGGAAAAATCCTAACAGCTAAGACACTTTTGAAAAACTGTTAGAACTTGCTGTTTGTGATATCAAAACCTACTCTAGAGTTATAACAATCAAAATAGGCTTACTAACAGAAATAGAGATTTAAAGAGTTTACACAACTAAGTTTGGGTATCTAGGGAAGTTAGATGCCAGTTCAAGGATTTAGATGCCATTTCAAAGCATTTCAATGGAATAAATGGCCATATACTATGTTTAGACAAAATTAGACAGTACCTCAAAACATGCACAAGAAGCCCTACACTTGACAGCACAATGTCTACGTTTCCAGCGCCCCACCTTGTTTATTTCATCTACTTGAATTGGTCTGAGTTTTGATTCCATCGATCCAAGAACCCTTCCTCATCTTCTTTCCCTTCTCTTTCTTGACTATTGTCAGGCAGGATGCTGCGAGGAAAAACTTACCATTCATATTAGCCAGTTTCACAATCTATCCCATGAAACCAAATGAGAAGGCATTCACAGCTGCAGCTTACGGATAAGGCTATGTAGCAAAACCGAGGTGCCAGAAATAAGAAGGTTAAATGCTCTGTTAGACAAGAAAATTAGAAAAGTATGTTCTGGTCAAGTCACATCCCAATGTGAAAACATTCAGGAGTCTAAGGTGATCCAGGATGTGACACACAAACCCCTAACTCTTCACAGCTAATCACAACACTGGGCTCACCAAAGCATCAAGTCTTCTACTCAAACCCTGCTTTAAGAGTCACAATGAGAGATTTCAGTGCCTCCATGGGGTATCCCAATGAAGTTTTCTTGGATGAACAGCCCCCTTCCAGAAAATATTTTTTCACAGGCAAGAAATTATTTAACAATTGTGACTACTCATTTAGGCCAAACCATAAGGGAAAGGAAAAGATGCAGTTTGGGTGCTTGGAGGGAAGGGACATCTTCTTGGCCACCTCAAATCTGTTTGGAAAGTAGGCACAGTATAAATTAGCAGTTATCATCTCATTGAGAGATCCAACAATTACTTCACAAGGGGCCATTAAGAAATTTGGGCCACTGTTAAAATCATCCTCACTCAACAGGTAAGGAGGGAAGGGTCAAGCGTGATTATGCAATTGCCGAAGGTCCACATGACTTGACAAGGATTACCTAAAACCTCCAAAACCAGTCCACACAAGGCAACCCCAGTCACTTAAGCAGCCGGAAGACAGGGATCTAAAGGGTAATGTTCTAAACATACTCCCTGTTCGGAACACTTATTTAGTATCTTAAGGAATAAGAAGTTACTGAAGTTCAATCCTATTTTAAGAACACCCATATTATAAAACTATAGATTTATGAAAAACAAGAGTCTAGAATTTTTTTTTTTTTGCTTGTGAAACAAGCAATAAACTAGGAGTTAATCAGACGCTCACAGCTAGACCTCATTATTACACACTGATCAGACACTTAGAGCTAACTCACATCATTCTCCTGTAAGAAGGACACAAGCAATCTCATTAAACATCTACACCGAACAAGACCATGACAAAGTGAGACAAAACAAGAGTACTGTGAAACCCACAAAATAAAAACATCCCCCATTCTTGGCTAAACTGAGTAACCACTACTTCTTTACCAATTACAGCTGTGGCCTGGTTCTAATCTGCCTTCCCCAAAGGTGTTGAGATATCCAATCACAGAATCACTCCCACTTTCTGAAAACACCCAACATAAAAATAACCTTTGCTTCCCTGCTTTCCATCAGCCCTTTCCAATATTACCCAAGCAAAGTCCAAAGCTCCTAATAGCTTCTTTCTAACACGCGTTTCCTCTCTTTAATGTGTTTTCCCCTCACTGCACTGAACTATAAACCCAAGCTTGCTCAATGACAGGTATGTTCCTAGAAGTCTTTGTCTGAGGGCACAAATGATTCATCATTTTACCAATGATCAGGCTTCCTCAAAGACTGATATTTTGATAAAACCAAATTTAACTTCATTTGCAAATAAACTCTTCAGGATCCTAGCTATTTCATAGAAGCATGCTACACCTATAAGACAAAATGTCGCTGGTAGAGGCTCTGAGTGCAGCAAGATTTTTAATTGAGTCTTAAAAAATACTGAGGACATTTCCTTCTTAATATAGAGAAAATCCTCCATATCAAGAACTCTGAAAACTGGGTAGCTTTTTCTTCTAAAGCTCAAATCATAGCAAACCATGATGACACAGATAGGACCACATTTTCCAATTTTACAAGTTCTGAAAATATCAACTGTACACTAAGGGGATTTTACAGCCCTATAGCAACAAATGGTTTTTCTGGACACTCTAGGTCCTATGACCCAATCTCAGACAGGAAGAGACCAACAATATAGATAAATCCCACAGACAGAATGCTGTGAGAAAGATGTCAAACACTGAAAGAGAACACACTAATTCCAGTTGAGTAGAGTTTAAACTCCGAATAGTGGCTACTCTTGGAGGGATAATGGCTAGAAGGGCGCACAGTGGGGTCCAGGTGTTAGTCATATTCTGTTTCCTGATCTGGGCACCAGTTACACATGTGCCTTCAATCTGTGAAAATTAATTGAAATGTACAATTATCATATGTCTGTAAGTTATATTCCAAAAAAAGTTTTTAAAGAAAAAGATAAAGTGGTAGCATGTCACAGAGCAGCCTCCACTTAACTGAGACTCTGGAAGTGGCATATGTCCACCATTTAGGCCAGTTCCTTCACCTCTCTGAGCCACATCTTCCATCTGTAAATGAGGTTAACTCTTACACTCGCAGGCTTCTTTTGAGAGTTATGTGAGTTACTGCTTGTATTTAGCCTGGTGCACAGAGCATGATGGTTCAAACCACTGATGTCCTGCTGTCCAGTCTCTGCCCAGTGCCACCTCTGTGCAACTCAGGAAGGAACAATCAGCTCTGACATGATCAGAGATGACTATCTTTCTGTACTCTGGCAGAGCATCATCTGCCCCACCCCCTTCTGCACTCCCTTTATCTCCTCCTTCCCGGACCTGAGCCCTTCAGTCCCACCCAGCAGGTCTCACGGGTCTCCTCAGCCATGTGCCTTGTGACTAAATCCACAACATCTTCCACCATAATAGTCATCTTCAACCAATACCTTACCTATTGTTTGCAATGTGTTATCACAGATGTTACCAAGAAGCGTGTTCACTTCCTACCATGCACCACTGTTCCTGGGCCCCTGATACTGAAAGTCACCCCAGGTCAAAGAACGAGAGGTCCAGGGCAATCTCTGAGAAGTGGGTGTGAGCCACAGTGTGATGTGTCCTTTTAGTCTTAAGAATGGTTTTAAGATTAACATCCTAGCAGCACATTCATAAGAAAAAATGAAACTACTGGGATTTTACAGGGGGAAATTCTACCTTCTTTATCTTGGTGTCCCAGAAGGGGCATAATGGGGTGAGACAATTATCCCCCTTTCCTTTCTTAGGGATCAGCTAAGCCCTTACTAAAATTTCAGATTTTGGGCTAATTTTTAGACATGAATTCATTCTAAAATTCACTGGGGAAAATGTGTAAAATTTTAAAGGGAGAAAAGGCATTAATGGCCAGAGGAGAAAAAAAGTCCAGTAGTCAAATGAAGCCAAAAGTTAGTTACATAGATGTTAATCAACAGGTAGTATGCATTTTAAAAACTTTGCTAAACATCTTAGACACCTAGCAGTTTTTGCTGCCCCAAAACTGAGGCGCTCTACTTGGTATTAAGACCTAAGAAAACAATTTTCTTGTGGGAGTCCCCATGAAAGGGACAATGTGTGACAAGATAGACATAACCTCAAAAATACTCTCACTCCACATCCCTGTCCCTGGGAGGTGCACACTGAATGCTTAGGAATAAAGTGATCTTATATCTGAAATCTGCTTTCAGTTGGTTGGATACAAGGGAACAGAAACAGAGGGCAGGAGAGGGAGTAAGAAGGAGAGCAGGGGGAGCAGAAGTGGTGACGTGGAAGTGACATACCTTAAAAACTAGTGAAATTAGGTCAGGGGTATAATTAAGAGTGTTTACTGCCGGGCGCGGTGGCTCAAGCCTGTAATCCCATTACTTTGGGAGGCCGAGGCGGGTGGATCACGAGGTCGAGAGATCGAGACCATCCCGGTCAACATGGTGAAACCCTGTCTCTACTAAAAATACAAAAAACTAGCTGGGCGTGGTGGCGCGTGCCTGTAATCCCAGCTACTCAGGAGGCTGAGGCAGGAGAACTGCCTGAATCCAGGAGGTAGAGGTTGCAGTGAGCCGAGATCATGCCATTGCACTCCAGCCTGGGTAACAAGAGCGAAACTCCGTCTCAAAAAAAAAAAAAAAAAAAAAAAAAAAAAAGAGTGTTTACTGTACGGATCAACTTTTTAACTGAAAAAACTTTAATTCAGTAGAAAAAAGAAAAAAAATGATACATTCATACCCCCAAAACACAATGAGTCCCAGGGACTCAGGAGGGTCCTATCAACTGGGCCCACTGTCCACTGTGGTCTCTTTGGTCTCTGGACTGTCAGTGGACTCTGAGTCTCAGTCTTTGAGTTAAATACCACGTGTCTTTGCAATAAGCAAACAACATGATCAGTTATGCAAAGGACTAAAGTATAGCAACGAGTGAAATGTGATACTGGAAGCTATGAGACAGAGAACAAGAAAAGGCTATAAACTCCCCCTTTTATGACTTCCAAGTGAAATGGCATCTCTTGCAAAGATATTGCGGAGTCAAAAAGTAAGACATACTCAGATGTCCCAGATGAGCCAACTATCACAAGTGATATTAGAAACAACGCTATACCTTTCATGGGAGCCATCATCTCCCTCTCTCTGTATTTAGAAATCTAGACTTTCCTTTTTCTTCTCTTTGTTCTTTCAAATTCTGTCAACTGAACCTATGTCAGCACAGGCTGATGATGGGGGAAAATGTAATGAATTTAAAAGTTTTACTGGAAGGTTACTCAAAATTATAAATCCTATCCAACTGGACTATAATATTAAAAGTTGATGTTCTTTTTGGTTTGATATACACAAATTGGAGTCAACTCAATTGATTATTTAATGAGGAAACACAGTTTTCTCTAAAACTCCCTAAACTATATTTGAGAACAGAGGGCTAAGATCCCTATCACGTATACTGATGGTGATCAGGGTAGAACCTGCTTTAAGAAACTCTGTACTCAGTATAAACTGGATAAAGTTTAATGTATTGTTGTCAGAGTTCAAAACCCTCACATTTGACAGAAAGCCTCAAACACTGAAAAAATTTCCCAACATTTTCTAGCATTTTTACAAAAACCATCACCTTCATATGTGACTTGAGTGATCCGTACAAACAGGAGACATGTCTTTAATGGGCTCCAAAAACAGTTTTAAACTCCTAACATCAACCAATCTGTAGATTCTTACTAAGAGGAACATTTGGTACTAAACACCACATTATCTTTGTTCTCTCACTTACTTCTAAGCAATTTAAGCAAAAGAGGAATTTAGTGTTAAGTTGACTAAGTTTCAGGGAAAAAAAATGAATGTAAGCAACATGGCAATTTATTCTAAGTAAAAGCAATCCCTTCAAAACAAACAAAAAAAAAATCAGAAGTTCCCTCGTACAGAACCAAAAAAAGAAAGGAAGAATGTCAAAAGAAAAAGGGATTTCAGGTTGAGACAGCAATGACAATAAGCAAAACATGACCTACCACTGCCCAAAAAAATACAAACAAAATTTCAAAAGCACACACTCTAAAAACTGGTAATTCTACTCCTAGATTATCCTACAGATAATAAAAACCATTGCTAAGACTTGTTAAATTTTTGAAAGAATGTTTCCTGTGACTTGCTTTGTAGAAAGAAAGAAAGACTGAAAACAATCAACAGAGGAAGAGTTGAAGAGTGCGCTCCCATTTTCCAGAATACTTTGCAGCAAGCCCTTGAAAAGAAATGGGCAATTCTATACCTAGTGATGGGGATAAACTCATGACATGTGTTAAGTGGAAGAAAAAAAAAAGCAAGATACAGAACCATATACACTGTGCTCCCATTTCTGGGTATCTTTTAGGAGGACAATATAGTCACACATTTGCATTTGCATAATATATATCCAGAAAAACACTTAAGGCATAAGATGGCCAGTCACGGTGGCTCATGCCTAAAATCCCAGCACTTTAGGAGGCCAAGGCGGACAGATCACTTGGGATAAAGAGTTTGAGACCAGCCCAGCCAACATGGCGAAATCCCATCTCCACTAAAAATACAAAAATTAATCAGGTGTGCCGGCGCACGCCTGTAATCCCAGCTATTCAGGGGCTGAGACAGGAGAATTGCTTGAACCTGCAAGATGGAGGTTGCAGTGAGCCGAGACTGTACCACTGCACTCAGCCTGGGTGATAGAGTAAGGCTCCATCTTAATTAAAAAAGAAAAAAATGAAAGGGTAGAGAATAAGTGTGAACCAGGGAGAGGAAGAGATAAATCCAGTTGGGATACATTTGTTATATCTACAGTCCTTCCATCTTCATTCTTTCTCCAATCCCCCACCCATGTCGGGAGGTTTGCTTAAAGCAGTAAATTATTTTGCCACATCTAGATTTTAAAACACAAAGGCTATTGGCAAAAACACATTCTGATGAAAAACTTTAAAAGAATGGATTAAAGTACCACTTTTGTAGGTCAAATTTATTTAACTAAAAGTTCTAGATTGGCATGGTCCCCAGAACTTAAAAACCTACTCCTAATTTAAAAGGCATATATGCCAACATTACCCCTTGAATTAGATTCAAAGAATAATTCAAGTCTAATTCAAGATTCAGGACCTGGCCCCACCTACTTCCAGCCTCAGGGCATACCCCAATCTTACTCTGACCACAACTCTTCTTTCGGTTCCTCAAACCTGCCCTGCACTTCTGTCGCTTTCAGGATTTTTTGCATAGCCTCTTCCCTGGGCCTAGAATATTCTTTTACTCATTCTCTTTATGGTTCACTTAAGGAAAAAAAAAAAGAAAAAAAAAAAAAAAAACGGGGTTGCAGCCTACGTGTATGGCACTTCAGGGAAGCTCCCTTGGCTGCTTTAAACTGGTCTGGTTCCTCCCATCATATCCTCCAAGAAAAACACATCTATCTTTTCAAGGATTTATCACAATTTCAATTCTGTAACTGTGAAATCAGTTTTCCGACGTCTATTTCCCCCACCACTAGAATATCAGCTGCCAGAGGCAGAAACTGTCTCACCAACCTTATATACAGAATAACCTCAGAAATATTTATAGAATGAACAAAGAAAGTTTATAATATGTATGTTATTTGTAATATTTGTGAGATGAACAAAGAAGATTGGTCAATATGAAAGAAGATTAAATTGAAGGTCCGCCGCTTTAAATCTATCTTTAAGCAGGGGAAATGGAAAATACTGCAGAGTAAAATAAAACCACCAGATAAACAGAGCCCCAAACTGACCAGGATAGAAAAATAACGACAATTACACTTGAATCCATTTAAGCAGCAGCTTCGGGATGAAGAAAAATGCTACAACAATAGTATCCAAAATAAACCATTCAGTAATTGATCAACTAGTCACAGGAAATTATCCTAATTCAAGATCTTATATGAACTATACAAAGTGTTATACACAGAAGGATGAGGAAAAAAGACACCACCAGGAGATGTATCTAACATGCAGCTGTGAGTTCAAGTGGTTTAATGCAATTTAAAAGAATATCTGGCATCACTACTTCTATGTACTCTTCAGAATCTGCCTTAAATGCACTATCGTTCAAATAAAAATGCAATAAACTACAAAAGTAGTCTGTCCTACTTTTTTCCAAAGTAAATATACAGTAAGGTTTTACCATAAAATGTTAGTAATATTTCCTGTAGATTATAAATGACATCAAGAAACCATAAAAAGAAAACTCTGCTGTGGCCAAAAAACACCAAAAGTCAAGTCAAAAGATAATTGAAAGGTGGGAAATTTTTTTGCAATTCAAAATTGAAAAAAGATCAACTCACCGTAATATATAGAGTGCTAAGAAAAATGAGTAAGAGAAAGACCAAGGTCCCCAAAGACAAACAAGAAAGGATATCAACTAGGCAGGTACAGAAAAAGAATACAAATGGCTCTTACAAACCTAAGAAATGATGCTTATCCACCCCCTTGAGAGAAACACAAAGATGGTACTAATATGTCACTGTCCATTTACCAGACTACCAAAATCCAGTGTGATAAAACCCACTGACAGTGCAGTATGGGGCCACATATCTCTCATACTGTACAGGCAACATCTATTCAAATTACACATATATAGAGCATTTGACACAACAATGCCATTCTGTGAATTTACCAAGAAAGGCAGCATCAAAAAGTGAGGGAATTCCTCTAGAATCAGCTTGCTTAGCTAGGTGTCAATTCTGGCTCTCCTGCTCTCTGGAGTATGACTTCAGGCAAGTCACCCAACCCTCTTTGGGCCTCAGTTTCCCATCTGTAAAACAAGGATAATATACTACTGGCAGCCAGGAGCCGTGGCTCATGCCTGTAATCCCAGCACTTTGGGAGGCCGAGGTGGGCGGATCAGGAGGTCAAGAGATCAAGACCATCCTGGTCAACATGGTGAAACCCCATCTCTACTAAAAATACAAAAATTAGCTGGGCGTGGTGGCGTGTACCTGTAGTCCCAGCAACTTGGGAAGCTGAGGCAGGAGAATTGCTTGAACCCAGGAGGCAGAGGTTGTGGTGGGCCGAGATCGCGCCATTGCACTCCAGCCTGGGCAACAAGAGCAAAACTCCGTCTCAAAAATACACACACACACACACACACACACATACCCCCCCCCCCCAACACACACACTACTGGCTACTTCTTAGGACTGATGGGAAGATTGAGTCATAAGGAAATGGTTGAAGAGAGTGGCTAGGAATTATCGTCTCTGATACACTCACCCACATAAAAAATAATCTGTGTTCAAGGTGACTGTGATATTGTGAGACCAAAGACTGAAAACAAATTAAATGCCCAATGGTAAGAGATATCTACACAATGGCTTACCATGCAACTGTTAAAAAATAAAAAATAAAAATCTCCAAAGTATAATTAAATAGCAGTGGGAGGGGCAGTAAAGGAATATAATATCATATACACAACCTTTTGTGTTAAAAAGAAGGGGAACAGATACTAAGTGATGTCTTTCCTATTCAAAAAAATTCAATTAAAAATGTTTTTTAAGTGGGGCAATATTCCAAACCTCAGGGGAAATTATTATATGTACTCACAAATGTCCCTAGGGCATCCTAAATTTTGTTGCTCGGTCAAAAGCAACTTTGGAATTCTTAGACATTTTGGAATTGAATGCCCTTTGTTTTTAAGAGCTGAACTATCAGATTCCCCCCCCAACTTTTTTTCTTCTTGAGAGGGGCTTTCCGGCAAAAACCGGAAAGCCTGCTAGACAAATTCTAAAAGAGCTGTAACACTTATCCAACCCCTTTTTTTAACCTCCTCCTCTTCTGCCAAGGAGCTAACAGAAGAGAAAGAACCCTAGCCTGGGTGTGAGGCCACTTCCCTGGAAATCCCACCTGTCCCATTTACCAGCACTGTTCCCTGGCCAATAATTTAACAGCATGTCACCTGAGCCCCACATCCTTTGTTTTTAAAGGAGGCACACACTACCTACTCCCAAAGATTTGCCATGAGACTCAACTGAAATAATTTAGCTACAGCCACTCCATAGATGTGGCCTAAGCTGCAGATTTCAGAGCTGGAAATTCTGGGCAAACACTGCTTGTTATTCTACCTGTCCAGAAGACACGTGTCTGCACACACTGCCCACAGCTTCCTGTCTGGTGCTCTCCAGCCTTGCGTGGCTTCACACATAGCACTGAGTCAGACTTTCTGGAAGCCATAGATGCCAGTCCATCTTCTGAGGGCAGGACTCCCCCAGATGCTCAGACATTTCTCAGCTAGAAGCTTCCAGGGAAGGCTGCACAGGATGCCTTACTTCAGGTCTGCTTCACACAGGTGAAGTGGTGACCTAAAATTCCTGCTGCTTCGTCACAGGGGCTGGGAAGCCAGTCTACATACCACCGAGGGCAGAACCAGCAAATCTGGGATGCTCAGAAGCTGGGGAGGAGACAGAGCAGTAGGTAAAAGGTCTCCAAGCCTGCTGTCAACAGCTTTAGGGAGGAAAGTTAGAGCTAGGGCAAGCAGCCCAAGAGCAGCCTAAGGGCATAGGGCTTAATAGCAGAGGGGAAGTAAGGGTAATGCCTTTGATCCCAGAAAAGCCTGTGATGTTTACCTTTCAAACGCTAATTTACCAGGAGAAATATAACTAATTTTGTCAGGCATGATAATGGTATGGTTATAAAATTCTTATCAGAGACGCAAACTGAACCATTTATGGTGAAACTATGTCAGACTATGTGTCAATAATTAGTGAATTTGGCGGTTTGTGGATTCACTCTACTTTTGTATATGCTTGAAAATTTCCATAATAGAAAAAGTTTAAACAAAATCCACTATCATCATAAAAATAAATTTCACAGCAGGGAAATGTGAGAAAAGTATTCTCACAATCTGATTGTTTGCCAGACATGCAGGGCTAGGAGATAAGGCCTCCAAGTCACTAACATAGGCAGCCATTTCTCCTCCCAGGGCATTAGCATCATCATCAGAGCACCCTTTACCCATCAAAACTGACTGGCAATGCCCATGAATTCCTTTCAACGGCTACTGAGGCATCCTAAGATGCTCCCCACTGGCTATGTGGGGCATGCTCTGTGTCAGAAGCAGCTGGCCTGGAAGATATTCAGGTGCAGAGCTTCCCATCTGGCATTCCCTGCAGGAAAATGTGCACTAACCATAAATGACAAATGACAACAGGGACATATGAGAAAGCATTCGATGGGAGGGGCTTCTGAGGCAGGAGGAGGATGGACAGGAAAGACCTCAAGTATCAATCCAGCCATTCTGGGCTGCATGGGACACTATAAGTGGAGCCCGCTGTTTCAAGCTGCCATGCCTTCGTCCATGCTGATCCTTCTCCCTGGAATGCGCTTTACTCACATTTTTCTGAAGGAATAAAAACCTTTGAGTCTTCCAACCTTCTGCTGTCTACAAAGTACTCAATAGCTGCCCAAGCCAAACACAGTCATTCCATATTCATTCATTTCTTCCTGGGCCAGCCCTGGGTCTATCTAGCCCCAGATGCCTCACTGCCCTTTTCTCCTGCTCTGCAAGGTACAGGTGACCTCTGCAGGCTGCACCTCCCAGTTCCCAAAATCAGCCAATGGGATTCAGCCAATAAGATGCACTAGCAAGAGATGGGAAGATGGACGGGAGAACTCGGGGTATTTCTCCCCTTTCTCCATCTTAGGCAGCATCCACGTCTCAAGGTCCACAGCAGTTTCAACTTCTTGATGACCGCAGCCCCTAGGCTCTGATAACACTACCTCTTCCCTTTATTCTCCAGAGGAGGTGTGAGAGCAGTGTTCTGCTCCTGCATATTCCTGGGTTGTCTCACCACCCACCCAACTTGAGCCTCTCAGCAACTCTATCACTGGTATGACCAATCCCTGAATTACATCTTCCCTTTCAGCTCCACGTGGTTTGTTTCCCTGTGTGAATACTGAATGATAAACTAGCCATCTTCCTTCAGTCACTATAAGGACACTGCCTTCCTGCAACTCTCCAAAAGGCTCTGAGTTCCTTCATGGCAGGCACAACATCTTCCTGGGCTTCAGATGCCAGGAGCCCAAGGCAGGGTTCTCAGTTATTGTTTATATCCTGCCTTGCTCTTAGAAGGACTTCTCAAGCACATAGTTAGCACTTAGGATGTACATGAAAAATGTTGGGTTAAATGAATGTATGGCTGCCTCAATCTACAGAAGTTAAGGTGGAAGCCCACAAGAAGAGAAGACTACCGGAAACATCTTTCAGGGCTAGGGGGATTCTTTTAGGGGGAAATTGATAAGAATTTGACACCCAAGAATTAGAACAATTGCCCAGACTATAGGGCAAAGACTTGCATTACGAATTTTCAAAAAACAAGCAGCAGCAGCAACAACAAAACAGTGCTATATTCCAAACTCCTACAAAGAATTTCACGGACCATTACTGCTGCAAGTGGTCTTAGAAATACAATGCAGTGTGGTTAAGAACAGAGGCTCCCAAGTTCTGCTGTCAAATCCTGCCCCCACCACCTACCAGATGAATGATCCTGCCAAGTTAACTTCTCTTCTCTCCCGTTCTCTCCCTGGCCCCACGGTTTTGTTTCAAGGGCTACATCAAGGTAGAGCACATCAGTCATTAGTCATTATCCACAGCATACGCCAAAGGTCTCAAACTCAACTGCCATCAGAGCGGGAAATAAATTAGCATGTGAAGCTGCAGAGGTAAAAAACCAACAGAGAGGCTGGGTACGCTGGCTCACACCTGTAAACCCAGCACTTTGGGAGACTGAGGAGGGTGAATCATTTGATGTTAGGAGTTCAAAACCAGCCTGACCAACACAGTAAAACCCCATCTCTACTAAAAACACAAAAAATTAGCTGAGTGTGACGGTGGGCATCTGTAATCCCAGCTACTCAGAAGGCCGAGGCCGGAGAATCTCTTGAACCTGGGAGGCAGAGGTTGCAGGAACAGAGATCGTGCCACTGCACTCCAGCCTGAGCAACAGAGCTAGACACTGTCTCAAAAAAAAAGAGAGCGAAGCAAAGCAAAGCAACACACACACACACACACACACACACACACACACACACACAAAGCAAAGCAAAGCGATGCAATGCAACGCAACAGATGGAGGTGATGCCTACAACAGAGCAGAGGGTGTGCCCTTGCTCAGGTCTTCAGAAGTCCTTCACAACTATGGAGCCAAGTCCTTCACCTATGGGTCAAATGCAAGCTGACCTTCTGCAAACCCTGAATTCGAAACACACCTTTCTCAGGAAGCTGAGACTCGTCAAAAAAGACATGACTGATGCCTCATCCTGCAGAGAAGGCGAGGCAGAGAGGCCCAGTTCTCTGGTACCACTGCAGGCTGGTGAGGAAAGGAGACATCAAACAAGGGGATTGGTAACATGGCCAAGTAAAGGCAGACACCTGAGCCATGCAGTCAACAATGGCTTCCAGAGAGGAAGAGACTAGGAAGCTGGTGTGGAAGAACAGGAAATGTGAAAGCAAACTGAGAGCCACCGAGGAAGAAGTGGAGGCGCCGTCGTAAGAAGACTCCAAAGAGCTTTGCAAAGGAGAAAACATTGTGTCAGCTTCTGGGGGAGGAAAAGAGAAAAGGGAAGAAATAGGCAAGAAGCAAATCCATAATCATTGGATTGAGAAGGAAAAGGAAGATCTGTGCTGACTGCATCCTGAGGGCTTTCCTAAGTCATATCATTTATCCCCATATTATTTATTCCTAAGTCATATCATTTATCCAAAACTGGAGAGCTAAGATACTATGATGTCTTTTCAGAGAAGAGGGCAAGGTGGCTTAGAGGTCAGCTAAATTGCCCCAGGTTCACACAGCAAGGAAGGAGCAAACAGATTTTTAAACACAGGTCCTCCAGGTTTTAGGACTACCAGATAAAATACAGGAGGCCTGGTTAAATTTGAATTTCAGATAAACAACAAATTCTTTTCTAGCATATACAGGTGCCATGCAGCATGTGGGACATATGTATACTAAGAAAGAATTCATTGTTTATCTCTAATTGAAATAGAGTTGTACATCCTGCATTTTTATTTGCTAACTGGTAACCCTAGTTGCTTTCCAAGTTGCTTTCTGTTATTCCAAGTTCTGCCAAAGCACTCTAGGGTGGAAAAATCAGAAAGCAGTTAATGAATAAAACTGAAAGGAGGGGCTGGGTGCAGTGGCTCACACCTGTAATCCCAGCACTTTCAGAGGCCAAGGCAGGTGGATCATGAGGTCAGGAGATCAAGACTGGCCTGGCCAACATGGTAAAATCCTGTTTCTACTTAAAAATACAAAAAATTAGCTGGCCATGGTGGTACGTACCTGTAGTCCCAGCAACTCGGGAAGCAGAGGCAGGAGAATCGCTTCAACCCAGGAGGCGGAGGTTGCAGTAAGCCAGTGAGCCAAGATTGTGCCACTGCACTCCAGCCTGGGTGACAGAGTGAGACTCTGTCTCAAAAAAAAACAACAACAACAAAAAAAAAACAAAGGGAAATTTCACACAGCCTAATACAGAATGCTAATCTGCAACACATAAAACAAAGAAGCATAAAAACAGAAGTAGTAGAACCTACAGAAGAGAATTGGGGCAAGAATACACCGTACTTATAGAAAGCAGTAAATCCTACAGGTTTTCATTTGTGGCCTAACAAGCAAATCCCAGTCCCTTTACACATCACTGCCAGGCAGCAATCACCCAGAGCTGCAAGGCTCTGGGTCAAGTAAGAACCAACCGTGGAAGGAATGACTGTCATTAGGAGAATTACTCCTCACCTAAAAAAGAGTTCAACTAGAAGGTGTTCAGACAAGGAGCAGAGAGGGAGGTGGCGAAACCAAAGGGCTCCCATAGTTTTGGCTACAGCCTCCACAACTCTGGTGGACAGACAACAGCAAAAGTGGGAACGGCATTCTTGAGCTCACTTTAGCTTGTTTATTTACAAGGCAAGCAGAGTCCCTCAATCAGATAAAATATCCTCCTTGCCCTTTCTTACCATCCCCAAAATCAATACAACCAAAATATTAATAGCAGTTGAGGGAAAAGCATGCTTCTCAACCTTCAGAAAGTCCCCAGGCTAGAGAGCAACCCAGAGGCAACAAAGAAAAGAGGTCACTTGACGACTCCCTTGCAAACAGAGAAAACTACTGTCTCCCACAGACCACCCCGGCCCATAACCAGGGATTGTCCTTCCATCATTTGGGTGCTGCAATCCTGCAAAATCAGTCCATTTCAAAGATTCATGTTTTAGTTTCTGTTCTTTAAACTAGCAGCTAAGGAGAAGTGGCACTAGGGCGTTGGCCATCAAATTCCACCTTCTGGAACCCGTACCCTCATGAAAGAGGGTCAAAAGTCTCTATCAGAGAAGCCAGCTTTGACAGTCTTCTGTCTGGCGATAGTTCTAAAGTCAGAAAACGTGTACTTTTGCAAAAAACACAATGGACAGAGCTCTGTAACTGACATACAGGGAAAAACAAGAGATCTTTTAGGAAGTGTGTTTGCCTCTTGAAGTCCTGTTACTTTTACACAGCCACACAGGCCAGTATAATCCTGGCTCACCAAACCCTCAGAAACCTGCTCAGTTCCCAGGCATCCCCGAGCACCAGAGAAACAAGGGCCCTGAGAAGCCGGGTTATGACACTCCCCAGCCTGCGGTGCCCAGGGATCTTTTGGTGCCACCTCAACCACCCCCACTCAGCTTTCGAGGGATTATTTTTCTATCATCATCTTATAGGATTATTTTTCTATCATCATCTTATAGGATTATCCAGAGCAGGACTGATTTTGAAATATATTTTGGAGGACAATAGAAGGGGGTGAGGTGGGGAAATACTAATAATATTTAATATCATTTTTCTACAGGAATAACTCATACATTACCCCAACACTTCCTATATGTATCATCTCATTTGATCTTCATAACTGTGGGATGGGAGCAAGATTTCTATTAACTAGACAGGCTCTTATCAGGTAAGTAAACCAAGGCTCAAAGGCCCTAAATGCAATATAGCTTAGCTAGTAGGGCAGCCATACCTCAATTAAGGAGCACTTAAGTGTCCTGTAGGGCCTGTATGTCCTCTGCTGTGCCACACTGCTTTCACGTCACCCCACTGCCCAGCACTAACACTGAGGGAAGAGGGTGGGGCTGCCCAGGAAGCTGACTCTAAAACTGCAAATAATTTCACAGATACTTAGGCAAAACATTTCACAGCAATAAAAAAGAACTGCCACTATCTGCAACTGCATGGATACTGTTTAATATTAGTTAAGGAACTAGGATAACCAAAGAATCCAGACACACAAAATACATTCTGCATAATTCCATTTATATGAAGTTCAAGCAAACAAATCTATTAAATATATTAAGATAAGTCAGAACATGGTTACCTTTTTGGGGAGTGCTGACTGGAACAGAGCACATGAGTGTCAGGGGTGTTGACAGTTGCATGTATTCTAAGCAGGGTGGTGGTTACACTAGTGATTTCATTCTTAAATTCACTGAGCAGCCAGGTGTAGTGGCTTATGCCTATAATCCCAGCACTTTGGGAAGCTGAGGTAGGAGGATTGCTTGAGCCCAGGAGCTAGAGACTACCAGCCTAGGCAACACCGTGAACCCACCATGTCTCTTAAAAAAAAAAAAAAAAAAAAAAAAAAGGCCGGGCGCAGTGGCTCAAGCCTGTAATCCCAGCACTTTGGGAGGCTGAGGCGGGTAGATCACGAGGTCAAGAGATCGAGACCATCCTGGTCAACATGGGGAAACCCCTTCTCTACTAAAAATAATTAGCTGGGCATGGTGGCACGTGCCTGTAATCCCAGCTACTCAGGAGGCTGAGGCAGGAGAATTGCCTGAACCCAGGAGGCAGAGGTTGTGGTGAGCCAAGATCGCGCCATTGCACTCCAGCCTGGGTAACAAGAGCGAAAGTCTGTCTCAAAAAAAAAAAAAAAAAAAAAAAAATCCAAGAAAAAAATAGCCGGGCATGGTGGTACACACCTGTGGTCTCAACTATTCAGAAGGCTGAGGTAGAAAGATCACTTTGAGCCCAGGAGGCGAAGTTTGCAGTGAGCCAAGATCGCCCCACTGCACTCCAGCCTGGGGTGAAAAAGTGAGACTTTGTCTCAAACAAACAAACAAATAAATAAATACAATCAGCACTATTTGATAAATTTGTGCATTCAAAGTTTATACACTTTACAATAAATATATTGTTCTCCACTGAAGAGTTTACAAAGAAGAAAAGTGAGCACTTCCCAAAATCAATTCCACAGATTTTACTGAACAGCTGTGTTAAGGTTATAGAAAACACAAATGACCCTTCAAATAGCAGGATTTCTATGCGGTAGTCACCACACAAGGCACAATCTGACTGCTGTGTTCAATCCCTGTTCTGCTGCTTACTGCGATCAGTGGCTGCTGGGACTCCCTGTGCCTCAAGTCTTTCATCGGTGACACAGAGATCACAAAGCGTTGTCCTGAGGAGTCAGAGTCCCTAAAGGTAAAGTGTTGAAAACTGTATCCAGACACACTGCAAAACTGCCGTATGTGGTAACAGTTACAATGGAATAAGACAGATCATCCTACAGCTAATAAATGACAAAATATCTGCCTTCAAATAGTTCATTAAAAAGACACAAATACAACGACAGATACGATCCGCAATCACTGGGGAGGCAATGTCCTATGTCCCAAGTCTGTGGCTTGCATCGCCAGGCTCAAAAAGGCAAAAGCTAAAGAACTTGCCACTGAACTGGGTTAAATATACACTGTTGAGTTTTCTGTACCTAAAAATAGCTACAATAATACAAATTTTCCTTCAAAAGAAAGAAAAAAGACACAAATAGACATCTGCAGTAAGTAGCCAGACTGGATTTCCAAAAGGCAGAAATGCTCTTACTGTTCTCATTACTGCCCTTCCGTAATGAGCTCCTGAAGGGAACCCAGGAGTTCCCCAGCTGGGCACTGTTCTCCCATCCTCATTTTTCTCTGGGCATTCAGGTTCTGCCTGGGTGTGGGAGGAGTGCCTTGTCCTATTACTACTCACCCCCTACTTCTTTTGGATTAACTTGGATTTATCCTTTAGATCTTGACTAAGAAATCTCCTCCTTCCAAAGCCTGCGCTCTGACTGCCTCCACTCCTGGATTGAATCAGGACCCCACCACCAATGCCACCAGCACAATCCCATCCCAGTTGTTATATACAGGGACACTGCCTGGCATACATCAGGCACTCATGTTTGTTAAAAAAAGAAAAAAAGAAAAAAAGAAAAAAAAAAACACTTGTACTGTGCTAATCAGACTATTTTTAAGTAGACACTATAACACAGATGCAAAGAAAGAAACTGATTCCAGGCTGGGATGAAGAGGGAGGGGGAGGAATCCATAAGGCTATGCCATGTGAAGAGGTGCCATCATCCTGGGGTATGATGCAGGGGTGGAACAGACCAAGGCCCAAGTGGAGGGCAACTGAGCCAGAAAGGGGAGCACAAACTGTCCCCCATGCACTGAAGGCACCCTTCTCTATTGTTTTTTCTTTTCCAAGACAGAGAGTTTGCTGCCCTGGCAACACTCCCTTAGGCCCAGCATCCTGGGAATTTGCTGTGGCAATGGGGCAGCCCTGACTACCCTAACTGAATAGAACAGCATAAGAACCTCTAATAGGAAAATGTCCACAACAAGACGAAGATAAAACTGTCCTTGGGCTGTGCATGGTATCTCATCCTGTAATCCCAGGACTTTGGGAGGCCAAGGTGAAAGGATTGCTTGAGCCCAGGAGTTCAAGACTAACCTGGGCAACATGGCAAGACCGAGTCTCTACAAATAATAATAATAATAATAATAATAGTAATAATAATAATAACGAGCCAGGAGTGGTGGCACATACCTGTAGTCCCAGCTGCTCCAGAAGCTGAGGTGGGAGGATCACTTGTGCTCAGGAGGTTGAAGTTGTAGTGAACTATGAAGGCATCACTGCACTGCAGCCTGGGTGACAGAGCAAGATCCTGTCTCAAAGAAAATCAACCAAACAAAAAGGCTTGTCCCTAAGTTAATTTATGTGCCATCTTCCCACAGACTGTAAAAGCTCTGAGGTCAGACCTGAGCTCAAATCCCAGTCCCATCTGATAGCCATGGGACCTCGGGCAAGTGATACAACCTTTCTGGGCCTAAATTTGTTTTTGTTTGTTTGTTTGTTTAAGACAGAGTTTCACTCTTGTTGCCCAGGCTGGAGTGCAATGGTGCAATCCCGGCTCACCGCAACTTCCACCTCCCGGGTTCAAGCGATTCTCCTGCCTCAGCTTTCTGAGTAGCTGGAATTACAGGCATGCGCCACCACACCCAGCTAATTTTCTGTATTTTTAGTAGAGACGGGGTTTCTCCATGTTGGTCAGGCTGGTCTCAAACTCTCAACCTCAGGTGATCCATCCTCAAGGCGTGAGTTACCACACCCAGCCAATCTGAGCCTAAATTTGTAGGCTTATAGCTATGAATAAATAGTAGTACTGATCATAAGACCATAGTGAGGATTAAATGAGAGGATATACACAAACACCTTCCAATAGTGCCTATCCCATTGTAAGCACTGCATAATCATTCGCTGTTATCACAGCAACACAAAAAGATTTGGAAGTGGTACAATGGTGGTGAATAAAAATTCTATAAGCTTTCTTTTTCCTTCAAACCTTGTAAACTTCCTGTTTGCCTTGCCCCAAAGAGGTCTGGCCTTAGCCCTTGACTTCCTGCAGGTAATTTCTAACCCTTTGGAATGTCATGCCTGATAAGAGTGTCTGTTTACCTGAGGGCCTTGGATCACACAGGGAAAGCCTAACAGCATGATTCAGCCTGAGCACTTTGGGCCATGTGGTATCAGCAAAGCCTTCTCAGGGCCTGGAGATTGAGACCTGCCCTGCGGATGGTCAACCACGTCTACGTGATGGAGTCCCCGAAAGAACTCTGCACCCCAAGGCTTGGCCAAACTTCTCTGGCTGGCAACACTCCATGTGTACTGACACGCGTTGTTGCCAGGAAAATAATACTGTCCACACTCCGTGGGGAGAGGACAAGTAGAAGATCAAAAATGTTCCTGAACTCTGCCCTATATGCTTTCTTCCTTGACTAATAAGCTGCACCTGTGAGTATAAAAATAAATAATTTAAAAAATGAAATTACAGTTTATTCCAAACGCTATCAAGGAAATTACAGGCATACAACACATTTCATTAAAAATAAAAAATAGAAAGTAACCAACATCTGTGAGATGCTGGGGGGGAGGTATGGGGAAAGTCCCTTCCCTCCTAAAAAACAAGCTCTCGCCATGGGTGATTCCCCCATCCAGCATCTCCACATCTGGGTGCTTACTGGCGCCAAGCCCAGAGCTGGGCATAGGGCTAGGGCACTGCACATTTGCTGAGTGACAGAAAAGAACCGTATATGGGACAGCTAACAGGCAATACAAACTTAAGTTAAAACAAGACATCAACACTTTAGGTCCAAATTTATAACTTCAAGCCCAGGACAGTGAAAAGCAACTAGCTGCTTTTGTAGACCAGAGTAAGTCTTTCTTTAAAAAATAGAAAATATATATACACACACACACACACACACACACACACATATATAAAAGTCACCAGGAATAGAGGTTTACACAGTAGTAAAAAATAGATATTGTTTAATGAGTATAGTGTTTCCATTTGGGATGATGAAAACTTCTGGAGATGGATAATGGTGATGGCTGCAAAACATTGTGAACGTACTTAATGCCACTGAATCGTACACTTACAAATGGTTAAAATGGTGAGTTATATGTTGTATATGTTTTTACAACTAAAAAAAAAAAGATCATGGAAAAAAAGTCACTAGTCCTCTTCTCTGGGTACCTAAGGTGTTTCTCAATATAAACTCCATGCGTGCAAGGTTCGAAACTGCATAAAACAGTTAATAAACTTTCCAAGTGACATGAACACTTACCAGGTAGTGATTTGAACCTGAAGAAGTCTAACTCTACTGTATGGCGAATACACTTAAAACAGTACTTTGGTTAACAAAAAAATTAAAATCACCTAGTCAGTTTTCTCCTCAAAGACTAGTGGGGCTACTAAATGAAGTGGAGATACTTCATTTAGTTTTAACTCAATAAATGTCTTTGTTTAGATACACTAAGGTCTAGTGAAACGCTCCTACCCATGGGAAACATCTCTCAGTAGAATAAAAGTTATCATTTGAGTTAGCATATTAGGATAATTTTTTAAAAGTCAAGCTCACATAAAAATAATTTCATGAGTTGAAAAGCTTTCTATATGGAACACCAGGTATAATTATTTTTCTCTCAAATCTGTTCCTTTCAGCCTAATACAATCTCAACAAGCAGAGAGCACAAAAGACTCAAACTGTTCACTTACAAAAGCAGCACGTGAAGTGTGTAACACAGGTAACTAGATTTCTAAGAGTTTTCTTTAGCTCACCCATAATCCCTGCTGCTTTCATTCTTTTACTCTCTTCCTTCCTCCTTAGGAAAATGTTTTGAATTATGACCTATGCCTGGCTGAACATCCCAACTCTGTTCTGCAGTACCAAGTGGCCTCATTTGATCCTCAGTGCCCTGAGATGCCCTGGTGGCTATTACCCAGATCACTCTGGACACACACCTGGCACTGCCAAGGCTGGATTGATCTGGAACAGATGCCTGGAAGATTAGCCCATCAATCAGCACTGCTTTGGTAAAAAACTAGAATTCAAAATTGCCTATAAAATAGTACCTCTAATTTTACTGCAAGAAGTCTTTGTTTTCAGATAGTTTCAGATTAAAAACTTGAGAAATTCGGTCCATTCACCAATATTCCATGAAAGAAACATGGGTGGGCCCCAGAGTATACCAGGAATAGAGGGACAAAGCACCTAGATAATTTCCATGTACCGACAGATGCAGATTATGAAATTAAAACATCAACGACATTTCTTTTCAATCATCATCACATAAAAACGAAAATTAAAAACAAACCAAGAGCCTCCCTGTGCCATCTCAGCATAAATTGAGCAACAGCTCTCCCCATCTCTACCTTACAAAAGAAACTACAAGCTAATTAAACTGTGAATGAATGTAACACATTGTTTTCCTTAAAGATGTTCACAGAGACAGATAAACTTTATTTTGGAAGCTAGAAGGTAAAATTCCCCTCCCTGGGAACCCCCACAGGAGTCAGCCTAAGCTTCCCTTCCTGCCTCCATGTGTGTGTTGGGTTCTTCTGCAATGCACAGGCCCCAAGGCTGGAGAGAAAGACAGTTTCCCTCTGCTTTGTATTCCTTACAGCACCAGCTGAATCAAAGTCAAGTGCAATCCTCGCTATGCTACTAGGGGAGCCCTAACATTCCTTTTGGATATTTGTGAGTAGCACACAGTAGGCAGTATTAAAAGCACTTGATGGCTGAATCCTGCCTCTTTGAGGCTATGTTTATTACATGCCATTTTATGTCTTACTGAAGAAGCAAAGGCCGGGGCAGAGAGGGGAGAGCAGAAAATTTCCCAGCAAAAAACAAATGAGTATTGTAATGAACTGCAATCATTAAATTGTACTCCATGTCCAATCTAGGAATCAATAACTAAAGCACAGGGTTACCTTTAAACAACCATCGATCACATTGTTAACCCTTTTTTAAAGAATAGTTATCCCTAAAGAGAGAACCTACACAAAGTGATCTCTGCAATTTACTGGTATCATGGTTGGAATAAACTTCACAGCTGTAGATTTTATAGCCATAAAAGATGAGAAAATTTGACAGTCTTGGAGAAGCAGGAAGAATCTGCAAGTTAACACCACCACAAGATCCTGACAATTAAAAATATTTTCCAGAGGATTAGGTCCTCTGTCAAGAAAATTGCAACCACTACCAAGCAGGAACATACTGAGCCTATGACCATTTACTCTGCCAACTTTGACAATACTTCATTATACCTGAAGGCACCCATATTGTGATTGAAAACAAAAAGCAACACCTACCCACTAAGCAAAAAAGTATGCAAAGGGGACAGAAAAGACTCTTATTATTCCTTACTCAGCCTGACTGCAGTTCAGTAGCTTGGATTAGCATTTTGAAGCGTAAACACAATTATTTCTGCAAGGCATGATTTAAGGAAAACACACACACACGCATACACACACAAGCACACTGTGATGATACTTGTGTCTCTGCAAGATACAAGCAGTCATCTATAAGAATTCAACAATCCCCTACCCTGTTTTCAGATGCTTCCCCTACCCCTGCTACAGGTCACTAGTATTTATTGGCATTAACGTATCCCCCTGCAATAGGCCAGATTTGTTTCCCAGTGGGGTATTTCAACATTAAAGGGTCATAGAAAAACACCTGAAATGATCTGTCACCATCACCAAAACCAAGGCAGCAAATCTGAATACTTCCAACAGGGCTACTTTTTCCTCCAAGCCTTGCTCAGAAACACTTAGAAAGGAGAACCTGAAAACACTTTGTCCCCTTTCAGATTAAATGTAGCAGGAACACTCAGGTGTATGCTACAAGGCAGTCCATATCACCCAAAGCTAGAAGCCAGGGGCACACTGATTGCAGTAATCCCCAAAGTATACAATGTATCCATTCACACATCTGGGCTATTTATCAACTATGGTAAAGAAAAGTGCTTGCTGTTGTGGCAGGGGAGTGGCTCCATGAAGACAAGGTACAGGAGAGGGTGTTGGCACCTTCATCACAGAAAGAAACAAGCACACACATACCCATGCCTCTAGAGCCAGCTCAACAAATTTCTGAGTGTTTCCCGCATGCCAAACACGGAGGAATGTGATGAACAAGGCAAATTCTGCCCCCAAAGAAATTTACACATGAACTGAGAAAGATTTCTGTAGTTGAGTGTCAGTGACAGAAGGGATTCTATGGAACCACATAAGCAGGTGCATACCCCGGAGTGTGACTGACAAAGAGGAAGTATCAAGACATACCAGGAAGAGGTTCAGGTGGAGGAGGCAGTACAGTCTACTTCAATTGACAAGGTAGAAGGGAAAGGAGGAATACAGAAGAATATTTAAGGGCATAAGGGTTACCGCTGAGGAGCCAGAGGAAACCTACTGAAGTTCTGGGTGCTAGTAGTTGAAGGAGTGAAGTGAGAGCTTAGAGAATGCACACTGTGGCCTGGTGTGGTGGCTCACGCCTATAATCCCACTTTGGGAGGCTGAGGTGGGTGGATCACAAGGTCAGGAGTTCAAGACCAGCCTGGCCAAGATGGTGAAACCCCACCTCTACTAAAAATACAAAAATTAGCAGGGCATACTGGCATGCACCAGTAATCCCAGCTACTCGGGAGGCTGAGGCAGAGAACTGTTTAAACCCGGGAGGTGGAGGTTGCAGTGAGCCAAGATTGCACCACTGCACTCTAGCCTGGGTGACAGTGCAAGACTCCATCTCAAAAAAACAAAAACAAAAACAAAAACACACACAAAAAAATAAAAAAATAAAATGCACACTGGGCTAAATGCATGTAAGGGGTGTGGCTATGAAGCAAGAAGGACATTCCAATCATGCAGAGCCTGATGCTTGCCTGGATCCAAGGGCAATGGGGAGCCCCTGAATATTTTTAAGCAATGGCTACCTCCGATTTTTGCCGTAGACCAGCCTCTCTGGTCCTGAACAAGAGTCACTACAAACCAGATGCTGTGGATTCCCTAATGACTCTCCATCTCTAGCAAATAGGCCAGCACTGTAAAAGACTGTCATGACCTTTAAAATTTCAGCTTTTGGCTGGGCGCAGTAGCTCACACCTATAATCCCAGCACTTTGGGAGGTGGAGGCAGAGGCAGGTAGATCACTTTAGGCCAGGAGTTCGAGACCAGCCTGGACAAGATGGTAAATACCACCTCCACTAAAAATACAAAAACTAGATGGGCATGGTAGTGCATGCCTGTAGTTCCAGCTACTGGGGAGTAGGGAGGCTTAGGCATGAGAATCAATTGAACTTGGGAGGCAGAGACTGCAGTGACCTGATCACAGCACTACACTCCAGTCTGGGTAATAGAGTAACACTATCATGCAAAAAGA
The DNA here is from genome assembly GCF_048565385.1 of Saimiri boliviensis. Lineage (NCBI taxonomy): Eukaryota > Metazoa > Chordata > Mammalia > Primates > Cebidae > Saimiri > Saimiri boliviensis. The sequence continues at coordinate 39,585,657 of NC_133460.1, forward strand.
AAAAAAATTAAATTAGATTTTTAAAAAGTAAGTACAAATAGAGTATATGAAACACGTAAGAAGTACTTACAAATGTGAAAAACTCTTAAATGCTGAAGAAATATGAGAATGGCCTCTTTAAGAAGACTTGTGTACAATTAGACCTAACCGTGAGGTCATACTTTGCTCAAAGTTGTCTGAAGTTGGGCGTTTCCAAAACAATCTAAGAAATACTTTTCGAAATGGGAGAAAAAAATAGACACCACACTCTCATCATCACATTTATAAGGGCACTTGTGTACAGTCAGACCTGACTGTGAGGTCATACTTTGCTCAAAGTTGTGTTTGAAGTTGGGTGTTTCCATAAGAATCTAAGAAATACTTCTCTAAATGGGGAAGAAAAACAGAAAGACACCACACTCTCATCATCACATTTATAAGGACAATGTCGATTTGTAGCTTCAGAGGGTCTTAAAAATTGAAAACAACATATAAGGCTTCCAGAGTAAATAATCCGAAATATACACCAACTATATGGCAGCTTTTCTTGGTTAATGAAACCATTACACTGTTGATGCTTGAAATAGCCAGATTTTCTAACCACGCCAGACCAACATGTTTTTCTATTATAAGTTCAAAACACCTTGTACTTCTGTATTTCCCTAAACTTCTACAATGAAGGATTAATTTTACAGTCGGAAAGATACTTAAATACTAGTGATTTATTATAGGCCTTGATTTCCGAACCAAACACATACCAAAGGTCTGAAACTGCCTGGAAGAGGTACGCACCCTAGAGAACCACCTGAGGCCCTGTTTATACACAAAGAACACCAGCAACTAGTTGAGAACTTTGAAGTCATCCAATTACTGCCCATAATTGCATTTCCTCACCTTCTCTAAGATCACCACCCCTAAGACCACAACCCCTTGGATAATCCTCACTACACTGAATCAGATAATCCACAATCACAGTCTCACTCATGGGACAAGCCAACAGATCTGGCCTAACATACAAAAGCTACTCAAAAAGGTGACTATGCATTTATTTCTCTTAGTTCAAAAAGAGAAATTATGATCTGTAATCAGCAGCAGGGTTCCACTGCTGACTTAATGGGAAAAATCAAATAATCAGTCAAAATATTCTATTCCACCTTTAAGCCCCAAATAAAATGGCCTAAGGCAGGCTGTAACTCACAGATGCATTGGGCACTTGTGGACATGACTGAAGGCTTCCTACAGTTGATTCTCTCCCACAGGTGATGTTTACTGCTATTATACAGATGCTGAGAACACAGGCCCATGAAACTAGTCCTTCATTAAATGGGTAGTTTGATCAGAATAGCTGTTCACATACCAAAAGAGGCCATTGGTTAAGAGCTTCTATTAGCCTTTGGACTTGGCTTTAAAAAGGACATACTGAGATATTACTATACACCTACTGACAACAGCAAATGCTGTTACGCAATGGCAACTATTTTTTTTTTTTTTTTTTTTGAGAGAGTCTGGCTCCAGCTCTGTTGTCCAGGCTAGAGTGCAGTAGCGCGATCTCAGCTCACTGCAACCTCTGCCTCCTGGGTTCAAGCAATTCTCCTGCCTCAGTCTCCAGAGTAGCTGGGATTACAAGCATGCATCACCACCCCCAGCTAATTTTTTTTTCTATTGTTATTTTTTTTTTTTAGTGGAGACAGGTTTTTGCCAGGTTGGCCAGGCTGATCTTGAACTCTTGACCTCAGGTGATCCACCCGCCTGGACATCCTCAAAGTGCTGGGATTACAGGCGTGAGACACCACCCCCCACCCCACAATAGCAACTCTTATTCATTACTGGTGGGAATGAAAAATGGTATAGCCACGTTGGAAGATAGGTTGGCAACTTCTTATAAAACTAAACATACTCTTACCATACAATCCAGCAGTCATGCTCTTTGGTATTTACCCAAATGAACTGAAATCTTCTTTCCAGACAAAACCCTGCACATGAATATTTCCAGCAGCTTTATTCATAATTGCCAAAACATGGAAGCAACCAGTATGACCTTCAGTAGGTGAATGGATAAATTATGATACATCCAAACAGTGAAATACTATTTAACTCTGAACAGAAACCAAGCCATAGGGGTTGGGGGACATGGAAGAAACTTAAATTCATTTATTAAGTAAAAAGGCTGCATATTTTATGATTCCAACTATATGAGATTCTGGGAAAGGCGAAGCTAAGGAGAGAGTAAAAAGATCAGTGGTTGCCAGGAGTTAACAGGGAGGGAAAGATGAACAGAGTGTGGAAGACTTCCAGGGAAGTGAAACTACTCTGTGTGACACTATAATGATGGACACATGTCCAAACCCATAGAATATACAGGACCAAATAAACTCTAGACATCAGGTGATGATTATGTATCAGTGTAGGTTCACTGACTGTAACAAATGGACCACTCTGGTGCAAGATGCTGATGGCGTAGGAGGCTGTGCCTGTGTGAAGGCAGGGGTTATGTGGGAAATCTCTGTACTTCATGTTCAGTTTTTACTGTGAAGATACAAGTGCTCTAAAAAATGAAGTCTGTTAAAAAACAAAACAAGCGGATAGTGGGGAAAGCCTGTCTTTTCCCCACGGTGCAGCAGAAAGGCAATGTGTCTTCCTGAACATGCACAAGGAAAATGAAGGCCATAATCACCTTTAGTGCCCAAGAACATGAACATTAAATATCATAATTAGAACTAAAAAGAGCCAGAAAGGCAAGTAACAGAATTATGGTACCATCTTCCCTTCAAATTAACTAAAGCAGTTAAAAACCTAACGAGACCTTCACTTAATTGATTATCTCAAACTTCCTAGACTGCTGTTAGCAAGGGCAATGCTGAAGTCAGCAGTGTTAGGGATTGTACAGCTTAACCTTGACAGAAACTACACAAGTGTTGTTCAGTGGACTCTACATTCGCAGATCCATTTCATGGAGTCACATACATCTCTCCTCCCAGATTACATACCGGAGAGGTCAAATGTACCCCCACAGAATCTGGATCCCAGGTCAGTTAACAAAACCTGCAAAACTTTGAGGGAGTCTCTTTTCTGCATTTATCATTCAGCTCCTTAGTAACAACTGCCAAGTATTAGGAAACCAGGTGAACCACAGCACTTTTTTATTTGTCTCCCTGAATATATTAGTCAGAGATGAAAGAACTGAGAGGCTTCTGGTACTTGTGCAGTGTCACCTAAAACAATTTTAACTTTACTCATTAACACCACAGGGCATTTCACAAAGTATATTTGGTTGGATGTCAGTTTTAGTTAAGGGTAAGTGCTAAGAAAAAAAGCCACCACCTTATACACTCTTCAGGCCACGTACTTAGAAGGTCTCTGATCTTAAATACCAGGAATGAACACAATTGTCCTATAAAGCCAACGTGTTTGACTGAGTACAGTTTACAAACCTACTTATAATATGGTCGAAGTGTCAAACAGATCACCCTTTCATAGTCTCTGCATCCCCCCTCCCTCCCAAATAAACAAAACCAGCCTGAATTGCCCACTGTATGCAAAAGGCTATTTTGTTTCATGTAAGTTTTACCACTTTCCATGGCTCACAATCTCCAAGAAACTAACCCTCTCATTTACTAACCCAAACCTTAAATAAACTGCCTCCACCAACTTCCCTCTCTTTTTAACCCCTACTCAGCAAAGACATCTCTGTCAGCCAAGAAAGCTGCACAGGAGGCTTGGAAGTGGCAGCCTCTGCAAATTCCCCACCCCACCCCCCCTTTCCACCAAAAGGGCACTTCAAGAACTTTACTGTCTCACATGAAAGTTGCTCCAATTCCATTCTCCAAAATTGGATTTGAGCATGAGAAGTTTCTTTTTACAATCAACTGCTATTTAGGCTACTGATCACGAACTTTCGGTGGAAACTTGCTTTCTACACAAATTAAGAATGCCATCTAGTTTTCATGTATGAGCCAGCATTGGGGTGTATACACACACACACACACACACACACACACACACACACACAGAGGCCCCTCCACTGAAGGCTATTTCCTAGCACAAGGGGCTTCCTAAACTTGCCCCATTTCCAGGGTGTGAACCTCCATCCCCAAATTCATCCCTTTGTCTTCGTTTCAAAATTCAGCCTAATCAGCTATTTTGCAGCAGCTATGGCAATTTATCCCCTTGATTTCTTGACATTTTCTTCTCTGCTCCTGGCTGGGAAACTTTTGATTTGAATACAGTTGTCTGTGTGGGGATCCTACATGTTAATGATGTGGCCAGCTGGCAGGGATGATAGGTGAGAGCACACAGTGTACTTTTTCTAGTTACGTTTCGCCTCATGGCTGCTATAAGAGCCTTTCTAAACGCCTGCCACACCAGGGGAGAGACCTACAGACCAAGCTTACCCTTTTCTGGGCAGCCTCCAGGGGCCAGGTAGAAACAGAACAGATGGCCTGTTCTCCAGTAACCAGACTAAGAAGCGACATGCTCCTAACCACTCCACGAATGAAGCAAACACACGTACCTCCTTTGCTCAGCCAGGGAGTCACAGTCGCTACCCTTCCCCTGGTTTCGGCCCCAGCCCTGTACAGGCCAGGATGCTGTAAACCGTCCACCCTCCCACCCCAAAGCAAAGAGCTTCCAATGGAGGTGGGAGCATTAGCGCCGTACCCGCCCTTCCCTCTCGATCCTGGCGAGAAAACTCCACTTCCCGGATTCCCGGCCACTCTCTCCCGCCCCCTCCCCGGGCGATCCAGCTAGAGCCGTCCTGATGCCAGCTTACTGCCCAGCCCAGCTGCGAACCCCCACACTCTGAGCCAGGCCCCAGGAAGAGATCCCAGCTTCCTCCCTCTCTCCCAGTCTGGGGTTCCTCAGATTCTGGACGCACCCCTCAAGCATGCTAGGGTTGAAAAAAGTCCTACCCCGCCCCCCAGCCACGCCGCCAGCCTCCAAACCCAGCCCCTGAGGGGCCTCCTCTCCAGAGCCAAAAGGGACCAGGAATGGTTGCCACAGCAGCCTTCCCTCGCACCGCGCAAGGGTCCCCAGTTCCCCGAGGAGGGCAGACCCGCGTGGCCCTGAAGGGACACCTCCCCCTCCTCCGGAGGCCAGCAAGTCCCCGCAGGGAGTGTGCTCTCAGAGGGTCCCTGGGAATCTGGGGAAGCCTCGGGGGTGCCTGGATTCGGGTGCAGCCTCTCCTCCGGAGGGCGGAGGTCGGCGCTGCGGCGCGCCCCCGGGGGGCACTCACGATGGTCACGCTGGCTTTGCGCAGGTCGCGGTTCTCCTCCTGCAGTGCCTTGCACTTCAGTTTGTAGGTCTCCAGCTCTATCTTCAGCACCTTGTTCTCTTGCTGCAGCGAGGCCAGGCGGTTGGTGAGCTCCTCCAGGCGGAACGGCGAGATGACAATGCCCCCCGATTTCCCACCGCCGCCGCCTCCCCCGCCGCCACCGCCGCCGCCCGAGGTCGACGAGCAGGACGACTGCATGGCGGCCGAGCTGCTGCTGTTGCCCCCCGCCCCGTCCGTGTCGCTCTCGCTGGCGCTGTCCGCCATGGCCGCGGCGGGCTGGGGAAAGGAGGAGGAGGAGCGGCAGGGAGGCGGCGGCGGCGGCGAAGGCCGGGCTGCGAATGAGTGGGCGCCGGGCGAGCACAGGGGAGCGCCGAGCTGGGCGCCTGGCACCAGGGCGCAGACTCGGAGCGGCGGCGAGAGAAAGAGAGGGCGCTTCCCGCTGCCAAGGGACCTCCTCCGCCAGAGAACAGAGACCCCGCCCGGGCTCGGGCAGTATTACACTGGGGCTCGCTCCAGCCGGGGCGGGCGCGCTCGCTAGGCCGCCCAGCAAAGCTGGCTGAAAGCTAGAGGACCCGCCCGCCGCCGCCTGGTGACCACGGGCAGGCTGGGAACGCGCAGGCACTGCGGGTGCGGGAAAGCCAAGGACTGCCCCCCCAACACCGGCTAGCCAGCCACACGTGTTCCAAGGGAGGGCCTCCGAGCCCCCTGATTTAAGCCCACGGCCGCCCAGCCTCTTCCGGGCTCGCGCCCGCGGGGAGAAAAAAGAAACCTAATGGCCCACCAGCCTCGCAGGTGTCCGGGACACGTGGAAAGGTCAGCCGGGCTCCGGCATCCATCCTCTCCCGTGCTGTGGCCCCATCTTCCGCCGACTGTGTGCGCGTGTCTCCCTCTATCTGTTTCACACATACACGCAGTTTTATATTCTCAAAAGTAAGGTGTTTTTTGACTGGAAAGGCTTGGATAAAGCTAAGAGAACAAAGTTCCTCTGTAAGAGGCCGAGTAGGGTGAAACAGCAGCCACAGGTTAACCATGTTAAGAAAGAATGCAGGAGAGACACAACGCTCTCCAATAACCTCGTAAACCACGCTGCGCTCAATTGTTTAAAAAGGGTGCAACTTTTTTTTTTCTTTTTGCATCTTGCAAACATTTCCAGCACATGTCACGCAGTAGGATTTGGACAGTAACATTTATCTAATGAAGAAAAAAAAGGAAAACGAAACACTTTTAGTAGAAGATTGAAATACCTCTTTAAGTGCCACTTTTCCAAAGCAACTGCAGACATAACATTATGCTATACAAATAGTAATACCTGAGTGGGAGCACAACATCACCCTTCTTTGCTATCCTCTTGCTCATTCCTAGAAAACTTTAGCATGTAAAAATAAAACAGTAATTACTCTAATGTGGTCTAATTCAGGGTTCTAGCTTTGCAGTTTAAGAAATTAAAAGTCAAAAACTTTTATTCTCCCTCCCCCTTCCCAAAGAAAGGGTTGCAGGAAATTGGCCCAGCAGGTGAGATGATTCTAAACACTTTGCCCTGTTGACACAAAACAGCTTTCACTTATGTATAAAAATTGGAAAGTGAAACTGACCAGACTAGTTTTATTACCCAAGCTTAGTTAACATTAGAACAACACATGGAAACAGAAAATGGGGGGGGGGGGGGAGTGTAATTTTTTTTTCTGTTGCGTTGAACTTTCTGAAACATTTCTAAAGTGTTTTGAAGAAGGAAGAATGATGCTTATTCCCACTCCCTCATTATCTATAAACCTAAACTTGATCTCATGATTAAACGGTGATTCAATGGCTCATGGAAACTGGCACCTCAGAATAAACTCGAAAACACCAAGTGTTCCAAATGACATCATCTTTCACCAAGATGGCTGCTTTTAGCAAACAGTTCAAATGCCAACTGCAACTAAACCCCAATTTCTCCCAGGTATTTTTTAGCTTACTGCTAGAGAGCTTCTGAACTCGGTCACTGTTTGCGTAGCAGGGGGGTAATACTTGGCTTTGCTCTTGAGAAACATATAACCAATCTAAATCATTCTGTTACACGTGATCCAGTTTAATTTGCACTGAAATTTAGTTCTCTCACTTGTCCTTTTGGGGATCTAGTGCTTGAGACAATGAGCTAGTTAAGTTGGAAACGGATTCTGGAAAGCTCACTTGAGGGGTGAAATGGAAGAGTAAAGCTAGCAGGGAGAAGCAGCACCACAGGGGGAAACAGATTTAACAACATTCTTTCCACTTTATTCAGCACTGTGATGGAATCTTAAGAGTGGGTCTGGCTGCCATACCTCACAAGTTTCTATTGTTCCCTATTCCACAGTATCTTAAATCTTCCACTTTTAGAGCTTATTGCAACAGGAACATTTCTTCCAGGCAGAGCGGGGGCAAATTAACTCTCTCTTAGCGACACCACAAAACTAACCGCCTTGGAAAGACTGACAGACTGCTTCAAGTCAGCAGAGGGGTGGAGTTTGAAGCGCCTAGTTTTCTTAAAGGGCCCACGTCATGGTTAGCTTAAGAATGTAGTGGCCTTCAATAGGATTTGGAGGAAATTTGCATTTTGACATGGTACTTGTAGGTAGTAATCGTGTTTAGAAGACTTTAGGGAAAAAGCCATCTTCTAAAGCTTCCCCGCTGATACAGATGGGAATAAACTGGAGAATGTTTTTTCACTGTGGTTTTTATTGTTATTGCAAAGCAGAAGCGTGTCTAATTTTCTACTTCTTGTAAAAGTGATTTCCCTTATAAACAGATCATTTATCACAACACTGGTTCCGTAATAGCATTACAATGGAAACACCAGTTACAAAACCAATAATATCATTATAAAACTCCTTCTCAGCTTTCTAGGGGAAATGAATCAGAAGAATAAATTGTGGTATGTGCTGCCTGGAGGAAGAAGGGATAGATTTAGGTAATCACCTCCTTTGGAGAAATAATGAAATTTAGCTTTGCCCTAAATTTAAGCTGCAAAAATACATGAACAAAGGAAAAGAATACCTTGTAGTCTAACTGCAAGGCACAACATCAAGATTTTTATTTGTCTAATGCCATTATTGCAAATGACTTACTCTATGGCCTTGGAATTTCAATGTTTTCAACAATAAAATAAAAATAATAATGGCATAAATCTAGAGTAATTTTGTTATTTAATTTGTAATAGCTATAAACAAATTGCTGTACATATCTAGTTATACTAATGTCAGATCTGAGTAATTTTATTCACATTCTAAATGGATTTAGTTGTTGCAGGACCCACCATTACAGTTTTTAAAAGAATTAGGGAGAGCCACAGAGTGTCAGAATTTGGATAGAAATATGAAAGATTGTGTTCATGTAGCACCATCATTTATTTTTTATTTTATTTTTTTTTAGCAACTAGGTCTCTCTGTGTTGAACAGTCTTGTCTTGAATTCCTGGCTTTGAACTCCTGGCCTCAAGTCATCTTTCTGCCTTGGACTCCCAAAGTGTTGGGATGACAGGTAAGAGCTACTGTTCCCAGCCAAAGGCTATCGTTTCTTGAAAAGTAGTTGATAGTATTTATTTAATTACACCTTTAATTTAGAGGCTTTGTCTAGTCCCGATGTCTAGCAAGACATTTCTGAACACTGACATTTGAGACAGGGTAAGTTTTTGTTTCGGGAGCTGTCCTTGCATTGTAGAATGTTTAGCAGCATCCCTAGCCTGTACCTAGTAGCTGCCAGTAGTATGTCAGCCAAAATCGTCTCCAGACATTGCCAAACATCCCCTGGGTGGGGTGAGGGGCAAAATTGCCTCCAGTTGGGAACCACTAAACTAGTAGAACAAAAGGTAGCCCCATTTTGGAGTCATAACACATTGATTAGATGCCACTGAGTCATCAAGATAATTTGCTTCTCATTTCATATTCTCAGTCTCAATTAGACAAGATATCTTGGTCCCAAACAACCATATCCACACTTTATACTATTGCTGTCTTCAGCCACTCTATTTCTTTCTTTCTTTTTTTTTTTTCTTTTTCTTTTTGGAGACAGAGTTTTGCTCTGTCACCCAGGCTAGAGTGCAATGGCACAATCTCAGTTCACTGCAACCTCCACCTCCCAGATTTAATCAATTCTCCTGCCTCAGCCTCTTAAGTAGCTAAGATTACTGGTGCCCACCACCACGGCTGGCTAATTTTTTTGTATTTTTAGTAGAGACAAGGTTTCACCATGTAGGCCAGACTGGTCTCAAACTCCTGACCTCATATAATCCACCCTACTCAGCCTCCCAAAGTGGGGGATTATAGGCGTGAGCCAACATGCCTGGCCCAGTCACTCTGTTTCTACAACACACTTTTTAAAATATTTTACACTTATTAACATTAAACTAGCCTTGCACATGCAATATCCCAACTCTGCAAGAGATCATAACTACAAGATTAATTACATATCTAATCCCTATGCTCCTGTTTTTATTCACTCATTATTGGTTCACAGGAATTAACACCATTAATACAGATAACGGTCTAAAGAAATAAGTCATCAGCTAAAGTAAATCATTTGAGAAGTAAGAATTTCAGGCCAGGCACAGTGGCTCCCACTTATAATCCCAGCACTTTGGGAGGCTGAGGCAGGCAGATCACCTGAGGTCAGGAGTTCGAGACTAGCCTGACCAACATGGTGAAACCTTGTCTTTACTGAAAATACAAATTTAGCCAGGCATGGTGGTGCGTGCCTGTAATCCCAGCTACTTAAGAGGCTGAGGCAGGAGAATTGCCTGAACCCAGGAGGTGGAGGTTGCAGTGAGCCAAGATCATGCCATTGCACTCCAGCCTGGGCAACAAGAGAGAAACTCCAACTCAAAAAAGGAAAAAAAAAAAAAAAAAGGAACATATAATTTATGTGTCTAGAGCTTTGGCAGCCAGTAATACCTATAACATTCCCTGACACAGAACATCTAGAATTGCTCCCCAGGAAATGCTGCTTTAATCCTATTCAATACACAGCAGAGCTCAAAGAAAGTAGGGAGGAATCCCAGGCTCCACTAGTGAAGAGGAAAATGAAACAACCCAAATGTCCACTTACAATATAAATCCTGTTGCGTTGGTGCAATGGAATAATAACAGTAATGAGAAGGAACAAACTGTGGCTACATGAAACAACATGAGTAAGCCTCACAAACATAATGATAAGCAAAGGAAGCCAGACACCAAAGAGTGCATGCTGTATGACTGCATTTATATGCAGTTCAAAAATAGGCAAAATTCATCTATGGTGTTAGTTGTTCGAATAGTGATTCTTGTTAGGAGAAGGGAGTGATTGCAAGAATTCTAACAGGTTTCTAATAATGTTCTTTTTCTTTATCCGGGTGCTTGTTGAATAGGAATGTTCACTCATGGAAAGGTGTTGAGCTATATACTTAAGATTGGTGTAACTTTCTGTATGAATATTATATGTCATTAAAATGTATGTATCAAAAAAGAGGAAGGGGTAACCAAAAACCAAAGATGTAAGCCCAGCAGCTAACACCTGGGCAACAGGGCCGAGCATGGTGGCTCATGCCTGGAATCTCCCCATTTTGGGAGGCCCAGGTGGGTGGATTGCCTGAGATCAGGAGTTCTAGACCAACCTGACCAATATGGTGAAACCCTGTCTCTACTAAAAATACACAAACTAGGGTGGGGACGGTGGCTCACACCTGTAATCCCAGCACTTTGGCAGGCCAAGGCGGGCAGATCACGAGGTCAGAAGATCGAGACTTATGCTGGCTAAGACAGTGAAACCCGGTCTCTACTAAAAATACAAAAGATTAGCTGGGCATGGTGGCATGTGCCTGTAGTCCCAGCTACTCAGGAGACTGAGGCAGGAGAATCGCTTAAAGCTGGGAGGTGGAGGTTGCAGTGAGCTGAGATGGCACCACTGCACTCCAGCCTGGGTGACAGAGTTACATTCCATCTCAAAAAACAAACAAACAAAAGAAAAACACTTGGACAACAGCATTGTGGGTCTCATTAAACATGGAGTTTATAGTTTAATGCCCATCAAGCTCATAACTTGAGGCTTTGGGGACATATAAGACAAGAAGATTTAACTAAGACATACATGGAATGCTGGAACCATCAAAAAGCTACCAAACGGCTGAACTTGAGGGAAAAAAATCTCCATACCCAAAACAGGTGGAGAACAAGGGAAGCTTGGCCAGGCGCAGCGGCTCACACTTGTAATCCCAGCACTTGGGAGGTGGAGGCGGGCAGATCACCTAAGGTCGGGAATTCGAGCCTAACCAATATGGAGGAAACCCCTCTCTACTGAAAATATAAAATTAGCCGGGCGTGGTGGCATATGCCTATAATCCCAGCTACTCGGGAGGCTAAGGCAGGAGAATCTCTTGAACCCAAGAGGCGGAGGTAACAGTGAGCCGAGATTGCACCATTGCACTCCAGCCTAGGGCAACAAGAGCAAAACTCTGTCTCAAAAACAAAAAAAAAGAAAAGAAAAGAAAGGAAAAGAAAAGAAAAGAAAAGAAAACAAGGAAGCTTGTTTGCCTTAAACAGAATTCAGAGTTGTGTTTGTTTTTTTAAGACATCTCTTTAGAAAAGTTCTAACCCAGACCTAAGCCTAATGGAGTTAGAGGGCACATATATATTTCATACTGCTTACATGGTCCAGAAATCTCCAAGATGGCATATTATTTTAAAGATTGACCTGAAATGGAAACTCTGGGTGACAGAAATATTCAATATCTTGACTGTGGGAATGGTTACACATATGTACACATTTGTCAAATCTCTTCGCATATAAAGAGTGAATTGTATTCTGCGTAAAATATTACTGAAAAAAGTAAACAGACTTTAAAAATAGTTGGTGCTGAAATGGTACTACGCCTGGTGTACCTAGCAGAAGCAAACACAAATTTACTATAGAAGGACATAGTCTCAAAATGAAATGAGATTACAATGGAAAATTGTAAAACCCACAGAGAACTATTCCATTTTTGAGCAAAAATTAGCAAATAATAGCAGAATGATGTCCCACAACTTCAATTAATACAAATGTTGGCTAAACCTGCACTGGGAAAATTAAGTATGTTTAAAACAATTAGAGCTATAAAAGGAGTAGAAAAATAAAAACACAGTCAAAATTAAAAACAAAACAGTTGAGTGGTCATGGTGGCTCACACCTGTAATCTCAGCACTTTGGGAGGCTGAGGCTGATGTCAGAAGATTGAGACCATCCTGGCTAACATGGTGAAACCCTGTCTCTATTAAAACCAAAGAAATTAGCCAGGTGTGGTGGCATGCACCTGTAGTCTCAGTTACTCAGGAGGCTGAGGCAGGAGAATCGCTTGAACCAAGGAGGCAGAGGTTGCAGTGAGCTGAGATCATGCCACTGCACTCCAGCCTGGGTGACAGAATGAGACTCCATCTCAAAAAACAAACAAACAAAAAACAGATAATCAACACGCAAAATAGAAAACCTAGAAGTTAAAAATATAGTATATTAAAACTCACTTTGAAGATATTTCAAAAAGCTAGCTTTATTTTGTTTCGTAAATCAAAAAAGAAAGCCCACCAGAGGAACTGTGGGATGGGGATTTGCACTTGAACTGGCTATTTGTAAGCAGGAATTAAGAAAGCAGGAGTCAGTTCTGGATCAGATGTCAAGAAATGGAGGAAATTTGGTGATTTAATAACTTGATAAGTATCAAGAGTATTAAAGGAGGGCTAGAGTTATCACCGGCAAAAGAGCAGTAGTCACTAATATTAGTCAAGAGTGAGATACCTAGTCATTTTTGTAGTTGCAAAGTGTCTTTTCTGTTTGGCTCTAACACTTGACATGAAGTAGCCTTATATAAACATTTTATAGCATTGTTTTATTTGAGTTAGGAATATCATGATCTAGATAGCAGCTGCTAGTTGAGCAGTTTTTAATTTTATCACATGATTAAAATTTTAACCCCTTAAAGGGTAAATTAATCAGCAAATTAGACACAACTGAAGAGAGAATTAGCAAAATAGATGTTAGGTCTGAGGAAATTAGAATGTAGCACAAAGACTTACCGAGATGGAAAATATAAGAGCAGATGAGAACCTCAGAGGATAGAGCAAGAAGTTCCAACATACATATAACAGACATTTAAGAATAAGAGAACAAAGAGAAAGAAAGGATGGACAATATTTAAAATGGTAACATCTGAGAACTTTCCAAAATTGATAGAAAATATGAATGTTCATATTCAGAATGTACAATGAGAATGCAATAGTACAAATACAAGTAAAACTGCATTGACAGTATTTAAGCTTACAGTGGTAAAATTCTGAAGAACAATTATAAGAAAGCATAAATAATGTTGTATGAAACTGAGAAAAAGAAAATAGAAATTATCTACAAAGAAAAATACCCATAATTATAGTGACAATAGATTTTTTAATAACCAAAATAAAAGCTAGAAGACAACAATAATATCAAAGTGCTGAGAGAAAATAACGATACTAGGAATTCTATGTATAGCTATACTACTTTTTGATATTAAAAATAAAATAAAGATATTTTAAGATATATAAAGAGACTTCAGGCTGGGAGCAGTGGCTCATGCCTGTAATCACAGCACTTGGGGAGGCCGAGGCTGGCAGATCACCTGAGATCAGGAGTTCAGGACTAGCCTGACCAATATGGAGAAACCCAGTCTATACTAAAATACAAAGTTAGCCAGTCTTGGTGGTACATGCCTGTAATCCCAGCTACTCTGTAGGCTGAGGCAGGAGAATTGCTTGAACCTGGGAGGCGGAGGTAGCGGTGAGCTGAGATTGTGCCATTGCACTCCAGCCTGGGCAACAAGAACGAAACTCTGTCTCAAAAAAAAAACAGATATATGAGACGACTTCAAAAACTTTGTGGAAAATTTAATGAAAACATAAAAATAAAAAACACAAGCTTTATTTTTCAACATAAGCTCCACCAAGTTCAAGACACTCTTGTCAGCAATGATACCAGCCATTTGGTCCATTCCTAAAGAACTGAGGGTCTTAGGAATTTAACCATGTCAATGCAGTCTATTTTACATTATTTACTGAAGAAGAATGGATGCCCTTTACAGATTTTTTTTTAAAGATTAAAAAAGAAGTTAGAAGAAACAAAATCAGTAGTGTAAGTTGGATGCCTAATGACCCCCCATCAAAACTCTCACAAAATTACCCTTGTTTAATGTGAGGAATGAGCAGAAATATTGTCCTGGTGGAGAAGGATCCTCTGGTGAAGTTTTACAAGGCATTTTCTATGAAAACTTTTGCTAATTTTCTCAAAACACTCTCATAATAAGCAGATGTTATTGTTCTTTGGTCTTCCAAAAAGTCAACAAGCAAAATGCTTTGGCATTCTGAAAAAAAGGTTGCCATGAACTTTGCTCTTGACTGTTCTGCTTTTGCTTTCACTGGACCACTTCCACCTCTTCATAACCATTGCTTTGATTGTATTTTGTTTTGGGGATTGTAAAGCCATGTCTCATCTCTTGTTACAATTCTTTGGATAAATGCTTCAAAATCTTGATCACGCTTGTTTAAAATTTCCACTAAAATCTCTGCTCTTGTCAGTAGCTGATCTGGTGCAATGGTTTTGGCACCCATAGAGTGGAAAATTTACTCATCTTTAAATTTTCAGTAAGCATTGTGTAAGCTGAACCAGTTGAGATATCTATGCTGTTGGCTATTGTTTCCACTGTTAATCATCAGTTCTCTTCACTTAAGGCACAATCAAGATTAATTTTTTCTTCTCAAATTGATGTGGATGATCTGTTGCTATGGGCTTCGTCTTCAATATTGCCTTGTACCTTCTTTTGTTTGAGACAGAGTCTCACTCTGCTGCCCAGGCTGGAGTGCAGTGGCATGATCTTGGTTTACTGCAACCTCCACCTCACAGGGTCAAGTGATTCTCCTGCCTCAGCCTCCCAAGGAGCTGGGATTACAGGCATGTGCCACAAGGCCTGGCTGATTTTTTTTTTTTTGTATTTTTAGTAGAGATGGGGTTTCACCATGTTGGCAAGGCTGGTCTTGAACTCCTGACCTCAGGTGACCTGCTGCCTTCAACCTCCCAAAGTGCTAGGACTACAGGTGTGAGCCACCGCATCCAGCTGTCTTGTACCTTCTTAAAATGAGTTCGTCATTTGTAAACTGCTTTGATTTTTTTTGCGGCGTTGTCCCCATAAACTTTTTTGTAGAGTGTTAATGATTTCATCCTTCTTCCCAGGCTTCACCGTAAACTTGATGTTTGTTCTTGCTTTCATTTTAGTAGAATTTATCTTCCTCTGATAGGGGCTCTTTTCAAACTGCCATCTTATCCTTCTTAGTGCCTCCTACTAGATCCTGTTCAAACATGTTATAAAAAGTATGAGTTTGTTTTGGTGCAAAAAATATACAAAATAATTATGACAATGCAAGTTTAAAAACTAATAATAATAATAATAACTATTTTATGGAGTATTAAAATGCTGGAAAACAACAATAAATGGGTATAGAGTATTTTAGAGTTAAGGCATTCTAAAAACTTTGTACTGTTCAAAAGGAAGACAAAATGACTTACTTATGTTTTCGTTGAGTAATGTATGTTACAGTATTTTAAAGTATAATAAACCACTAAAGGAACAGAAATGGAATTTTTATCTTCCAAATCAGTTGAGGGGAATAAAACAGAGCAGTGAATACTTGTTCAATCCAATAAGAGGTTTAAAAAAGCCAAAGGGGAGAGGAGAAGCAAAAAAAAAAAAAAAAAAAAAAAATCACAATAAATGGAAATCACACAACACAGGAAATTTATAGAAATTGGCCAGGCATTGTGGCTTACACCTGTAATCCCAGCATTCTGGGAGGCTGAGGTGGGTGGATCAGTTGAGGTCAGGAGTTCGAGACCAACCTGGCCAACATGGTGAAACCCTGTCTCTACTAAAAATACCACAATTAGCTAGATGTGGTGGTGGGCACCTATAATCTCAGCTACTAAGGAAGCTGAGGCAGCCAAATTACTTGAACCCAGGAGGTGAAGACTGCAGTGAGCCAAGATCATGCCACTGCACTCCAGTCTGGGTGACAGAGAGAGACCCTGTCTTAAAAAAACAAAAAAAGTTTATAGAAATCAACACAAACCTAACAGGCAGCACAAACTGTAGTTGAATCTACTTATTAAAATAGAGATGATAACATTGGAAAAAATATCCAACCTTGTGTTTTACAAGACTTAGATAACACTAAAACCAAAAACTTGGAAAATTTGAAAGTAAAAGAATGAAAAATATATATTATGTGAATACCTACCAAAAAAACCTGGAGGAGCCCTATTAAAATAAGTTCCTCAAAGAAATTAAAAAAAAAAAAAACCACTGTGATATAAGAAAAGGTGGACATCTAATAATTTGAAATATAACCAGGGAAAATATAACAATTCTAAATTTTATACACGTGGTAGTACAGCCCCAAATATATAATATATAAACATATAAAATTAACAGTATTATAAGTTGACAAGTCCACAATTATTGTAGGTGATCATAGCAGTTTTCTGTTGAAAAATTAAGCCAATGAAAAATTTAAAAGCATGTGGATGACTTAATCCCTATTAACAAGCTTGATCTAACATACATATATAGAATTGCACCCAACACTTATAGAAAAAGCATTTCAGTCAGGCACACAATATATCAAAACTGACAATGAACGAGGCCACAAAGGAGGTCCCAGTGAAGAATACCTCATACGTATTAGGCATGTACCCTGTGTCAAGCTAAATGCTTTAGTGCTTTATAAATATAACATGAAATAATATAACATTATACGTAAAATTTAATCCTCACAAAAACCCTACTTGGGTGGGCACTATTGTTATCCCCATTTTACAGATGAGAAAACTCAAGCTAGAAGAAATTAAGAAAATTGTGGAAGTTTATCAACTGATAAATTGGAAGATGGAGTTTGAACTAGCACAATCTATAGATGTGCACTTTTTAGAAACAAATTTTAGTGGCCGGGCGCGGTGGCTCAAGCCTGTAATCCCAGCACTTTGGGAGGCCGAGGCGGGTGGATCATGAGGTCAAGAGATCGAGACCATCCTGGTCAACATGGTGAAACCCCGTCTCTACTAAAAATACAAAACATTAGCTGGGCATGGTGGCGCGTGCCTGTAATCCCAGCTACTCAGGAGGCTGAGGCAGGAGAACTGCCTGAATCTAGGAGGTAGAGGTTGCAGTGAGCCGAGATCATGCCATTGCACTCCAGCCTGGGTAACAAGAGTGAAACTCCGTCTCAAAAAAAAAAAAAAAAAAAAAAAAATTTAAAGATACAAGCACAGAGACTCAACACTCTGAATTAATAAGTTTTGCCATTTGGTTGTGTTTCCTAGAATCTTTTCCTTTTTTCTAAAAGATTCAGCACACTTCCAGTCAAGCCCCCGTTAACAACCACTTACTGTTTGACTTCTGACTCCTTTTCTCCATGATGGATATATACCTTTCAAGTTTACATTTTATATATTTTAATAACTATTGCCAACATTAAAACCATACAATATTGTTTTGATGAGTATGCACATGTAAATGTGCACATATGTATGGTATCAATTTTATTTTGATAGTTATATGGAGAAGATAGGGCAGGACATTTTAAGTGCAAAAAAAAAAAAGCTTATGATATAAACTGGAAAACAGTGAGAAATTTAGAGAGGCCAGGACATAAGCTGGATGAGAGCAAGTGTCTAGAGATATCAATTGGGACTGGATTTAAAGTATTTTTTAAAAATACCATGGTAACAAGATTGGATTTTGATTTTGTCTTGTAGGAATAAGAACATTTATTTTCTCTTTCTAAGGAAGAAAGTAGTATATTCAGATACTTTTAAGTAAAATAGTGTGTAACTTATATGACCACAATACAATTATTATTCATAATGTATTTAATAATAATTTCCTTAATATAATATGATATCCTATTGATGTCAAAATTTCCCCAATTGTCTCCAGCATGTCTTCTGAAACTGGTTTATTCAAATCACATTCTAATAAAATGCCACACATTGCATTGCAATTGGTTCATCTCTTCAATATCTTTTGTTTTAATAAAGCCCTCCTATCACTCTCTTCATGTCATTAAAATGCTGAAGACACTTATAGAACATCTCACTTCTAGATTTCCTCCAGTTTTTCCTTTTGATATTGTTTTAACTTTTTCCTCTGCCCTTTGTATTTTCTACAAAACAGAATTAAAGTCTAAAGCTTGTTTGATTCGTGTTAAGCATTTTTAGCAAGAACAGTTTATAGGTGATGGTGAGTTCTTCACATTGTAATACATCAGGAGATATATGATGTCTGGTTGTTGACTAAAAATGGATGCTAAGATTAATCACTGGGCTAAACATTGCAGGTCTCACCATTGCACTGTTGTAGTGATGTCTTGGCATTCGATACTGTCATCCTGATTCTTATCACTTGACCAATGGCTTTAGTATACATTGATGATCCTAGTTCCAAATCAGTAATTTCTTTCTTTCTTTTTTTTTTTTTTTTTGAGACGGACTTTCACTCTTGTTGCTTAGGCTGAATGATGGAGTGCAATGGTGTCATTTTGGCTCACCGCAACCTCCGCCTCCTGGGTTCAAGTGATTCTCCTGCCTCAGCCTCCTGAGTAGTTAGGATTACAGGCATGTGCCACCATGCTTGGTTAATTTTTTTGTATTTTTAGTAGAGATGGGGTTTCTCCATGTTGGTCAGGCTGGTCTTGAACGCGTGACCTCAGGTGATCTACCTGCCTCCGCCTCCCAAAGTGCTGGGATTACAGGCATGAGCCACCGCACCCGGCCCAGTCGGTAATTTCCTTAGGGGTTACAAAATGGTAGTTTCTAGTTCTGTTATTTCCTCTAGATAAATTGTCATTCCTTTGTAAAGTAGAGCCTTTTTTTATTAGCTGAGATTATTTAGTTGCCCTGATACATAAATCTTACTAAGTACCTAATTATAAATACAATTATAGAGCATATACTCTTAACAACTGGGCTTTTCTGCCTCTGCAAAGAACCATTATGAAGCTTTCTGATCATAATGCGATTGAATGAGAAATCATTAATAAAGATACCTGAAATAATATATATATTTAGATATTTTAAATAGATTCTAAATAAATTATGGGTCAAAAGCAAATTGAACATGAGAATTGACCAATATTTTTAAAAATAATAATCTTAAAACCACTTAACAAACTAACAAAGTACCAGACAAACAGTGAGATTCAGAAACAAATATATAAGGGGAAAACAATTATAAGCAATTTTACACCAAGAAATTTAAAAATTTAGATACAACGTACATTTTTTGAGAAAAAATAATTTACCAAGGACAAGTAAAACACATAAATATAACCACTGAGTTAATTTAATCAGAAGTTTAAAATGTTCCTCCACTGAAAACACTGTCCACTGAGGTCAGAAAGATTTATAAGAGTGCTACTGAATAATCAAAGAACAAATAATCCTTGCCTTATGCAAACTGTTCCAGAGAATAGAAAGCAAGGCAATAACTCACAGCTATTTTATGAAAATAATATAAATGTAATATTAAAAACAGACAAGAGCAGTGCAAAAAAAATTTAAAAGCTATTAAACTGCTAACCATTCAGAATTGTTCTCTCTTTTTCAGGGCATGCAACAAAACAGTATTTCTTAATTTTCTTTACAGTCAGATGTGGGCATATGACAGTGTTCTCTAATGTGGGATAAAAGTGGGAGTAATGTATGCCACTGACAACTAAAGAGCATAAAAAATTCCAGCCACAGTCCTCCATGCCCTTCTCTTTTATGACTGAATGTAATGGTGACCTCCAAAGCCACTGTAGAAGACACAAATTAAAGATGGCAGAGCCCCAGCCTGTGTCCCTGAGAAACTACCTGTAGCAGATAAGATATTTACATTTCATATAACTGACAAAGGATTAGGATCCAGAGTACATAAACAACTCCTATAAATGAGTAAAAAAGCAAAACAACCCCCTGAGAAGACAAAGGATATTGACCACACAATTCAGTAGAAGTAAAATAATAATAATAATAATAATAAAAGATGGCCAATAAAGAAATGCCAAAGTGCTCAATCTCACTAGTAACTACTAAATTCTAAAGCAATACCACAGTGAGATATCTTTGCTAAATTTTATTTAGCAACAAAATATCTAACAATAGCAAGTGTTGGTGAGAATAGGAAGCAACAGGAACTCTTTTCTTTCATTCTTTGATGATAGAGGCATACATTGGAGAACAATTTAGTAAAATCTAATGAAGTTAAAAGTAATTTCTTATAATCCATCAAGTCCGTTCTTTGGTAAACAAACACCAGCAAGAGAATGGCTAAATACAGATATATTATATAGCAAGAAAACCAGATTCTCTAAAGCAATATGTATCAACCTTGATAATTCTCAAAAACATTATGTTAAGGGTAGTACAGAACAAGTAGCAGAAGCATAGTACAGAAGATATGACTTAACGCAAAGTTCAAAAGCAGGCAAATCAATCATTGTGAGTACTTACATATGTAATCAGTATGAGAAGGCAGGCATAATGATAAACACAAAATTCAGGATAGTGGTTGCCTTTAGAAAAGGAAAAAAGTTGTATGGCCATATCACCCTGAACGTGTGATCTTGTCTGAGAGCAGAAGATAAGCAGGGTTGGAAGCAGTTAGTACTTGTACTGCAGGAATGAAGAAAGATGAAAACCGGGAACTTCAACTGAGTCTGTAATATTTTATTTCTTTAAAAAATAAGTGCATACAGGACTTGATATAAATATAAAAAATGTTAAGACTTGAGAAGGCTAGATCATGTATTTTAAGGTGTTCAATAATTTTTTGTATGTTTAAAATGCAGTTGATCCCATTATTTATGGATGTCACATTCATTAATTGCTTACCTGCTAAAACTTATTTGTAACCCCCAAGTCAAATACCATTGCAAATTTGTGAACATTTGCAGATATGAACATATTGCAAATTTTTTCACAAGTAGTGAAAAAATTGTCACCCAATAATTACATTCCTACCTGAATCAGAACAAGATGACACTCTGCCTTCCTACCTTAGCTCTCATACTGTGAAAAAATGTCCTTTTCACAGTCTGTTTAGCACTGCATTGCTATAGTTTGGATGTTTGTTCTGATGCAGGGCAGGTGAGTCCCCAAATTGGAGCTTATCCTGGGAGAGTTCCTGGCTTCACCCAGGAGAGAATTAAAGAGCCATCCAGTGGTGTTAGCAACTTATATTAGAGTGGCAGCGTACAGCAGCAGCAGAGGTACTGCTACCTGAAGAGCAGGGTTACCCCATAAACAGTGTGCCCAGAGTAGCAGCTCAGAGGCAGTTCTGCAGACATATTTATACCCACTTTTAAAATTAAGGGGAAGATTTTGCAGAAAAACGGTGGTAATACCTGGGTTGGTTTGTTGCCATGAAAAAGGGTGGTAATTTCCAAGTGTTGCCATGGCAATGTACCATTGGTGAGTATGTCCTATGGAGAGGTGCTTTTACCTCCTCCCTGTTTCAGCTAGTCTTCAGTCAGGTCTGCAGTCTGAGCCCTGACTCTTGAAGTCAAGTCCTGCCTCCTACCTCATTTCTCTCAAACCTAATGTTGAAATTTGATCTCCAGTGTTTGGAGATGGGGCATAATGGGAGGTATTTGGGTCATGGGGATAGATTCCTCATGAATGCTTGGTTCCATCCATGAGAGCTGAAAGTTAATGAGCTTAGCACCTCTCTCCCTTCTCTCTTGCTTCCTCTTTCACAATGTGATCTCTGCACATGTTGGCCCTTTGTCATCTTCTGCCATGAGGGGAAGCAGCCTGTGGCTTGCACCAGTAGCAGATGCTGGTGTCTTGCTTCTTGTACAGCTTGCAGAACCATAAGCCAAAGAAACCTCTTTTCTTTATAAATTACTCAGCTTCAGGTATTACCATGTAGCAACACTAAATGGACTAAACTGCATGTATTTCACAATTTTGTGCTTTTTTTTTTTTTTTTTTTTTTTTTTTTTTTGTAATTTCACTGTTTAAATAGCCCCCAACCATAGTGCTGAAGTGATAGCTAGTGTTTCTGAGTACAAAGATGCTGTGATGTGCCTTAGATAGAAAATATGTTTGTTAGGTAAGTTACATTCAGGCATGAATGACAGCTCTGTTGGCCGTGAATTCAATGTTAATAAATCAACAACATGTTAAGTAGGTGTGTTTAGATAGAAACACACATAAAACAAGCTTATGTATTGATTGGTTGATGAAAATATTGTAACCAAATGCTTATTGGAGCCTAACCCTGTATTTTCTTTAGGAGCAATGACTCGGTATTTATTAATTCTGTGTTTGCAGCAACAGTATAGAACATAAATACCATGAATAACAAGAGTCAACTGCATTTAAGTTAAAATAATATAACATGTACTTCCAGGAAAGGGGCAGCCTTTCACATATTTTTCTCCCTGAAAAATTTGAAAATATATAGGAAAGAATACAAAAAGTATTCCAAGAAGATGACAGAGTAGGAAACACCAGGAATCTCTCTCTGCATATTGACAAAAATTGCACTAGCAGTATCAGTCTGATGTAACTGCTGTGGAACTCTGTGGTCTATTGAAAGTTTGCAACTACCAGAAGAAGGTTTAGATGGTAAATTATAGCTAATACTTGTCAATTTTGGCTTTTAGCACAGTAGCAGCCACTCCTCCCCATGTCCAGGTAGATGTGCATGTATTCCTGGAGCAGCTTGCTCACAGCTTGTAGGACAGGATGAACAAAAAGCACTCTGTTTTCCACATATTGAGGACTTGTGCCCTGATTGATGACTACTGCTCCTGATCACTGTGGTACAGACAAGAAGCAGGCAGCCATTGTTTTTGCACTTCTCTCATTGTTTGAAGGCCTCTTTTCCTCCAGTGGAAGTGACTTCCAAAGAACTTAAAGACCAGGGCCCTTTTCCTTTCTTCTCGTTTTCATTTCTCTGTTTTTTCTCCTTTTGGGAGCCAGGCATTGAAGACTAGAACATTTACAGACAACCATAGAATATGGGAAAATTAGAAAGTGACCATGGGCGCCAAAGAGAAGATGCAGGCCCAGAAAAGACCTAAGAAGACTTTAAGTTTATACCTAAGGCCAATCCTTGGCAAAGGGACAGCCTCCAACAATAAAAAAAAAAAAGCCTCCAAAACAATTTTTAAAAACCAAATAACAAAAAACAGCAAACCCTGGGAAGGAGAAAAATCTTATTTCCAGAATTATCACATTATTAGATTCAAATGTCTAGTTTTCAACAGCAACAAAAAAATCACAAGTCATACAGAGAAATTAAAAATGTATGGCTTGATCATAGAAAAAAATGAATCAACAGAAACTGTCTCTGGAAAGACCTGATAGAGGATCTACTAGTCAAATGTTTAAAAACAACTGTCTTAAAAATGCTCAGTGAACTAAAGAAAGATGTGAAGAAAGCCAGAAAAACAATGTATGAACAAAATGGAAATACCAATAAAGCAATAGAAAGCCTAACAAGAAACCAAAAAGAAATACTGGAGCTAAAATATATAATAACTGAAATAAAAAACTCACTAGAGAGATCCAAAGGCAGATTTGAGCAGGTGGAATAATCAGGAATTTTGAAAATATGAGAATGGAAATTTTAGGGTCTGAGAAACAGAAAGAAATATAATTAAAGGAAGAGAGCTGAGGGGACTTGTGGGACATCAGCAAGCAAACCAACATAACTAACATGGGAGTCTCAGATAAAAAAAGAGAAAGAGGGACAGAGAGAATATGGAAAAATAATAATGGCTGAAAACTCCCCAAATATGATGAAACATATGAATATAAACATCCAAGAATGTCAGTAAACTCCAAGTAGTTTACTGAAAGAGACCCACACCAAGACACATTATAATTAAACTTTTGAAAGAAAAAGTGAGAAAGTGGCAAGAGAGAAGCAGCATGTCACATACAAGGGATCCTTAATAACATTATCAGAATATTTCTCATCAGAATCTTCAGAGACCAGTAGGCAGAGGGCCAACGTATTCAAAGTGCTAAATGGAAATAACTGCCAACCAATAATTCTTTATCTGACAAAAACTGTCCTTCAAAAGTGAGGGAGAAATTAAGACATTCACAGATAAAAGCTGAGGAAGTTTGTGACTGTGAGATCTTTTCTGCAAGAAGTGCTTAAGGGAGTTTTGCAGGATAAAATTAAAGGATATTAGATAGTAACTAAAAGCTGTATGAAGAAATAGAGATCTCAGTAAAGGTAATTACATGGGCAATTATAAAAGTTACTATTATTATAGTGATTTGTAACTACATTTTTTGTTTTCTACATGATTTAAGAGACTAATACATTAAATCACTATTAGATTAAAATCTGGTATTATAACATTGGTTTGTAACTTCATATTTTGTTCTCTACATAATTTAAGAGACTAATGTATTTTAATGCATTTAGTTATGTGACATTGACCCTTGAAAGGGATGAAAAAGATGCTGTAAATGAGCCAAGCTGTTGTGTTATTAAAGTTAAGCTGCTATAAATTCAAATTAGAACATTATAAATCTAAGTTATTAAATGTAGTCTCCATGGTGACTACAAATAAGAGATATTTGTACACTCATGTCCTTAGAAGCATTATTTTTAATAGCTAAAACATGGAAACAATCCAAGTATCCATTGATGGATGAATGGTTAAGCAAAATGTAGTATATTCATACAGTATTCAACCTTAAAAAGGAAGAAAATTTGGGCCGGGCACAGTGGCTTGCACCTGTCATCCCAGCACTTTGGAAGGCAGAGGCAGGTGGATCATGAGGTCGGGAGTTCGAGACCAGCTTGACCAACATGGTGAAACCTCATGTCTACTAAAATTACAAAAATTAGCTGAGTGTGTGGCGTGTGCCTGTAATCCCAGCTACTCAGGAGGCTGAGGCAGGAGAATCACTTGAACCTGGGAGGCAGAAGTTGCAGTGAGCCAAGATTGTGCCACTGCACTCCAGCCTGGGTGACAGAGTGAGCCTATGTCTCAAAAAATAAAATAAAATACAATTGGAAAAGGAAGTAAATTTTAATTTATGCTATAACATAGATGAACATTGAAGACATTATGCTACGTGAAATAAGTCAGTCACAGAAGGACAAATACTATATGATTCCACTAATATGATGTGTTTTGAGTAGTCAACACCATAGAAACAAAAAGAAGAGTGGTAGTTGCCAGGGAATGATACAGCATTTCGATTTTACAAGATCAAAGGAGTTATGGTGATAGTTGGTGGTGATGGTAGCACAACATTATGAATGTATGTAATATCACTGAACTGTGGTTAAGATAATAAATTTTTACTATGTGTATTTTACCACAATTACAAATCGATTTAAAAAAGAAAAGAAAGAAGACAATATTCAGGTTGGGTCTAATCTAACTACAGAATGACTTGAATTGGACCATATTTCCTTGTTCTAAGATGTATTCGTATTTTGTATTTTTTATACATTTGAAACTGGAATGCATCCAACTCAATCTATGTACTCATTTAATATGGACATGCCCTTTTATTCTCCTCAAAATGTTATCAAACTGATGATGGTTGTATTATTAATTTTTTAAATTGAGGTAGTTGGTTCCAGTTACTCATTTCTCTCTAATATAAATACACATTTACCCTCCTTTCACTTACCTTTGCAATACCCTGTCTCTTTGAGCAGAATATATTTCCTGTCCCATTGACATAAGTAGAAGCAGTAGAGGTGTTTCTATGGCTTGAGCTTAACCTCTTGTACTTCAGTCATCAAACAATACAGGCAATATAGTCAGTTGAAGTAACTCTGATATGCTGTATTGATTGATATCCAGTGATTCCCTGGAGTGGTGGGAGTGTGGTCTGTGATTGAATGTTCCACCCAAAGCCCTTTCTGGCCTCTTCTCTGCTTGGGCAGAATATATCATTAAGCTTCATAATAGTATTTTCCCCTTTCCTGATGAAAAACACAGGAGGAAAGAGGAAACATCTGTAGAATCATTATTTCAGGTAGGAAAGGATAAGGGATATATCAGCGTTTGGGGTATCTGCAGATTTGTGGGGTAAACATGATTTTTTAAGAGGAAGAGAAAGGAAGGTAAGATGGAATGAAAGCCAAATCTTGGAATGTATCTCGTTTTACAGTTTTGATTTTTGAACCTTGTGAATGTTTGCAGAACTAAAACAAAACAAAATAAAATATTTTACGTAATTTTTTTTTTTTTTTTGAGACAGAGTCTCTCTCTGTTGCCAGGTGCTGGGCTGGAGTGCAGTGGTGCGATCTTGGCTCACTGCAACCTCCACTTCCCAGGTTCAAGCAATTCTCCTGCCTCAGCCTCCCAAGTAGCTGGGACCACAGGTGCATGCCACTTAATTTTTAAAACAACAAATTTCTAAAAGTCAAAACTAACCCAACAAAAGGAATATGGGAACTATCTGTTCTATCTTTGCAGCTCTTCTATAAGTCTAAAGTTATTCTGAAGGAAAATGTTTTTAAAAATTACCTAAACAAGTAATCTTTACTATGTATTAAGTTGGTGACATAATCACAGAGAAAATAATTTCTAAATGTCTATATGTGGTAGACAGAATAATGGTCTTCAAAGATAGCCTCATTTTAATACCTGAACCTTCTGAATAGGTTACATTACAATGGCAAAAAAGACTTTGCAGATGCAATTAAGGTTATAGACTTCATATAGGAAAATTAGGCTGAAGTAGTTAGGTGGGTCTGATCTAATCACATAAACCCTCTAAAGCAGAGAATTTGACTGAAAGCAAATGAGACATTTCAGAAAGGGAAATCAGAGAGATTCCAAGCATAAAAAGGATTCAATGTATGGTGGCTGACATCGAGATGGAGAGGCCCATTCCCTAAAACTAGAGGGTAGCCTCTAGGAGCTTACAGTGATCCTAAGCTGACAGTCAGCAGAGAAATGGGGACCTCAGACCTACAACCATAAGAAACTGATTTGTGCCAACAACCTGAGTCAGTTTGGAAACGGATTATTCCCCGGAGCATCCAGATAAGTTCCCAGCTGGCTAACTCTTGATTTAGCCTTGCAAAACCTGAAGCAGAGAAAGCAGCCAAGCCAGCCTGGACTTCTAACCTATAGAACTGCAAGATGACACATTTGTGTTGTTTAACACTGTTAAGTTTGTGATAATATATTATGGCAGCAATGAAAAAGCAATATACTATAAAACATATTTTGGCTGTATTTTCCTGGAGGGATATTTTGTAAGGATAAAAAGAAGAACAAAAATGGTGAAATTTTATGCTAGGTAGTCTTATTTTTAGTAATTACAGTGGCATTATTTTGAAACTCTTATCAATGAATATACATTAGTCATGGTTCTAGCAAGAAAGAAATAACAGACCTAAATTAGGATAATTTGGGGAGAATTTAATAAAAATACCACAGGTATATGGACAGAATATAGGTACGCACACAAAGAATGATGTA
Source organism: Saimiri boliviensis (assembly GCF_048565385.1). Lineage (NCBI taxonomy): Eukaryota > Metazoa > Chordata > Mammalia > Primates > Cebidae > Saimiri > Saimiri boliviensis. The sequence continues at coordinate 39,613,406 of NC_133460.1, forward strand.
AGAATCTGCCTGAAGGAACAAAGGAGAAAGTTATTCCTGGACCTTTAAAGAGAGAACTGTGTGAACTCTGCTACCTGACAGAGTGGTAAATATCTGTTGAATGAGTAAATAAACTAATTTTGTTAAACAGCAGATCTGATCAAACTACCACGGATAACATATAAATAAGAAAAGCACTATGGATCTAATGCCAAAGTAATTTCTCTAACTTGTCTCTCACACCCTTTTTACCCCCAGATTTTTAAAAAATTGAGATAGTTGGTCCCAGTTACTCATTTCTCTCTAATAAAAATACACATGTACCCCTCTTTCACTTACTTTTGCAATATCCTGTCTCTGAGCAGTGTATTTACTGTCCCATTGACATAAGCAGAAGATGTAGAGGTGTTTTCATGGCTTGGACTTAGCCTCTTGCTCTCCAGTGATCCAACAAGCATTGGTGGCCACAGATTCAAAAAGAATATAGAAAAGACTTAAACCCAGCTTGCATTCTGGAGTCTTCTTTCTGGGCGTTTTTTCAGGGGCCAAAGGTGTTACAGAGTAAGATCAGTTACAGTGGCGGGGGTAGGGGCAAGGAGTACACATTATCATAAGTTCAGTTACAATGGCAGGTGGGGTAAGGCATAAGAGTAGTTAAGATGGTAGGGTGGGGAGGAGGGATATTCACAGAGCAAGGACAGTTACGATGACATGGTGGGGTGAGGAGTATTCACATTGTTATTATAACAGTTAAGATGGCAGGGTGGGGAGAGAAACTCAATGTCTGGGGGAAGCCCTCCCCCAGAAATGGGGGGCAGTGTTTGGGCTATCAGCTGAGGCAGGCGGGACTTCAGACTTTCTGGGTCCAGGCTTGCACATGGAGGCCTGACAAATATTCATGTTCAAATGGATGAAGTTGGACTCCTACCTCATCCCATATACAAAAAAATTAACTCGAAATAGATTTTAGACCCAAATAAAAGGGTAAAACTTTCTTTTAAGGATTCTCCTGAAAGAAAATACATTCATAAATTTTTGTTAAGCATTGATGCTGGGCACAGTGGCTCATGCCTGTAATCACAGCACTTTGGGAGGCCATGGCAGCAGATCACTGACATCAGGAGTTCAAGACCAGCCTGGCCAACATGGTGAAACCCCATCTCTACTAAAAATATAAAAAATTAGCTAGGTGTGGTGGGTGCTTGTAATTTTAGCTACTCGGGAGGCTGAGGCAGGAGAATTGCTTGAACCTGGAAGACAGAGATTGCAGTGAGCCAAGATGGTGCCGTTGCACTCTAGCCTGGGTGATAGAGTAAAACTCCATCTCAAAAAAAAAAAAAGTTGTATTAAGCATTGGTTTCTTAGATATGACAACAAAAGCACAAGTGATATAAAACAAAAATAGATAAACTAGAATTCGTTAGAATTAATACTTTTGTGTTTCAAAGACCACTATTGAGAAAATGTAAACTGCATAATGAGAGAAAATATTTACAAGTCATATACCTAACAATGGAATGTATCTAGAATATATAAGGGATTCTTAAATATTAACAATAAAAAAATTTCTCAATTTAAAAAATGAGCAAAGAAAAAAAGAGTAAAAGATTTAACTAGGCTTCTTTTTAAAAGAAGACATATAAATAGCTTACCATGCATGGAAAAATGCTCAATAACATTAGTCAGTAGAGAATTGCAAATCAAAACCAGAAGATGCTACTTCATAACACTGCAAACAAACAAAAACAGATATTATCAAGTGTTGGTTAGGAGGTGGAGAAATTGGAATCTTCATACATTGATAGTTGGGTTATAAATTGGCAAACACTGGAAAACAGGTAGGCAGTCTCTTAAGATGTTAAACCTAGAGTTACTGTAGTACCCAGCAATTCCATTTCTAGCTATTTAACCAAGATAATTGAAAACACATATTCATACAAAAACTTGGACACAAATGTTCATAGCAGCATTATTCAGAATAGTCAAAAAGTAGAAACAACCCAAATATCAATGTACTGATGAATGGATAAATAAAATGCTGTATATCCATGCAATGGCCATAGCTGTATATCCATACAATGGACATAGTCACTACAGGAAATGAAGTGCTGGTATCAATACTACAACATGAATGAACCTTGGAAACCCTATGCTAAAAGAAATAAGAAGACATAAAATACACCCATTGTGTGTTTCCATTTATATGAAATGTTCAGTAAGGAAGATCATAGGGGTAGAAAGTAGAATAACAGTGTTCAGGGACTTGGGAAACAGAAATGAGGGACAAATGCTAGTAGGTATTGTTCAAAGTCACACACACACACACACACATAAACGCACACAAGTAGGCTTCAGAGTTGTATTTGTTTTTAAATGCATGTTCTCATATGATGAACAAAGCAGGGTATGTTAAGCCTAGTGATTATTGTATCTGTGTTCTTCACTCTATCTTTTCCTTCCTTCTTTCTTTTCTTTCCTCCTACCTGTCAGCATTTTTCTCTTTCTTCTTGTCTTTTAATCTGAACTTTTCACTATAGGTATTTTAATACAATAGAGATGACAGTAGACTTCCTATTTATTTATTTTTTGATAAATAAATTTTATTAATTAATGCATTTTTATTAGGCATTTCATTGCAAAATTTTTAAACTTTCTTTTTTGGAGACAGTTTCACTCTTGTTGCCCAGGCTGGAGTACAATCACATGATCTCAGCTCACTGCAACCTCTGCCTCCAGGGTTCAAGTGATTCTCCTGCCTCAGCCTCCCAAGTAGCTGGGATTACGGGCACCTGCCCCCATACCCAGCTAATTTTTTGTATTTTTTGTAGAGACAGGATTTCACTATGTTGGTCAGACTGATCCCGAACTCCTGACCTCAGGTGATCCACTCATCTTGGCCTCCCAAAGTGTGGTGGTTACAGGTATGAGCCACCATGCCCGGCCCCAATTTTTTAACTTTTATTTTGGTTTTGGGATACATGTGCAGGTTTGTTAAATAAGTAAATTGTGTGTTGTGGGGGTTTGGTGTACAAATTATTTCATCACCCAGGTAATAAGCATAGTACCCAATAGGTAGTTTTTCAATCCTCATCATCCACCCTCAAGTAGGCCCTAGTGTCTATTCCCTTCTTTGTGTCCATGTGTACTCAGTGTTTAACTACCACTTATAAATGAGAGCATATGGTATTTGGTTTCTGTTCCTGTGTTAGTTTACTTAAAATAATGGCCTCCAGCTCCATCCATGTTGCTGCAAAGGACATGACCTTGTCTTTTTTATGGCTGCATAGTATTCATTGTGTGTATATGCCACATTTTCTTTATCCAGTCTACTGTTGATGGGCATTTAGGTTTATTCCATGCATTTGCTATTGTGAATACTATTGCAATGACCATATGTGTGCATGTGTCTTTTTGGTAGAAGAATCTATATTCCTTTGGGTATATACCCAATAATGGGATTTCTTGGTTGAATGATAATCTGTTTTAGGGTATTTGAGATATCACCCAACTGCTTTTCATTGTGACTGAACTAATTTACATTGCCATCAGCAGTGGATATGCATTCCCTTTTCTTTGCAACCTCGCCAGTATCTTATTTTTTGACTTTTTAGTAATAGCCATTTTGACTGGTGTGCGATGGCATCTTATTGTGGATTTGATTTGCATTTCTCTAATAATTCACAATGTTGAGCATTTTTTCATATGCTTCTTGGCCACATGTTATGTTTTATTGTGAAAAATGTTTGTTCATTTGACTTTCTGTTTTTGAGACAGTACAGTGGATGATTAAATATACCCATCATCTGCCTTTGACAATTATCACCAACAGATGGCCAGTGTTTAAAACTCGCTATCTACATTGATCTCTATGTTCATTTCAGAACTTTGACAGACAAATGTGAAGATAGGATGAGATGGACAAGAGATTTTATTGGGGGGTGGAAAAGGAAGGGAACTAGAGGGAATTAACAACTGTCAGAATGAAATGCAGGTTTAACTTCCATAGAGAAGAGAAGGGAGGAAGGAAAGTTGGGTAGGCAATGTCTTAGACCTCAGTGGAGTTTTCAAAAACTTTCAGCAAAGCCAATGGGAAATTCTCAAGCTAATGTGACATGTGAGACAAGTACCCCACTCCCTAAGAATGGGCCTGCCTAAGATTTCTGCTGTGCTAAGTCACTGGGACTAGTCCATGAGAAACATGACCTCTGCATAAACTGGTGATGAATTGATTTCAGAGCACAGCAGTTGGAGCTAGTCAGTTGTGCTCCTGGCAATGGAAGATCTAAGAGGCATATTTTCAAGACCACCACCCCCTTCTCTCACCCAAGTAATTATAAAGCAAACCCTTACCATTACGCAATTTCGTCTTCACAGTTCTTTTCAGTGAAATCAGCATAATACCTATACCAAAATTTACCAAAAGTATCTTGGGAATGGGAGATGGGAAATAAAAGCATACCTACAGATTAATCTCATTTTACTTATATAAAAATCTTGACTAAAATGTTACCAATAGAACTTAGTAGTAAAAAAAATTATAAAATAGGATTCATTTCAGGGATGCAAGGACATTTGTCAATAAATTTACTACATTGGCATTTCAAAGTAAAAATAATACAATTACAATGGGAGATATAGAACTTACTTATAAGATAACTTGCCAGATAACTTACAATATACTGAGGTGTAAACAAATAAACCTACAATATAATGCAGGTATGATACTGGTACAGAAATAGGAATACAGATTACTAAAAAAGAAGAGAAAGTACAGAAATGAACACAAGTTATACCTTGTGCATAACAAAAAAGGATTTCAAAGCAGTTAGAAAATGATAGATTATATAGAAATTGTTATGATATTTTGCTAGCTATTTATACTTTTATTTTTTATTTTATGTATTTATTTTTGAGATAGGGTCTCACTCTGTTGCCCAGGCTGGAGTGCAGCGGCATAATCTCAGCTCATTGCAGACTTAATTCCCAGGCTCAAGTGATTCTCCCACCCCAGCCTTCACATAACTGAGACTATAGGTACATGCCACGATGCTTGGCTAATTTTTGTATTTTTTCATAGATATGAAGTCTTGCTATGTTGCCTAGTCTAGTCTCAAACTTCTGGGCTCAAGCAATCCTTCCACCTCAGCCTCCCAATGTGCTGGGACTACAGTTATGAGCCAGTGTGCCCAGTTGCATTTGGAATTTTAAAAATAAATAGCTAGATCTACCTTATATCTTTACATGAAACTAAATTCCAGGTGGATTAAAACTTTGTCGACAGAGAACAAACAATAAAATTACTAAAGTAAAATAAGTAAGCATTTATATTTTCTTGGAGTGAGGGAAGTTCAGTGACACGTTAAAAATTCTAAAAACTCAATGAAAATGGCAGCACAGATTTATGCATGTTAAATAGTAAGAAACGTATACACTAAATATGATACTTTACCTTGAAGAAGATGAAGTTTGGATGCAGAAATGGGGTCGGTGGAATTTCCTCTTATGAATTCTTGTGTGATGATCTAAGAAGGGTTTTCTGAAATTAGAAAATTTTAACACAGATGTGATGGACAGGTTTGTAGCACACACAATGATGTGAAGTAGCTGGTAGATGTTTGATGTGTCTGCAATATCTTTTGTGTATTCTTACTTGACTGTTCAGTTGGGTGCAGTGTTTTAGTTATACCTAGTGTTTTACACAGATAAAATCACACATAAGCAAGCAAAAATAAAAAATTGCCTTGCACTCAAATTATTCTCTAATATATCAGTTGGATTGGAATAAATTCCCATTTTCAAAATAAGTGTCATAGGAGAACTGACAGAATAGTAAAGATGTAGCCATCTCTTCAAAGTAGCACTGAAAAAATACACTGGAAAACTGTGGAAGTCTGATGGGTCACTCAACTCACTCCCTGTGCCCCAGGAAACATGTGTCATGGATCTTCCTGGGCTAGAGTTCCATCTCATTTCCTTGATGGGTATACACTGATCATTTCTACTTGTTTGTTAGAAAGGATGAGGTAGAATCAAACATGCCTTTGATACTAAGCTTATGTGGTCCAAACTGAAAGGGAATTTTCTAGAGCGGCTTGTATCATCTGGAGAATTCTGTTTTTTCTTTGATTCATTGGTTTTCCAGGTTGTTCACTGTGGGGACATTTTTCTCTTCTTCCCCTTTCTTCCAAAAGTCATCAATTTCAAAAGAAATTTTACTAAAGTTCTGATAAGTGGCTAACCACTTAGATATGATGAAGAGTGAACAGTCTTGGAGAAAGATGACTGGACGGCTGGGTGTGGTGGCTCACGCCTGTAATCCCAGCACTTTGGAAGACCAAAGTGGGCGCATCACCAGAACAGGAGATTGAGACCATCCTGGCCAACATGATGAAACGCCGTCTCTACTAAAAATACAAGGATTAGTTGGGTGTGGTGGTGGGCACCTGTAGTCCCAGCTACTTAGGAGGCTGAGATTGGAGAATTGCTTGAACCTGGAAGGTGGAGGTTATAGTGAGCCAGTATCGTGCCACTGCACTCCAGCTTGGTAATAGAGTGAGCCTCTGTCTCAAAAAAAAAAAAAAAAAAAAAGAGATAACTTTATTGGACTGTAAGAGCACTAAACGTAGCATAATTTTATAGGTAGTAATTTTTCATCTTTACAAATAAAATTTCACTAGTTCGAACTGGTTATTTTCATTCCTTTAATAAAGCAATATTTGATTCTTTAAATAGTGTTTGGAAAAAATAATGTTTGCAGCAGTAATTTGTGGAAATGAGTTGCTAGCTATTTAAGTGCTGCTTTTTAAAACTTTGTTCTTAAAGATGGTGAGTTTTCAGTTTTATTCTTAATAAAATAATTCGAGAAATAAATTACATTTTTAGATTGCAATTAAAATTTTGTTAACCTCTTCTTTTACTGAGAAGATTAGAAACAATTCTTGCTTTTGGTTTTGGAAATATTTACTTTGTTTCAAAGAGTAGAAACTGTCTCTTTAAGAAAAACCATAAAAATTGCTTTTTCGTTTGAGACAGTCTCACTGTTACCCAGGTTGGAGTGCAGCGGCACGATCATGGCTCATTGCAATCTCTACCATCCAAGCACAATCAGTTCGCCCACCCCAGCCTTCCTAGTAGCTGGGACCACAGTTATGTACCACTACACCCAGCTTAATTTTTTAACTTACTTGTAGAGACAACGTCTGTCTATGTTGCCCAGGCTGGTCTCAAACTCCTGGGTTCAAGCAACACTCCCACAAGGCTTCTCAAGGTGCTGAGATTACAGGTGTGAGTCACGGCACCTGGCTTCATTTATTTATTTATTTTTTTAATGAAAGGGAAAGAAATAAGCATTTATTTTGCGTGTTTAAGAAGGAAATATAGTTTAGTTCCAGCTAATGAGAATAAATGCTCTTTTACAAAAGATTGCCAATTAATAAATATAGGAGAGGTGATGTAATTACAAACTTAGCATTCTGCACACTCTTCTGTCCCATGAAATAATGGACACAGGCAAGGGTCATCAGTATATGTTAAATAACTCAGTGAAAGGTTGTTGTTGGCAAACAGGTTACTATCACGTTGCCAAAGCATTTCGCTAAGATGAAGAGAAAATAGTATCTTTACTAGGAAATAACCTAACACTTATCATCTTAACCAACTCACCTAATTTAGCAATACAAGTAATAGGACAGGCAAACATTGTGTGACTATTAATGGGATGCAATATGAACTGCACAGAGTTGTCTGTGAAATAGGTATGACAAAACTGTTTAACCCAAATTAGATGTAATTTCCAGTTTATAGTAAATAAAGTTGATAGAGGATCAGGCTGAACACATCATAAACAGTAAATCAAATCCAAAAGGTAGGATATTCTATAACACAACTACCTGGTCTCATAAAATACTCATCATCAAAGAAGTGGGGCAATTTCTAAATGTTTAAGAGACAAGGCAACCAAATGCGGTAGAGAAACTTGATTGCTTCCTAGTTTGGATGATTAAAAAAAAGCTCTAAAAGACTTTTTGAGATTTTTGGAGAAATTGGAAGGTTGACTGTGCATTGGGTGATATTAAGGAATTAGTGTTAATTTTTTACATGTGATAATGGTATTGTAGTTATGTAGGATAATTTTCTTATTTAAGGAGATGCGTGCTGAAGAGATAAACTGATGTATTCCCTATAACTTCTTTTGAAATGGTTTCTCAAACAAATATATGTATACAAACATACATATAAAAATGTTTTTTAATGGCAAAATATAAAAACTTGCTGAATATAATGGTAGGCATATGAATATTATACTATTCTTTCAACATTTTATATTTATAATTTTTCATAATAAAAACATGGATAAAGGAGAAAGCTTCAATTTTTATTTCAATGAGCTAGGCATTATTTCCTACAGCCTATATTACCATATTGGAGACTTAAGAATATGTAGGAACTCCATGGCCCAGAAGAAAATTGGAAGGGAGGTAAGGGATTTAGTCTGTTAGCATTGCATGCATCTATGGACCAAGTTCCCTGCATAAAACTAGAAGCCTTCTCTGAACAGAAGCAGCTTTTGGCATATGTCCATGGGAGAAAATAATTCTCCCAGATGCTAAAATTATGTATGAATGGAAATATAAATAGAAGAAGAAAAGACAGGCTCAAGTGTTCGAGGTGTCACCTTCAAGTGATTCTACTGCTCCGGATCATTGCTCAGCTTGATAAATACTGGAAATCTTGGCCAGTCCTAAGTTGAAAGTACCCATAGATATCACTGCAGCTTACTGAATTCCATAGTGAAATGATCTTAAATAACATTAGTTTGAGTCCTAAGAAATTACAGATATGTGACCATTGTTGATCAACAAAAATGGAAATTTCATGTGGTCTGCTAAGTACTTCACTCTCCTCTACAACATTCTTGAAAAAGGGACACCCAATCTCTTCAAACACAAGAGAAAGGTTCGAGAAGTTCATTTCATTTTCCGACAGACTTGTTAGGATAGTCTTCCTTACATCCAGATGACATTTATCACCACTCTGTAAATACCACCTTCTCTCCATTGTCCAGCTTGCTCCTTGACTGTTCAATTTTTTAAATTACTTTTGTTGTTGTTGTTAAGATGGAGTCTTGCTTTATTACTCAGGCTGGAGTCCAGTGGCACGATTTCAGCTTACTGCAACCTCCATCTCCTGGGTTCAAGCGATTCTCCTGCCTCAGCCTCCCAAGTAACTGGGATTAAAGGTGTGTGCTACCACACTTGGCTAATTTTTGTATTTTTAGTGGAGCTGGGGTTTCGACATGTTGGCCAGGCTGGTCTCAAACTGCTTACCTCAAGTGGGTCACCTGCCTTGGCCTCCCAAAGTGCTGGGATTACAGGCATAAGCCATTGTACCCTGCTGGCTCTTCAAATTTTCGAAAGCAGTTCTCATGCTCTGTGAAGTTTCCCCTTCTCTGTATTAAACATTTATGGCTACTTCAGCCATTCCTCCAGCTAATATCATCTTAAGTTCTTTCATTGTCATCTTTGAATTTCTCCTGGAGAAGCTTCTGTTCATCAATGACCTGGTGTTCCTCGAGTTAGATCTATTGTTATAGACCAGATCTATTATTGCAGACTGAATAACTTCTTGTTGTAGGGGCTGTCCTATGCATAGTATGTTGCTTAGTAGCATCGTTGGCCTAGGTGCTGGAGGCCAGTAGTATCACTCCCCTTTTCCCTGATATGACACCAAAAATATCTACAAATATCCCCTGTGGGGCAAAATTGCCCTTAGTTAAGAATTGGTGGTCTAGCCACCAGAGAAGAACATAGTTATTATTCCAAATGTAACAAATACTTAAATTTTTCATTGGAAAAACAAGAGACTCTTGCAGTTTGGGAAGAGTTGATTGCTCTTCATAACAGAGGAAAGGAAATTTATAGTTTAAGAAGATGCAGTGAGGGTGAGAGGAGGAAGAATGGGCACACACAGAAGAAAGTCCTGTTTTTCTGCCTAAAAGGATTTCAGTAACACAAATGTCTATTATGAGATTTTAGAATTTGCTGTTGTGTTTATTCTGTAACAAATTTTAATCAAGTTTACTACATTTTGGAAAGCTGTAGGTCAGGTTGTATGTTTTGTGAACCAAAGAGGGAGACTCAGTTCCTGATCTGGGCTGATGCAGTGAAAATACAAACTGTGACAACAGGAGCCCAGAGACACTGGAATCTACAGAACACTCATGGAGGACTTTGAACTATTGTGAGGTATGGACTGTAGATTCAAACCAATCCGATCATGTAATTTTTTTTTTTCTTTTTCTTTTTTCTGAGATGGAGTTGTCTTGCTCTGTCACCCAGGCTGGAGTGCAGTGGTGCAATCTCGGCTCACTGCAACCTCCGCCTTCTGGGTTTAAGCAATTAACCTGCCTCAGCCTCCCGAGTAGCTGGAGATACAGGCACCTGCCACCACCGCACTCAACTAATTTTTGTATTTTTAGTAGAGAAGGCGTTTCATCATGTTGGCCAGATCTCATATTCCTGGCTTTGTGATCCGCCCACCTCAGCCTCCCAGAGTGCTGGGATTATAGGCGTGAGCCACCGCACCCAGCCTCTGATCAGATTCATTAGAGCCTGTGTAATCCCACCTGACATTTCTGTTTTATGTACATCCTAACCATCAGAGCAGGGGAGGACTATAACCTCTCTTATTTAGATTTCTTTTTATATGTGCTGGTATTTTTCTTCCAGCTACATTACAGTAATGATTCATTTTATTAATATATGTACCTTTTTGTGAGAAGTATTATTTAATAGTTAAAAGAACTCACTCTGAAGTTAGACTGCTTGAATTCAAATCATGGCATCATCACTTATCTCTGCTACTATGCGATGCTACTTCTTTAAGCTTCACTTTCCCCATCTTTAAAATGAGGACAATAATACTAACTCATGAGGATACTTCTGAGGATTAAACTGAGTTAGTGTACACAGCACATAGCAGAATCTGAAAAAGCATAAACCCTCCATAAATGTTTGCTACTATTATTTAGTCTGTACTCATCTAAAAACTTGTGTTTCTTTTCACATGTGCTAACACTAATAATTCTGTCTTCCCTGGTGGTATTAAGTCATTCTTGCATTGCTATAAAAAAATACTTGAGACTGGGTAATTTATTTAAAAACGGGTTTAATTGCCTCATTGTTCTGAAGGCTGTACAGGAAACATAGTCCTGGCATCTGCTTCTGGGGAAGCCTCAGGAAACTTACATTCAGGGCGAAAGGAAGAGCAAGAGAAAGAGTGCCTGCAGGGGTGGCAGATACCACACTTTTTTTTTTTTTTTTTTTTTTTGATGGAGTTTCACTCTTGTTGCACAGGCTGGAATGCAATGGCACAATCTTAGCTCACTGCAACCTCTGCCTCCAGTTCAAGCGATTCTCCTGCCTCAGCCTCTCAAGTAGCTGAGATTACAGGTGCATGCCACCATGCCTGGCTAATTTTTTTTCTTTTTTTGATGGAGTCTTGCTCTGTTGCCCAGGCTGGAGGGTAGTGGCGTGATCTTGGCTCACTGCAACCTCCGCCTCCTGGGTTCAAGCAATTCTCCCACCTCAGCTTCCTGAGCAGCTGGGATGACAGGTGCCTGCCACCACCGCACCTACCTAATTTTTAAAATATGTTTTATAGTAGAGATGAAGTTTTGCTATGTTGGCCAGGCTGATCTTGAACTCCTGACCTCAGGTGATCCACCTGCCTTGGCTTCCCAAAGTGCTGGGATTATAGGTGTGAACCATGCACCCAGCCAAATTTTATATTTTTAGTGCAGACAGGGTTCCACCATGTTGGCCAGGCTGGTCCTGAACTCATGTGACTCAGCCTCCCAAAGTGCTGGGATTACAGGCATGAGCCACTGCACCTGGCCAGGGTCACAGATTTTTAAATAACTAGATCTCCTGTGGGCTCAGAGTGAGAGCTCACTTATCATCAAGGTGCTGGCCCAAGCCATTCATGGGGGATCCACCCCCATGATCCAAAGATCTCCCACAATTTCCCACCTCCAACATTCATTCCAACATGAGATTTGGGTGGGGACACATATTCAGACTCTATCATGGGTTTGTGCTGTGTTTTGCTTTGGTTTTGAAGTTTGTTTGGGCTCTATGTGTAGAAATTTACATTCATCTCTTCTTAATTTCATCTTGATGAGAGTATGCCACCTGGAAATCAGATAACTTTGGCTTCAATTTCAATCTACCTACCTCTTACCACAATTGTAAGAATCAATTACAAACATATGTGGTAAAAGATCAAGTCAGTTGTTCTCCTCTGGGAGTAACTTTACCTCCGGGTGGCATTTGGCAATGTTTGGAGACATTTTATTTGTCACAATTGGAGCTGTCACTAGTATCTAGTGAGTAGAGGCCAGGGATGCTCTTAACCATCTTACAATGTACTGGACAGCTCCTCACAACAAAAAATTATCCAGCCCAAATGTTAATAATATCGAGGTTGAGAAAACCTGCGTTAAATTGAAAATGTTAGTTCCCATCTGCTCTAGAACCAGACAAGCCTGATGAACTAATTTTGAATCCAGATTCTGTCCTCTAATACATTATCTCCTCCTCCCTGCTTTCGATTATGCTTAAATTTGACCAGCATGCCAGCCATCCACATCTTCATCCAAAGTATTAACAGAAATAGCATACAAGGACAAAGTCCTCCCCTCAGGGTGCTGTTAAGGCAGTATACGTGGCCATTGAGCAGGAGTGCACTGATCTGAATCTTCTGAAGTTTAAGTCCCATCTCTATTGATTAGTAACTAGCTTTGTGACTATGGAAAAGTTATTTAATGAATGTGTGCCTCAGCTTCCTTACCTGTAAGGTAGAGAAAGAGTAATAATACTCCCATAGAGTTTTAGTGAGAATTAAATGGAATTAAAGCATGTAAAGCATTTAGTCTGATGACTAACCCATAGGAAGTGTTCAGTGTTAATCAATCATTGAATATTCTTTGTTGTAATGTTGTTGTTGTTGTTGTTGTTGTTGTTGTTAGAGTCTTGCTCTGTTGCTCAGGCTGGAGTACAGTGGTGTGATCATGGCTTATTGCAGCCTCAAATATCTGGGCTAAAACAATCCTTCCACCTCAGCCTCCTGAGTAGCTAGAACTACAGATATACATCACCATACACACCCAGCTAATTTTTAAAATTTTTTGCAGAGATGAGGGTCCTTCTCTGTTGTCCAGGTTGGTCTCAAACTCCTGACCTCAAGCAATCCTCCCACCTTGGCCTCCCAAAGTGCCGGGATTAAATGTGTGAGCCACTATGCTTGGCTGTGTATTCATTAGGTGTACTTGTGCAAGGAGTTGTATATTCCCTGATCTGTAGCTCAATCAATAACATTATGATACTATTTGTCATATGCCTTGAACTTCTCTCATAATACACATTTTACTAAAAATATTCTTTAATTACTTCATTTTTTTTTTTTTTTTGAGATGGAGTCTTGCTCTGTCACCCAGGTTGGAGTGCTGTGGTGCGATCTCAGCTCATTGCAACCTCTATCTCCTGGGTTCAACTGATTCTTCCACCTCAGCCTCCTGAGTAGCTGGAAATGCAGGCGCATGCCACCACACCTGGCTAGTTTTTGTATATGTATATGTGTGTGTGTGTGTATATATATATATATATATATATTTTTTTTTTTTGAGATGGTGTTTCACCATATTGATCAGGTTGTTCTCGAACTCCTGTCTTCATGATCCGCCAACCTTGGCCTCCCAAAATGTGCCTGGCCCTTTCTGTGTTTTTAAAAGACAACTGTCAGAACTCCAGAAGCCTGAGCTTTTTCTACCTTAAATGCTCTCTTTGAAATGACTGTAGGTACTTTCTGATTTAAAAATTGAAAAAAATGTGTTAAAAATTTAGTGCGACAATGCATGTAAACCACTTATTACTGAAATTGCCACATCCAATGCTTTCAAAAATGTCAACTCATTGTTATTAAAAGTATGACTACTCATATTTTTTTTTTTAAAGGCAGGGTTTCACCATGTTGGTCAGGCTGGTCTTGACCTCCTGATCTCAGGTAATCCACCTGCCTTGGCCTCCAAAGTGCTTGGATTACAGGTGTTAGCCACTGCACTGGGCTGACTACTCATTTTTTTTTTTTTTTTTTTAAAGAACTCATTTGGTTACACTGGATTTCTCAGTCATGAATATGCAGGATAGTAAGACTCTCCTTTTGAAGAGGTGTTCAAAATATTTTAAACCATAAGTGCATCAGCCTGAGTTTCCTACATGAGAGTAGTATTTAGGTTGAAAATCTCTAGAAAAGCAGCCAAGGGAGGAAGAGCCACTGTCAAGGGGTGGGGCTTGGATATTTTAAAAATGTGGGGCTCGCCTTGGTGTTCTAAAGCCTAAGAGAATGAAGGCCTGAATGATATAGGGAATCAGAGCTCCACAGATAGGCCAGATTAGAGAGGTGTAAGATTGCGAGTTAAGCCTCAGTCTCCTGCTGACCCTGCACCTCTAGCAGTGGCACAGTGAGAGAAAGCAGAGCTGAGAGCCATGCAGGTGCAGCGTGAACTTTCAGGTGTGCCAGGACCGCCACTTCCAGAAGACACGGCGGGCCCAGAGGACGCTGGGAAATTTGAGTTGGCGCTTTCTACAGATGTAAGTGCTTTATCGCCCACTGTAACTGGCCTTCTCCTGGGTATTGGGATCAGACTGTGATGAGTCAGTAAATGAATGCATGTACAAGTTAATAAATACGCAGGGCTGATAGTCCAATGGCATCTTCTGAGGCACAGGTGCAAAAAGGGATCTTCTGGCCTCAGGCTTGTTCACCTGGATCCCTGAGGTGGAGGTGGGATAGAGTAAGCCTCAGAGGCTGAAGGAGGTGATGTGCCTGATTCCAGCCTGCTGAAAAGACCAACTCTATTTTATTCTGTTATATGATAAATCCGTAAAACATAAAACAGCATTCTAACCAGTTTAAAGTATAATGCCATTAATGTAACAGTAAACATTCATAAGAAATGTTTAGTGTTAAATTTTAATAATGAAAAACATTGAAGTCTTACCGTGTTATGGTGCAACACTACGAATAAAATTCAGAGTCCTTATCTGGCTTACAATGAGTTGTTTCAACCTTGCTGCAGAATTGGAAAGTATTTTATTTTCCTGGTGATTAGTGATGGGCATTTTTTCATGTTTGTTGACCATTTGTATATCTTTTTTTGAGAAATGTCTGTTCATGTGATTTGCCCACTTTTTAATGGGATTGTTTTTTCCTTGCTGACTTTTTTTGAGTGCCCAGTAGATTTTGGGTATTAGTCCTTTATTGAAATACAGTTTGCAAATATTTTTTCCTATTCTGTAGATTACCTGTCTTCTCTGTTAATTTTTTGCTGTCCAGAAGCTTTTTTGTTTAATTTGGTCCCATTTTTCCATTTTTGTTTTTGATGCCTTTGCTTTTGGGGGCTTGTTGGTCACTAGTTGGTCTAAGTGCAGCGGAGAGCATATCACTCAGTCCAGAGAAAGGGTGAGAATGCCTTTCACAAAGGGTAGTTGCATCTTGTTTGAAATAAGGTATTGTATGGAAATTCACTATGTGTAGAAGGATGAGTAGCCAGAAAGTGAACAGTGCAGAATTTTAAACTTTGCCTATTAGCATCCAATTTGTAGGAATCTCAAAGGGCAGAGGAATATTTGAAGCTTGTCATGTGTCAGCAAAACCAAGCAGTAGGAGATGCTTCTGATTGTTATAAGGAAACTTCAGACTAATTAAATTGAGCAAACTTTGAGTAAAGAATGATTCATGAACTATGCAGCCTACAGAACAGGTTCAGTGTGATTCTGGGGCTGCCACATGGTAAGATAACATTTATGTGCAGAAGATGGAAGTGAGGTTTAGAAATAGCTGAATTGGTTATTGCTTGGTGTTTACCTTATGTCAACATGATTTTAACTGTTGGCAGCCTATGATTGGTCAAAACCCTGTAATTAGTACTGTAGCCAGAAATTAGAGATTTGGAGAGACCAGTGGGGGTTGCAGGAGGAATTTATTGAATGTGATTACAGGCTTAGCGGAATTGCTTTCTAATTTTGAGCAAAAGACAAAGAAAATGGGGTGCCTTTTATGCACCTAGTTGGTACAAGGTGATGAAGCTGGAAGCAGATTTTACAGAAGCCAGAACAAAGAACAGTTAATTAGCTTGTGATGTGTCTTGTGATGCACTTTACCTTTCAAAAGTAACATTTTGAAAACCACATTTCACAGTTTTGAGCCTATTTGCTTTGTGACCTTGCAGCTGGTGAGCAAGAAACACAAGAACTTTTAGATGCCTGGAAACTTTGCTAAGAATGTAGGGAGGATAGATAAGGTTAAATGGTTTACAGGGAGGCAGTTAATATTCTGCCTTAGACAGAGCTGGGGAGGTATTGTATTAAACAACACACACCACCACAAAATTTGCTTTACTATATAGCAATTATAAATTGTAAGGTTTTGTTTTTCTATCAATGCTATTATTTAATTTCCTTCTTCAGTACAAGAGTAGGTTACAGTCTGTTTACCATCCATTTAGATTATTTTCACTATATATGGAGAGACTTTTAGGCAAAACTTAAGAAGGCAGCTTTAGTCTAAGCTTAAATTAACAAGGTAAAGACCTAGAGGAAGAGAGGGAACATGCATGCTAGGGGAATATTGAGGGGTCAGGGGAATGTGAATTCCAGGAAACAAGTGCAAGGTCCCTGAGACAGAAACATCCTAATGTGTTTAAGAAAGAGCCAGGAGGTTTAATGTTATGGGGAGGGAGTAAGCAGGAGGGAGCATGAGAGCACTTGCATGACATGGAAGAAAATTTGAACTTTGTTTTGAATGAGACAGGAAGTGATTTGAGGGTTTCTCCCCACCCTTCTCTTCTCTGGGGTAAGGAGAAGGTGGACAGCAATGTAGATCAAACAGAAATGGCCATGTATCAGCAATTGTTGAAACTAATGATGAGTAGGTATGGGAGTTTTATTACATTATTATCCTTTCTTTTGTATTTGTTTGAATTTTTTCATAATAAAAATGTAATAGACAATCAAGAACTCTTCGCTGTATGTTAAAAGTAAATGGAAGAAGGGCAAGTGTAGAAGTAAAGGGGACCAATTAGAAGGCTCCTACACTTATCCAGGGAAGGCTTGGGATGTTTCCAGGGAAGATGTTGAGAAGTGGGTGGATTCTGGATATATGTTTAAAGGGGAAGCAGAAAGGATTGGTTAATTAGCTGGGTGTGGTGGTGCAGGCATCCTGGGTGTTCCCAGCTACACCCATCCTGGGTGTTCCCAGGAGGCTGAGGTGAAAGAAACACTGAGCCCAAGAGGTCAAGGTTGCAGTGAGCCATGATCAGGCCACCAAGGCACTCCAGCTTGGATGACAGAGTGAGGCCTTGTCTCAAAACAAAATAGCAAACAAACAAACAAAAGAAAGAAAATCTTGAGTAAAGGATTTTGGTGAGGAATGGGACAGAAACAAGAATTAAGGATGACCAAGCATCTGGAAAAAATGAGTTGCTATCAAATGAGATGAGAAAAAAAGGGGATGCCTTATTTGCCATGAGCCTAGTCTTCTTTTCATAAGGTTAGGTTTTTCTTTTTATGAGCCCTTTAAGTAAGTTGGCTTCCAGTAGAAAGCCATGTTTAGATTTAAACATGGTCTTAGAGAAAAAATTGAAAAGGAAGAGCTTTGCTATCATTAGTTGAGAATCTAAAGTTTAGTTTTAGTCTAATAAACTTTTAGACGTATATTAAAGTAAGTGTTAAGTAAACCATTGGGTATAAGAATCTGAGGATCAGGAGAAGTTCAGAACTAGAGATACGGAATTTGGAGCTGGAAATTACATGTAGATAGCATTTAAAGCCATGAGACTAGATGATACCGCCAATTCTAATTCTCTAATATTCTGTCATTCTATTGGAAAAAAAGAACCTTCCTTCTACAAAAAGCTTGCATGCACATATGTGCACATTTGTGTTGTTGTTGTTTGAGATGGAGTCTCGCTCTATCGCCCAGGCTGGAGTGCAGTGGTGCAATCAGGGCTGACTGCAACCTCCACTGCCTGCATTTAAGCAATTCTCCTGCCTCAGCCTACCGAATAGCTGGGATTACAGGTGCCTGCCACTACGTCCAACTAATTTTTTTATATTTAGTAGAGATGGGTTTCGCCATGTGGGCCAGGTTGGTTTCAAACTCCTGACCTCAGGTGATCCGCCCACTTCAGTCTCCTAAAGTGCTAAAGTGCTGGGATTACCGGCATGAGTCACTGAGTCCAGCCATATGTGCACATCTGTATGCATACGCACACACACACACACGCACGCACGCACGCACGCACGCACAGTCCTTTGAATGCAGAAACAATAGATTATCTGGAAAATGTACTCAGAGCTCAGAAGGCACTCATATTAATCACTTTTATTAGGTCTAAGTGTCATTTAATAAATTGTGTGGTCTTGGGCAACACCAAATGGAGTCCACTTGTTCTGGCAGCATGAAAGAAAATAATTTTACGTCTTGAAGGGTACAATATATAATTCATTCTCTTTCTCAATGTCACTAATCTCAGCAGTTTTATTTAATATGAATTGTTTAGTGTATTAATATGCTAGTCACCCTTCTAATAATCTGCCAATGAAGACGCCTGTAACTATTTAAACCAAAAATCACATGTGAGAGCTGTGAGAGTCAAATTGTACTTTCTCAAGTCTGAATCTGCTGAGTACTGTGCTCTATGGATTCTTCTAGATTTTTCCCCACAGATATTTTGTGTTTTCCAAATGGGCTGATCATTATAATTGCTAGCAGTGATTCTTGGCCCCACCCTTAGAAGGCCCAAGTTAATATACCTAGGGTGGAGCAGAGGAATTCGTTTTTCACAAATGCTCATGTTTGGGAAATACTGCTAAATAGTTTCAAGAAGCACTTGATTCTTTCTCTCCAGATGTGCTTCCTAAGCCTCATTCTCCTGCTCTATTCCAAGGTATTTTTTACTTCTGCCTTCCTTTTGCTGTTGGCAGCAGTGAGCCAAAATCACAGATAAGAAGGGGTGGGGTATGGAGGTGCTGGGTTCAAGTTGTGGGTACTCTTCTACCCTAACCCCCACAAGTTACTCTCAATCTGGTTGCCTTCCATAAACCTGGATTTCTCTTCGTATAAGTCCTTTATGCAAGTAGGCCTCCAATAGGATTTAGTTTTAAACACAATTTTAGAGAAGAAATAGAAAAAGGAAGAACCTTGCTATTCTAATTGAGGATCCTGCTACCCTCCTGGAGCCAGAGACAATTATTTAGATATTCTGGGAAGATGAATTGTAGAGTTGACAAGAAGAATAATTTTGAGATTTTTTTCTTCTTTGAGGGGCTAGGCCAGGTACTTTTCTCCCATTCACGGTAATGAACTCCCTGAATTCTATCTATGAATATCTTAGAGTGTCTATGGATCTCATGCTGGGAATCTCTGCCCAAGAATCTATTTTCCGCAGTCAAACCACAGTGAAAATGTTAAAAATATAAATCAGAGCATATCACTCCTCTGTTAATATTCTTCAGTGGCTTTCTCTTGCACTTAGAAATAAGACTTTTTCAATACTTAACCTTCCTCAAATCCCTCCCATGCTCAACTCTCATCTGAAAACTCTCTCTTGCTCTCTTCCTCCACTCCTACCATATTATAGAGCTACACACTGGCCTTCTTTCTTTATCTACTTTAAGGCCTTTTTCCTACTGTTTTCTGTTCCTGCAATATCTACCCTCAATCTTCACAGGGCTGATTTTATTGTCATAGTTTAGTCTCAGATATGATAGCACCTTTTTATTTTCTGTATAACATTTATTATTAGCCAGTATATTTCTGTTTATTAATTTGTTCACTGATTTACTTTTTATTTATTTATTTGTGAGACAGAATCTCACTCTGTTGCCCAAGCTGGAGTGCGATGGTGCAATCTTGGCTCATTGCAAACCCTGCCTCCCAGGTTTAAGAGATTCTCTTGTCTTAGCCTCCTGAGTAGCTGAGACTACAGGTGCCCGCCAACACACCCAGCTAACTTTTGTATTTTTAGTAGAGATGAGATTTCACCATATTAGCCAGGCTGGTCTCAAACTCCTGACCTCGTGATCCACCTGCCTTGGTCTCCCAAAGTGCTAGAATTACAGGTGTGAGCCACCACAACCAGCCTACTTTTTGTCTTCTCTCACTAGAATTTATAAAACATTCATGAGAACAGGTATCTTACTGGATTCAATGAAATACAAGTGTCTAGAATCATGTTTGGCCCAAGGTGCTCACTCAGTAAGTATTTGCCAAATGAATAAACAGGAGAGAAATTGGCAAGACTGATAAGGACCAAACTGATAAAGCTGGTTATCTCAGGGATGGGGGTGGTGAGATTGGAGGGGAAGAGGAAAAGGCTTACACAGTTTACTTTATCTTGTTTCCCACCATAAAAGGAGAAAAATGATTATAGGTGATTTTAAATTTACTCTTTGGGTTTTAACTTATTTTTCAAATTTTCTAAAATAAACACTTTTTTTTTTTTTTTTTGAGATGGAGTCTTGCTCTGTCACCCAGGCTGGAGTGCAGTGGTGAGATCTCAGCTCACTGCAACCTCCAACCCCTGGGTTCAAGTGATTCTCCTGCGTCAGCCTTCTGAGTAGCTGAGACTACAGGCACATTCTACCATACCCAGATAATTTTTGTATTTTTAGTAGAGGCAGGGTTTCACCATGTTAGCCAGGATGATCTCGATCTCCTGACCTTGTGATCTGCCCACCTTGGCTTCCTAAAGTGCTGGGATTACAGACATGAGCCACTGCACCTAGCCCATAAATACTTTTTACTTGGAAATTAGAAAAGTGAAATACAGTATAAATAGAGTATAATTACTTATCAAGGTTTGCATTTCTGGAGCATGCTAGCCTCCACATTCTTGTACAAATACCATTCCTTTTTTTTTTTTTTTTTAAAGGACATAGTCATATGTTTTGGTGTAAAGCCACATGTTAGAATATTTTCTCAATAGGTACCAGTCTGGATTTTCTTAAACAATGCTAAGGGAAAACCATAAGACTTAGCTGGTCTCCATGGTAACTAACTCACAGCCAAGACTGATTCCTGAGGATAACAACAGAAGATAGTCCAACACTGGAAAAATTTTTTAAATTTCCCCCAGGTGGGGGAACACTTTGGGCATTTAGTTATCTGAACATCCATCTCAGAAACCTTCTTTAGCTGCTTTCCATTGGTGATCTGAATCTAAACTGAGGAATAATCTGCTATGCTGAAGCTGCCTCAATACAATAGTGTCCCCACTTACACAGGTCCTCTCATATCAAAATTTTACTTATGTATTGCTTGTCAGATAAGAGTTAATTTTTAGATGGAGTGAAACTTGAATTTTATATACCCCTTATTAGCCCTTATTTTATTCTGCTTTGTAAGTATAATTCCTACATGTTTATGCCTTTCCTGAGATACTGATGGAAAGACCAACTTATTTAACAAATACTAATAAATGTGATAGTTAATTTTAATGTATCACTTCGTTGCATTGGGTACCTAGATATTTGGTCAGATATTACTCTGGGTATTTCTGTGAGGGTGTTTTTGGATCAGTTTAACATTTAGATCAATAGACTGAGTACAACAGATTACCTTCTCTAATGTTAGTAGGCCTCATCCAATTAGTTGTAGGCACAAATAGAACAGAAAGGCTGAATAAGAAGGAATTTCTTCTGCCAGACTGCTTTTGAGCTAGGGCCTAGGTTTCTTCCTACCTTGAACCAAAATGTGTGTGTGTGTGTGTGTGTGTGTGTGTGTGTGTGTGTGTCTGTGTATATATGTAATATACATATATGCATCTCCTATTCTGTTTTCCTGGAGAACCCTAATACAATAATTGAGCTACTGTTACGTGTCAAGCCTTAGACCAGGAAATCAGTTCCCCAGCTGTCTAGCTTGAAAGAGATAATAGGCTAGCTTCAATGTGATAAGTGCTTTACAAAATGTTATAATTGGCTAAGGAGTTGAGGGGACTTCACTGACGAGATGACATGAGCAGGGTTGTGAAAAATGATACCAGATTAAGAAGATTAAATAAAATTAATTACTTGGTACATTTAACAAGATGAACGAATTTTACAGTCAAAATTTTGAGTGAAAAAAGTCAGACACAAAAAAGGACAGATGAATAAAGGAGCTATAAGCCATCCTTGAAAAATAAGTCCTTCCTAACACTTTGGGAGGCCGGGCGAACAGCTAACTTGAGCATGGGAGATTGAGACCAGCCTGGACAACACAGTGAAACTACTTTCTACTAAAACCACAAAAAATAGCTCGGCATGGTGGCATCACCTGTAGTCCCAGCTACTTGGGAAACTGAAGTGGGAGGATTGCTTCAGTCTGGGAGTCTGAGACTTCAGTGAGCCGAGATCATGCCACTGCACTCCAGCCTGGGTGACAGAGTGAGATCCCGTCTCAATTAAAAACAACAACAAAAACAACAAGTTCCTGATACTGAACTCAGGGAGAAAACGTCCCACATATGACCATTTATTATGGTGTTAGCAGTGATGTATCTAACGTATATGACACCCCAAGAGGATCTTTTGTTAACATCTTCCTCCTCTATAGGATAAAATTATTGTTCAGTAATAATAATAATGTAATAATCAGTAAAAATTGTTTTCCTGATATTTTAGCTTAAAAATGAACAATTTAAAAAAGAATACACCGGGCACGGTGGCTCAAGCCTGTAATCCCAGCACTTTGGGAGGCCGAGGCGGGTGGATCACGAGGTCGAGAGATCGAGACCATCCTGGTCAACATGGTGAAACCCCGTCTCTACTAAAAGTACAAAAAATTAGCTGGGCATGGTGGCGCGTGCCTGTAATCCCAGCTACTCAGGAGGCTGAGGCAGGAGAATTGCCTGAACCCAGGAGGCGGAGGTTGCGGTGAGCCAAGATCGCGCCATTGCACTCCAGCCTGGGTAACAAGAGTGAAACTCCGTCTCAAAAAAAAAAAAAAAAAAAAAAAAAAAAAAAAGAATACATTATAGGTTTACAGATTCTATTAAAATTTAGCAAAGTATTTCATGTAGGAGCTAGAATTCACCCTTACTAAAACAGTTAACACTGTTTAATTATTTTAAAATCTCAACAGAAATAAAATAGTCACATTGAATGACAGAATTGAAGTAACCTGTGTTCTGCTTGTTTTTACAATCACTTTTCTCATTTTTTTATTTTGAATTCACTGTTTAAATGCTAAAGTATGTAGTACCACAGAGGTGGAGACAAAAACTCTGTGTGAAGCAAGCTCAATTGTGGATCGTTAACAAACTTTTTCAAATGAAGGCATGTAGCTGAGGCTGTGTGTAGTGGGCTGACTGTAGAAATAGAGTTCTCTGAATTAACTTATGCAAATAATAAAACACTTATTACAGAGTAAGTGATAATAATGTACTAATTTGATAATTACATGTATTACTAAAACTCAACAGTAATAGCAATTGTTTAAAACAGCAGTGCTTACACTTTTTGGTCTTAGAACATCACTGTACTCTTGTATATTACTGATCTCTTTGCTTTTGTTTATGTTGGTTAAATCTATTGATATTACCCTATTAGAAATGAAAGCTCAAGAACAGTATTAATTTTAAAATTAAGTTTACACCATAAAAATACATGAACTCATGTTAACATACATAATATACATTTATGAAGAATACTTTTCTGAAACAAAACAAAATTTAGTGAGAAGAGTGGTCTTGTTTTACACTGATGAAATTGAGTCTCAAATATGCTTCTGCATCCAGTCTGTTGCCATATATATTATTCTAAAGCAGATGAAACAAATCTGGCCTTACATGAATATGTAGTGGAAGGAGGGAGGGTGTTTTAGCAGGCTCTTTAATTAATTGTAGGTATTTGTGTTTGATAGTACACCAAAACTTGACAAAAGTTAGTTTTTTACTGGTTAGTTATAATATGTTCAGAAACCATATAAGTGAAATTTTCATACTATCTCAATTAAAATCTGTTGACTTATATTCTGAATCAATCTTTTTACTTTTACTCATCCTGACATTGTAGCATCATGCATTTATGATTTGGTAAATACTACTTCCCTGGTTTAATTCAAATTTTCCACATGTTGACACTTTTCTTTCTTTTCTTTTCTTTTCTTTTTTTTTTTTTTTTGAGACAGAGTCTTGCTCTGTCTCCCAGGCTGTAGTGCAGTGGCACGATCTCGGCTCACTGCAATCTCTACTTCCTGGGTTCAAGCAATTCTCCTGCCTCAGCCTCCTGAGTATCTGTGAGTACAGGTGTGTGCCACCATGCTCAGCTAACTTTTTGTATTTTTAGTAGAGATGGGGTTTCACCATGTTGGCCAGGATGGTCTTGATCTCCTGACCTCGTAATCCACATGCCTCGGCCTCACAAAGTGCTGGGATTACAAGCGTGAGCCACTGCACGCGGCCTTTTTTAAAAATGATTATATACAAAAAGTTTATTTTAGAAATCACAACTCTTTAAAAAAAATCACACAGAAGGTATAAGTTCTTATCCTGACAAGGTATTATTCATTATTTGAACGGCAAGTGTTGTGTGGTACAAGTACGGAGATGCAGATACCAAGTCCGTATAATATTCCTGGCATTTACACCAGGCTCAAAACACTGTGGCTTTTAAAAAGTGAAAAAACAAACCCACAAAAAGCAAACCAAAAATTAAAAATACAGCTATTTTTGAAACACGTGAAGGTATCTTGATCTTATAAATACAGGTCCTGAAACTACAGATCTATTGCTGAGACTATTCCAAAAACTGTAAAATGTGGGCATTATTTTAATTCACGAACAACTGAAAAGATCCAGTGGAGTGCTGTGTGGTCATTTCAGTACGTGAGCCAAAGCAGAATAATAGGGAAATATTAAATCTCTGCTTTACAGTTTAATAGGTTGAAAGCAAAAGGAAAGTCCAAAAAAAGAAGTGGAGAGGTTTGGTTGGTAATGTTTTTGGTAGATCTGGTTATCCTTGTTCCTGTTTAGTAGGTGTCTTTTAGTCTTAAAAGAGTAGCACTCACAGATGGCCAAGTTCAAATATCAGAGAATCAGGACACAAGATACAACCGTAAATTTATACTCACTATGGACCAAAAAATATGGTTCTTTGGAAATCTGAGCTAAAATCTTGTGATTTAACATGTTAAGAATGCTTAAGACAATTTTACAGATCAAGGGTTAACACGATCCTCAAGGATTACTAAAGCAGAATTTTTATGTAATAACTTCCAGAAGTTCCTATGTTATAAAGCAATTACTTTTACGTTGTTTACTACTTTTATCCAATGATCCCAGATTATATTTCCAGATACTCCTACCCAGATCATAAAGTATTTGTTTTTTTGGGATAAATATAAAGCGAAGTTTATGTTTGTATGAGGGGAATTTAGGGTTCTCTGACTCAGCTGGAGCTGAATCCAAAGAAATATTGTCATCTTCTAAAAATTTTCAAGAAAAAGAAACGTTGTATCAATTGGTTAATTGCATAAATCTTCTGAGAATGCAGTTACTATGTGCATCCATGATGAAAAGTTACAGTTTATGCTGAAAAGAACCGAAAATATTTAAAATCACCTAAGAACAAAATCAAATGATACTAATCATTCCTGGATAAGCAAAACCTGAGAGCAATAGCAGGCTAATCTAATTTGATTACATCAGCTATATTTTCAATTGTTTCCCATCAAATCATAATCTTATCAGAAATATAATTGCTAAAGAAAAGTATTGCAGGTATTGGAAGATCATGTGGGCAGTATGTTGAAAGATGCTGTTCCTATAAATCATCAGGAAAAACCAGCCATTAATTTTATTGAAGTGAAAAATATATAACACTAAAGTTGCAGATCTGAGTTTTATTATCAGAATAACATCATTTCAGGATAGAATAGAGAGATTTTCTAAAACGCTTTTGATAG
This sequence comes from Saimiri boliviensis, assembly GCF_048565385.1. Taxonomy (NCBI): domain Eukaryota; kingdom Metazoa; phylum Chordata; class Mammalia; order Primates; family Cebidae; genus Saimiri; species Saimiri boliviensis. Next base: position 39,639,392 of record NC_133460.1, read on the forward strand.
ACACATTCCATTTTATAATTGCAAAAACAGTGCATTTATTAATATCACCAATCTCATCAGAAGAGTTTTCAAGCTCACAGCAGCTTTCAAGCTTACAGTAGCAGATGTAAGTTTCCAACATGCAATTTAGGTTTGAAAGCTTAACTTTTAGATAACAGATATTTTAGTTCTTTTCCTTGAAATGTCAGGTTTACTTTGGTCATTTTAAAGAATTTTCTGCTAAATAAGTAAGTCCGAATAACTACAGCCTATCAGTTGTTTTTTTAAAAATCAAACTGGTGTTACATAGAAAGAAAAAACATGGCTAGATGAGGTCACAGTCAAATTTTCACAAAGTGCTTTTCCATGAGACAACAGGAGTGCTTTATTTTCCATGTTATCACGTAACAAAGATGGGCATGCTAATGTCCATATTTAATAAAATCTTTTATTTTAAAATTAATAAACTAATTTTTTTTCCGAGCTGTAGGTATAGTTGATTAAAAAGTTATATATATTATGGTACATTGTGAAAGGATTACCACAGTCAAGCAAATTAACATTTTCATCACCTCACATAGGCAATAATGTTTTGGTGGTGAGAACATTCAAAATTTAATAAAGTTAGATGTTTTAATAAATGTTAAAATTTTAATTGAAATTTTAATTAAAAAGTTAAACAACAATAAAATGTTTACTGCTTCATGAGGGATATTCTTTAGTAAAGCTAGGGTTTTGTTATTGTTGTTAACTGTTAGTGTGTAGTGGCAAAGAATACAATGTGTACTAGTCTAATCTGTACCACTGCCTTGATTCCTGCTACAGAATAAGTAGTTTTAGTCACCATTGTTTTGAACCATCGCACACACAGTCAACACAATGAAAAAGGAAGGTGATAGTTTTTTTTAAATTGCATTTTAGGTTTTGGGGTACATGTGAAGAACATGCAAGATTGTTGCATAGGTACACACGTGGCAGTGTGATTTGCTGCCTTCCTCCCCATCACCTATATCTGGCATTTCTCCCCATGCTATCTCTTCCCACCTCCCCACCCCCCACTGTCTCTCTCCTATTTCCCCTTGACAGACCCCTAGTGTGTGATGCTCCCCTGCCTGTGTCCATGTGTTCTCATTGTTCAACACCCACCTATGAGTGAGAACATGTGGTGTTTGATTTTCTGTTCTTGTGTCAGTTTGCTGAGAATGATGGTTTTCAGGTTCATCCATGTCCCTACAAAGGACATGAACTCTTCGTTTTTGATGACTGCATAGTATTCCATGGTGTATATGTGCCACATTTTCCCTGTCCAGTCTTATCATGGATGGGCATTTGGGTTGGTTCGAGGTCTTTGCTATTGTAAACAGTGCTGCAATGAACATTTGTGTGCATGTGTCCTTATAGTAGAACAATTTATAATCCTTTGGATAGATAACCAGTAATGGGATTGCTGGGTCAAATGGAATTTCTATTTCTAGGTCCTTGAGGAATCGACACACTGTCTTCCACAATGGTTGAACTAATTTACACTCCCACCAACAGTGTAAAAGTGTTCCTATTTCTCCACATCCTCTCCAGCATCTGTAGTCTCCAGATTTTTTAATGATTGCCATTCTAACTGGCATGAGGTGGTATCTCAGTGTAGTTTCGATTTGTATTTCTCTAATGACCAGTGATGATGAACATTTTTTCATATGTTTGTTGGCCTCATGTATGTCTTCTTTTGTAAAGTGTCTGTTCATATCCTTTGCCCACTTTTGAATGGGCTTGTTTGTTTTTTTCTTGTAAATCTGTTTGTTTTTTTCTTGTAAATCTTGACAAAGATTCTGGATATCAGTCCTTTGTCAGATGGGTAGATTGCAAAAATTTTTTCCCATTCTGTTGGTTGCTGATTGACTCTAATGACTGTTTCTTTTCTGTGCAGAAGCTATGGAGTTTGATTAGATCCCATTTGTCTATTTTGGCTTTTGTTGCCAATGCTTTTGGTGTTTTGGTCATGAAGGCCTATGCCTATGTCCTGAATGGTTTTGCCTAGATTTTCTTCTAGGGTTTTTATGGTGTTGGGTCCTATGTTTAAGTCTTTAATCCATCTGGAGTTAATTTTAGTGTAAAGTGTCAGGAAGGGGTCCAGGCTCTGCTTTCTGCACATGGCTAGCCAGTTTTCCCAACACCATTTATTAAACAGAGAATCCTTTCCCCATTGCTTGTTTTTGTCAGGTTTGTCAAAGATCAGATGGTTGTAGATGTGTGGTGTTGCCTCTGAGACCTCTGTTCTATTCCATTGGTCTATATCTCTGTTTTGGTACCAGTACCATGCTGTTTTCATTACTATAGCCTTGTAGTATAGTTTGAAGTCTGGTAGTGTGATGCCTCCAGCTTTCTTCTTTTTGCTTAGAATTGACTTGGCTATGCAGGCTCTCTTTTGTTTCCATATGAAGTTTAAGGTGGTTTTTTCCAGTAATTTGATGGGGATAGCATTGAATCTGTAAATTACTTTGGGCAGTATGGCCATTTTCACGATACACGGTTCTTTCTAACCATGAGCATGGACTGTTTCTCCATCTGTTTGTGTCCTCTCTTATTTTGTTGAGCAGTGGTTTGTAGTTCTCCTTGAAGAGGTCCTTTACGTTCTTTGTTAGTTGTATTCCTAGATATTTTATTCTTTTTGTAGCAATTGTGAATAGCAGTTCATTCTTGATTTGGCTCTCTTTAAGTCTGTTATTGGTGTATAGGAATGCTTGTGATTTTTGCACATTGATTTTGTATCCTGAGACTTTGCTGAAGTTGCTTATCAGTTTCAGGAGATTTTGGGCTGAGATGATGACGTCTTCTAGATATACAATCATGTCGTCTGCAAATAGAGACAATTTGACTTCCTCCTTTCCTATTTGAATACTCTTTATTTCTTTTTCTTGCCTGATTGCTCTGGCTAGAACTTCCAGTACTATATCGAATAGGTGTGGTGAGAGAGGGCATCCTTGTCTAGTGCCAGATTTCAAAGGGAATGCTTCCAGTTTTTGCCCATTCAGTATGATATTGGCTGTTGGTTTGTGGTAAATAGCTTTTATTATTTTGAGATATGTTCTGTCAATACCTAGTTTATTGAGGGTTTTTAGCATAAAGGGCTGTTGAATTTTGCCAAAGGCCTTCTCTGCATCAAGATAATCATGTGGTTTTTGTCTTGGGTTCTGTTTATATGGTGAATGACATTTATAAACTTGTGCATGTTGAACCAGCCTTACATCCCCTGGGTGAAGCCTACTTAATCATGGTGGACAAGCTTTTTGTTGTGCTGTTGCAGTCGGCTTGCCAGTATTTTATTGAAGATTTTTGCATCTATGTTCATCATGGATATTGGCCTGAAGTTTTCTTTTCTTGCTGAGTCTCTGCCAGGTTTTGGTATCAGTATGATATTGGTCTCATAAAATGATTTGAGAAGGATTCCCTCTTTTTGGATTGTTTGGAATAGTTTCAGAAGGAATAGTACCAGCTCCTCTTTGTATGTCTGGTAGAATTCAGCTGTGAACCCATCTGTACCTGGGCTTTTTTAGGGTGGTAGGCTCTTAATCACTGCCTCAACTTCTGCCCTTGTTATTGGTCTATTCAGAGTTTCGACTTCTTCCTGGTTTAGGCTTGGGAGGATGCAAGTGTTCAGGAATTTATCCATTTCTTCCAAGTTTACTAGTTTATATGCATAGAGTTGTTGGTAATAATCTCTGATGATGGTTTGTATTTCTGTGTTACCTGTGGTGATATCTTTTTTATTGTTTTTTATTGCATCTATTTGATTATTCTCTCTTTTCTTTTTTATTAATCCAGCTAGTGGTCTGTCTATTTTGTTGATCTTTTTGAAAAACCACCTCCTGGATTTATTGATTTTTTTGAACGGTTTTTTGTGTCTCTGTCTCCTTCAGTTCTGCTCTGATCTTAGTTACTTCTTGTCTTCTGCTAGGTTTTGAGTTTTTTTAATCTTGCTCCTCTAGCTCTTTCAATTTAGATGATAGGGTGTCGATTTTAGATCTTTCCTTGCTTCTCATGTGGGCATTTATTGCTATATATTTTCCTCTAGACACTGCTTTAAATGTGTCCCAGAGATTTTGGTATGTTGTGTCTTCATTCTCGTTAGTTTTGAAGAACATCTTTATTTCTGCCTTTATTTCATTGTTTATCCAGTCAACATTCAAGAGCCAGTTGTTCAGTTTCCATGAAGCTATGCAGTTCTGAGTTAGTTTCTGCATTCTGAGTTCTAACTTGATTGCACTGTGGTCTGAGAGACTGTTTGTTATGATTTCCGTTCTTTTGCATTTGCTGAGGAGTGATTTACTTCCAATTATGTGGTCATTTTTAGAGTATGTGTGATGTGGTGCTGTTCTTTTGCATTTGCTGAGGAGTGATTTACTTCCAATTATGTGGTCAATTTTAGAGTAGGTGTGATTTGGTGCTGAGAAGAGTGTATATTCTGTGAATTCGGGGTGGAGAGTTCTGTAAATGTCTATCAGGTTTGCTTGGTCCAGGCTTGAGTTCAAGTCCTGGATATCCTTGTTAATTTTCTGTCTTGTTGATCGTCTAATGTTGACAATGGGGTGTTAAAGTCTCCCACTATTATTGTGTGGGAGTCTAAGTCTCTTCGTAAGTCATCAAGAACTTGCTTTATGTATCTGGGTGCTCCTGCATTGGGTGCATGTATATTTAGGATCGTTAGCTCTTCTTGTTGCATTGATCCTTTTACCATTATGTAACGTCCTTCTTTGTCTCTTTTGATCTTTGTTGGTTTAAAATCTATTTTATCAGAGACGAGAATTGCAAATCCTGCTTTTTTTGGCTCTCCATTTGCTTGGTAAATCTTCCTCCATCCCTTTATTTTGAGCCTTTGTGTATCCTTGCATGTGACATGGGTTTCCTGGATACAGCACACTGATTGGTTTTGCCTTTTTATCCAATTTGCCAGTCTGTGTCTTTGGATTGGGGCATTTAGCCCATTTACACTTAGCATTAATATTGTTATGTGTGAATTTGATCCTGCCATTTTGATGCTAGCTGGCTGTTTTGCCCATTAGTTGATGCAGTTTCTTCATTGTATCGATGCTCTTTACCATTTGGTATGTTTCTGGAGTGGCTGGTACTGGTTGTTCCTTTCTATGTTTAGTGCCTCTTTCAGGAGCTCTTGTAAAGCAGGCCTGGTGGTTATGAAATCTCTGAGTACTTGCTTGTTCATGAAGGATTTTATTTCTCCTTCACTTATGAAGCTTAGTTTGGCTAGATATGAAAATCTGGGTTGAAAGTTCTTTTCTTTAAGGATGTTGAAATATTGGCCCCCACTCTCTTCTGGCTTACTGTAGGGTTTCTGCCAAAAGATTCACTGTAAGTCTGATGGGCTTCCCTTTGTGGGTAACCTGACCTTTCTCTCTGGCTGCCCTTAGCATTTTCTTCTTCATTTCAACCCTGGTGAATCTGACTATTATGTGCCTTGGGATTGCTCTTCCTGAGGAATATCTTTGTGGGCTTCTCTGTATTTCCTGGACTTGAATATTGTCCTGCCTTGCTAGGCTGGGGAAGTTTTCCTGTATAATATCCTGAAGAGTATTTTCCAGCTTGGATTCATTCTCTCCATCACATTCAGGTACACCTGTCAAACATAGATTAGGTCTTTTCACATAGTCCCATATTTCTTGGAGACTTTGTTCATTCCTTTTTACTCTTTTTTCTCTAATCTTGCCTTCTCATTTTATTTCATTGAGTTGATCTTCGACCTCTGATATCCTTTCTTCTGCTTGGTCAATTCGGCTGTTGAAACTTGAGTATGCTTCGCGAAGTTCTCGTGTTGTGTTTTTCACCTCCATTAATTCACTTATATTCCTCTCTAAGTTGTTTATTCTCATTAGTATTTCATTGAATCTTTTTTCAAGGTTCTTAGTTTCTTTGCATTGGGTTAGAATATGTTCTTTAAGCTCACAGAAGTTTCTTATTACCCACCTTCTGAAACCTGTTTCTGTCAATTCATCACACTCATTCTCCATCCAACCTTGTTCCCTTGCTGGTGAGGAGTTGTGATCCCTTGTAGGAGGAGTGGTGCTCTGGTTTCGGGTGTTTTCATCCTTTCTGCACTGGTTCCTTCCCATCTTGTGGATTTATCCATGTTTTGTCTTAGTAGTTGTTGGGCGTTCAGATTAGGTCTATGAGTGGATGTCCAGTTGGTTGATGAAGAAGTTATTTCTTTCTGTTTCTTAGTTTTCCTTCTAACATTCAGTCCCCTCTGCTGTAGGACTGCTGAGGTCCACTCCAGGCCCTGGTTGCCTGGGGATCAACTGCAGCGGCCTCTGTGCTTTAGCTGGGAGCTGCAATCCTGAGCTGCTCCTAATCAGCCATCTTGGATCCTCCCCTCTAGAAGGTGATGTTTTAATTATGAAAATATTCTGACTCCATGGACTCTCTGAAATGATCTTGGATTACTCCAGATCTGTGGATCCTACTTTCATTTAGAACTTAAACTAATAAAAGATATTTTTTCTAGATTAGTATTTTATTATGACAATATTTAGAATTTCCAGTGCATGATAATAATAAAGTGCAGACTGACTTTTAGTCAATTTTAGCATTGCCTTTACATTTTCAGACAATGAACCCTTTTACTGTCTGCATGTAAGGCAGACTTTCCCAATACCTTGCCCTTGGTACACCGCTGGATGATGGCAAATATCCTTTTTTCAGTCCATGGTTTGTCCTTTCCTTCTCTGAATGGTAACTTTTGATGAAAAGAAATTCTTAATTTTAGTGAAGTATGATTTAACAATCTTTTACAATTTGTCTTTTTTATGTTCATCCCAAGGTTGCATTCCTGGCATAAATCCCTCCTGGTCATATCATCCTTTTTATATAAAGGAGAAAATATATATAATCATCTTGATACAGAATTTTTTTACATGAAATTTAATACTTCTTTATGAACTCTCAGTAATCTAGGAACAGAAGGAAACTTCAAGGTTATGTAGATCTTATAAAATTAGTTGGAAATGAAACCCTCCTCTTTTCTAGTCTCTGAAAGAGTTTTCTGTAAGATTCGTATTATTTTTTTCCTTAAATGTTCAGAATTCATCATTGAAGCTATTTGATTTGAAGTTTACTTTGTGGGAAGGTTTTTTAAATGAAGGATTCAATTCCATTGATGTGTAATTTCATTCAGATTTTCTATTTCCTCCTGTATTAGTTTTGTTAAATTGTGTTTTTCAAGGAATTTGTCCATTTCATCTAATTTTTTAACAGCTTTATGAGATGTAATCCACATGCCATAAAATTCACCTACTTAAAGTATACAATTCAGTGTTTTTTTTTTAGTATATTCTCAGAGTTGTGCAAACATTCCCACAATCTAATTTTAGAACATTTCCACCACCCCAAACAGAAATCTCATACCCATTTGGAATCGCTCTCATTCCCAACCCCTAGCCCTAGGCAACCACTAATTACTTTCTGCTTTATAGATTTACTTTTTCAAGACATATCTTAGAATGTCTTGAAAATGTGCTGAAACAGCAGAAGTGCTTTATTTTTCAATGCACCACACGAAAAATATGGATACGAAAGGGTACAGATTTAATACACTAATATCAGTGTATTTTCAAGGGGAGAGAAATTAGGCCATGCCTTTTTTTTTTTTTTTTTTTTTTTTTTTTTGAGACAGAGTTTCACTCTTGTTGCCCAGGTTGGGCTGCAATGGAGCATTCTCTGCTCACCACAACCTCTGTTTTCCAGGTTCAAGCAATTCTCCTTCCTCAGCCTCCCGAATAGCTGAGATTACAGGCATGCGCCACCATGTCTTGCTAATTTTTTTTGTATTTTTAGTAAAGACAGGATTTCTCCATGTTGGTCAGGCTGGTCTCGAACACCCAACCTCAGGTGATGAGAGCCACCACACCTGGCAGGCCATGCCTCTTACTAGGAGGGCAGCAAATAATTTGTGAATGTATCTAATCTACCATGTCAAATATACTACATCTGTTGAACCATAGTTCTGTTTTTATCTATTTGTATCTTTCCCAATTCCTCAGGTTTACAGACCCAAAGATAACACTTTACAGACCCAAAGGTAAGTTTCTTACAAACTTACCTTCAGTGTCACAAAGCCTTTCTTGAGTAAGAGGATGCCTACATGTTTTTTTTTTTTTTTTTCTGTGATGTAGTTATAGGCCATGTCCCTTAAAAAAAAAAAAAAAAAAAAAAAAAAGAAAGAAAAGAAAAGAATAAGCCAAGGGGTGGCGGGGGAGTTGCACAGTGGCTCATACCTGTAATCCCAGCACTTTGGGAGGCTGAGGCGGGCAGATCACGAGCTCAGGAGTTTGAGACCAGCCTGGTTAACATAGTGAAACCCCATCATCTACTAATGATACAAAAACTTAGCCAGGCCTGGTGGCAGGTACCTGTAATCCCAGCTACTCCAGAGGCGGAGGCAGGAGATTCACTTGAACCCAGGAGGCTGAGGTTGCAGTGAGCTGAGATCGTGCCATTGCACTCCAACCTGGGCAACAGAGCAAGACTCTGTCTCAAACAAACAAAAAAAAGAATAAGCCAGCCTCTGGCTGATGGATTAGAAATTGTCCAAACTGAGTTGATCTTTCTTTTTTGTACCATGGTGGTGTATTGTCTTTATGCTTCATCAGTTTTTTTTTTTTTTTTTTTTTTTTTTTTTTTTTTTTTTTTTTTTTTTGGCAATTATTTATGTGCGTGGTTGCTGTGCTACTAAAATTGACCTCAAATTCTCTGATTTCATCTCAATGTTCTCGTTTCAGGCAGTAAAAGTCAATGTAGCGAAGAGAATGCATGGGAGGAGGGCAAGAATTATTGCCTCAGGGTCATAAAATTGATCTTAAAAAAAGGGGGTGGTGCTGTTGGCTTGTGGCAGGACTCTATCTGGGCAAACTATGCCAAGTGATATCCTTCTTATCTTCTTTTCCCTTGCCCCTTCTCTCTTCTTCCTCCTCCTTTTTCCTCTCCCTTCCCTTCTTTCCTCCTTTGTTTCCATCTGTGTGGTGGCTTCAGTCCTGTAGGTGCCATTCCACCAAGATAGTAATTTGGTCATAATAGTACTAGGTTTCCAAAATGGCATCCTCAGGAGTAAGTGGGAGTCCTTCCCGTTAGTCCCAGAAGAAAATTCCTGGAGGAAAGGTTCTGACTGAGGCCAGGGGGATGGAGCACTATGGTTAGCTAACTCTGTGGTGCTGGGGAAGGGCCTGTCTGTTATCAGAAGTGTGGTGGGGAATTGTCCCTAGACAAAAATCACAGGCTACATTGAATTTGTCTCTTTCTCCAGAGCTCTGCTGAGTTATTGGCAAACAGTAGGATATTCCTAAATGTTTATTGAAGAAAATGAATGAATGAATGAGTAGAAAAAAAAAATGAATCTGTGACTTGCAATGTCTTCGTTTGCAAAGAAGCTTTTGACCTTATGACACTTTTTCAGATATTTCTCACTGACTACAGAAGTCAGGGATTTTGCTATTTAACTGTTTCATGTCCACCTTTGTGTGAGCTTACCTTAAAGGTACTAAGGCATGAAAGAACATGACTAAAATACTAAATCCCTTAGCTGCCTTTGGGGTTTTATCTTCCGTATAGGTCTGTTAGGTCAAGGGTTTAGTTAAGTGTGATGTGTCCTCTTAAAAGTTCCGGCTGGAAATCAAAGAGCTTCACGGTGAGTCTGTACAGAGGTTGGGGCTAATACATAGCTTTGAGTCTCAGCAGCTTCTCATTATGAGCCTGTGCTTGCCATGAGAGCTATAGCAGTTTCTGGTGATATTGTAGATAGCAGTAAATCCACAACTCCTTGAAAGCCTGGTGATTGAGCAACAAGCCTTTTGAGAATTTTTCCTGAGATCTTTCATTCACAATCACTGTGTTCAGAGAGTAGAGAATTTCAAAGACCCTTTATCATTTCATTCTCACCAGAGGTTATCTTTTTTGTCACTAGTGAGAAAAATCACAATCAGAGTCTTAGAGAAAAAAAGAAAGACAGGCTAAATGATTTCTGCAGCTCTCACACCTTCCCAGAGCAACTCTTAACCCCACCAGCCAGGGCCTGGTTGATTCTTTTTTTTTTCTCCCCCCTCTTGATTTTATTTAGTTCTCACATACTATATAATAGTAAGAGAAAATAGTGAAAAATCAACCCACAGCATCATCACCTTAAAAAAGTTTTCATGTTTTATTTTGCTCCCTCTCATTTGCATGCATTCCAGTTTGAAGAGAATGAAATATCAATTAAGTTTTTCACTTAACATTATTTCAGACCATTTACCTCACTGTTTTATTTTGTTCTTAATGAATGTCTGTATTGTCTTCATGGATTTTTTTAAAGGAACAACGTTATTGATACAGCTTAGTTGCTATAGCCATTATAATGTTTCTTAGTGTCTTGAGAAGCAAAACAGTCATTATGTCCACAGTAGCAAAAGGACAGAATCATATTTGTTATTTTTAAAAGCTGTTCTTTTTAAACTCTCCTGGTTTGAGAAGCATGTAACCATGAAGAGTTTATATTGTATGGATCATTCAGCTGAAAACTGCAAGTAATCATTGCGTTTAAGCATTCCCAATTCTTTTCTTTTCTTTTCTTTTTTTATTTATAGAGACGAGGTTTCTCCATGTTGGTCAGGCTGGTCTTGAACTCCCAACCTCAGGTGATCCGCCGGCCTCAGCCTCCCAAAGTGCTGGGATTACAGGCATGAGCCACCATGACTGGCATTATTTTTCTTTTTAAGAAATTTTAATTGACACATAATAATTTTACATATTCATGGAATACAATGTGATATTTCTATAGATGTATACGTTGTATAATGATCAAATCAGGGTAATGAGCATATTTGTCACTTCAAACATTTACCATTTCTTTGTAGTGGTAACATTCAAAATTCTTCTAGGTATTTTGAAATATCTATCACACTACTGTGCGATGGCACACCAGAACCTATTCCTCATAGCTAACTATACATTTGTACCTGTTGACAAATCTTTCTCCGTTCTCCTGCCCACCTTCCTCTCCCAGTCTCTGGTAACCACTGTTCTATTCTGCTTTCTACTTCTATGATATCAGCTGTTTAGATTCCACATATGAGTACAATCACGTGGTATTTGTCTTTTTGTGTCTGGCTTATTTCACTTACCTTAATGTCTTCCAGGTCCATTCCTGTTGTTGCAAATGACAGAATTTCATTCTTGTCTATGACTAAATAGTATTCAATTGTTTATCTATACCACATTTTCTTTATCTGTTGATCTGTTGGTGGACAAGTAGGCTGATTTTGTGTTTTGGCTATTGTGAATAGTGCTGCAATAAACGTAGGAGTGCAGATATCTCTTTAACATACATGTTTCATTTATTTTGGATATATACCATGTAGTGGAATTGCTAAATTATGTGGTAGTTCTATTTTTAATTTTTTTAAGGATCCTCTATACTGCTTTACATAATGGCTGTACTAATTTACATTCTCACCAATAGCGTGTAAGGGTTTCTTTTTCTCTACATTTTCCAATATTTGTTATCTTTTGTCTTTTTCATAGTAGCCATTCTAACTGGAGTAAGGTAATATCTCATTATGGTTTTGATTTGCATTTCCCTAATGATTAATGATTAGCATTTTTTCATATGTCTGTTGGCTATTTGCATGTCTTTTGAGAAATGTTTATTAAGGTCTTTTGCCTATTTTATATATATGCTTATGAATTGAATATGGGGAAATGAAGGAAAGAGATAAATTAATTATGTTTGAAGGCCTTCTTTGATGTGGAGAGAAAGATTAGAAATGTTTCCAAAAAAATGGATTTCTTTTGGTTCAATGGGATAGAACTCATCTTTCAACTCTAAGAGAACAAGAACCTTTAAAACTCACTGAAATACATATATGACTAAAAGAAATACCTGCAGGTGTGGGTGGGGAAATGGTGAATTTTGGAACTTGTTAATACTTGTGATTGACAAGTCAGTGGGATCCATTGCCAAAGTGGTAGGAATCATTCTCAGGAAATTTTGATCACTACTGGGTCAGGTACATGGATACCCTGTAAATCTCACTTCTGATTACAAAGAGAAGCCCTCTTCTCCAAGTCTCTACCAAGTAAATTATTTTCCTTGATATTAAAACAAAAATTGCAGGCTGGGCACTGTGGATCACATCTGTAATCCCAGCACATTGGGAGGCTGAGGCAGAAAGATTGCTTGAAGCCAAAAGCTTGAGACCAGCCTGGGCAGAAAAATAAGACTCCATTTCTACAAAAATTACATAAATCAGCCAGTCACAGTGACATGTGTCGATAGTCCTAGGTACTTGGGAGGCTGAAGTGGGAGGATCGCTTGAGCTCAGGAATGCGGGGCTGCAGTGAGCTGAGTTTGTGTCATTTATACTCCAGCCTGGGTGACAGGATGAGAACTTGTCTCACAATAATAATAAAAATTGCTTTACTTACCTTTCTCAAGTTGACAAGTTTAACTCGACATTGTAGGTACTGAATGCAAGTTGTTAACAGGAAAGACTTAGGTACTGGGAGGCTGCTTAAGCACATGGGAAATTAGTAATTTGGAAACTATAGGAGCAAATATTGCACTGTGGCTCATTGTTCCTGTTCTTGAAGGGGATTATTTTTGTAGAATAGGGCTGCACAGGAGAAGAACTCATAAAACCAAATCTTAAATGCTCACTTGATTTCTTAAAGACTATGTGATGTCAGGCAAACCACTTATCTGGCCTTTTATTTCCTCACCTATGAAATGAGATTAGAAATTCTCACTCTGTTTGCCTTATAGAAATATTATGAGCTTTAAATTAAATGAAGATAGTAATGATAACATCATGACATTTGACATTTAGTAAGTACTTACTGTGTGCCAGGCACTGTGCCAAGCCAGACCGTGCTAAATTTAGTGGCTTAAAACAACAAACACTCCATTTGCTCACAATTCTGTGAATCAGCAATTTAGGCTGGACTCAGCTGCATGGTATTTCTGCTTTTCTTCGCTGGGATCATGCATGTGACTGCAAAGTATCTGTCAGCTCTGATGGCCTAACTAGTCCTCCCTTGTATGTCTGGAGATTGTAAATGGCTACAACTGGTTAGCCAAGGGGGATTCAACTGGGAGTCTGTCTCTCTTCCATGTGATCTTTCATCCTCCAGTAGGCTAGATCAGGCTTCTTCATATGGGCGTTTCAGAGCAGAATTAACAAGACATGAGAGAATCTGCAAGCTGCTTGTATTCTAGGCTTGGAATACATATCACTTCTGCATATCCTGTTAGTCAAAGCAGGTAACAGGATCTAGGTACTACCTAGATCTATGGGGGAACAAAACTCCACCTTTTGATGGGAAGAGTGGAGAAGTCACATTGCAAATGGACAGGAACAGGAGGATCTATCATAGCCATCTTTGTGCACAATCTATTGTACTTGTCAACATACAATCTCATTTAATCTGAATAGCAACTCTGTTATTCTCATTGGACAGATAAAGAAACTGAGGCACAATCAGGGTGAATAACTTGTTCAAAATCTCATAGTCAATAAGTCTCTAAGCTGGGAGGTGAACCCAGGCAGCCTGACTCTGGAGGCCATCCTCTTTTTTAATGATCTTCAAAATGGAAATCATATTGTCATGGAGATTACTTGTGTTTATCTATATCCAGTTTTTGCCTTCTGGGGCACATGAGAGACCACACTTCCTATCCTTTACAATTTAATTGCAGCCATGTAACTAGTTCTGGGCCAATGAAGGCATTTAACAGCAGGTGCAAATTCCTTATTCTCTTTCATCCTCTGCCTCTGTGTCCCTAGAAACTGCTGGTTAAAATGGTGAAACCGTAAGACAGAAGTAGACTGGATTGCCAAGTTACCATTCAGAAGGAAGCTACATGACCTGCAGCAGTAAAGAAATAAAATTGCTTGTATCAGGCAGCAGATTTTCTGATTTGTTATTTTAGTGATGCCAATTCTTTTCTAACACAAACCTCATTGTATTATTCTGCTTATTTGTTTGTTTGTTTGTTTGTTTTGGTTTGGTTTGATTTGTTTTTTTTTGAGACGGAGTCTTATACTGTCTCTTGGCTGGAGTGCAGTGGCGTGATCTCGGCTCACTGCAACCTCCACCTCCCAGATTCAAGCAATTCACCTCCCTCAGCCTCCCGAGTAGCTGGGATTACAGGTGCCCACCACTACCCCGAGCTAAACTTTTGTATTTTTAGTAGAGACAGAGTTTCACCATGTTGGCCAGGCTGGTCTCAAACTCCTGACCTTGTGATTCGCCCACCTTGGCCTCCCAAAGTGCCGGGATTACAGGCATGAGCCACAGCACCCAGCCTTATTCTGCTTATCAAGTGAATCTGTAACATAAACACTGTAGTTAAACAAAAAAAGAATAAGGAAAAATTTAAGTCATTCTAAATCCTGCTACTCAGGGTCAACAGTTCTTAATCTCTTGGCGAATGTCACTTCAGATAACTCTCTGTATATAAAAATATATAATTGGCCAGGTGTGGTGGTTCACGCCTGTAATCCCAGCACTTTGGGAAGCCGAGGTGGGTGGATCATGAGGTCAAGAGATCAAGACCATCCTACAGTGAAACCTTGTCTCCACTAAAAATACAAAAATTAGCTGAGCGTGGTGTCATGTGCCTGTAATCCCAGCTACTTAGGAGGCTGAGGCAGGATAATTGCTTGAACCCGGGAGGTGGAAGTTGCAGTGAGCTGAGATTGCACCACAGCACTCAAGCCTGGTGACAGAGTGAGACTCTGTCTCAAAAAATACATGTACACAATTTATAGAAATAATTTCATACTTCCCATGTTGTTGGGTAGTTTTCTTTTATCATCAATTTCAAATCATTCTTAGTCAAATAAGAGAGACCTGTGTAGGAAATTCTGTTAATTATATAACACACAATAGGAAGGGTTTTGAGAACATATCTAAGAGTGTGGGTTCTGCATCAGAGTGCTTCAGGGCAAATCCTCATCCCATCACTGATTTAGCACAAGTTACCTAATCATACTGTGCTTCAAGTTCGTCAACCATAAAAGGAAGATAAGAATAGTACGAATAGTTCCTACTCCACAGTTAGGAGTAAATAAAATTAGGTTGTATTTAAAATTGTGTACAATACCTGGCATGTTGTTGACATTCAGTAAATGTTCATTTGATAACAAGGTAGCAAATTTACACATTCTATTGAGATGTGCAAAGAAAATGAAGCTGCTTCTTTCCCCCGCCACCCCCACCTTTTTTTTTTTTTTGAGATAGAATCTTGTTCTGTTGCCCAGGCTGGAGTGCAGTGGCACAATCTCCACTCACTGCAACCTTTGTCTCCTAGGTTCAAGCAATTCTTCTGCCTCGGCCTCCCAAGTAGCTGGGATACAGGTGCCCGCCACCACACCTGGCTGATTTTTGTATTTTTAGTAGAGATGGGGGTTCCACCATGTTGGTCAGCTGGTCTTGAACTCCTGACCTCAAGTGATCCACCTATCTCGTCCTCTCAATGTGCTGGGATTACAGGCATGAGCCACTGCACCTGGCCTACTCCTTTTAATAGATTTTTCTCATAATCCTTTGCTGGATAGCAGGGTGTGGCTCATGGTGGTGGAAGAAACCATATTTATTCTGTTTTTAAAAGACCTTCAAGGGAATATTTAACCAGTCTAAAGTCCATCTTTATAATGGGGCTGTTGCCCCCACACTATGTAATTTTCTTTTAAAGATTTCTTTGTATAGGGTAAAAGCTTATGAGGTTTCCTGGTGACAGAGGAAAATTACCTGTTATCTTTCTTAATTTGTCTTGCCATGGGATGGATGATTAGTCACTGCACTGGCATCTATTGCAGGAAAACTGGTTCCTTTGGATCTTTTGGTAAACAATGGTATCCACTGCTGCCTCGACATGCCTGACTTGACATTGCTTCCAGTCATTGAAGGTCCTGAGCTGCAAGCCTTTCTTTCCCAACTCCAGGAATCTGTAATTCCAACAGTCTTCCCAGCCTCTCCCTGTTCCCTCACCGGCACACACAGGAACTTTCTAGATTCACTGCATACCATGCATAGACCATAGGGAGCAAAGAACACGACCTGCCTCTCCCGTTTCTGCTCAACCCATCTGCTGTAACCCTCTGCCAGAGGCTGGCAGAGTGCTTCACATGGAGGTCTCATACCAGGATTCCAAAGTGAGAGTAGATGAAAACTCCTTCTGTTTTGGCTTTTTATTCAACCTAAGTAACAACCCTTTGCCATTCCAGCCATAGGCAGTTCGTATGTCAGATAGACTGCTTTCTTGTCCTTTCTCTCCCTTCTTGTCCATGATTTTTAGGGGCTGATCGGGACAGGCCTTCTCCTTCATCTTGTTGTTTGCAGGAACCTCCCTTATACCACTAGGCTTTATTGCTCAACTTTGATGACAGAAAGGTTAAATCCCTACGTGATAAGAAACTATATGCCTCTTGATCTGAGAACTACTGATCACTTAGAAACTAGAGTTAAATACAAATCTATTTAACACTCTCAAATATTGCCCCATTATAATATTATCAGCAGCAGCAGCATATAAGATATGCTTCTTTCTTTCTCAGCGCTCTTTGACTTTTCCTGTGGTCTTGCACTGTCCACCACATTCTGGATTTTCTAATTGATTTACCTGTTAAAAGGCAGTAGGAAGGCAGTCCACCTGCTGTTTGCTTGGAATATAGGAAATGAACATCATACCATATGGGCTGTTTAACACCCACCCACATGGCCCCAGACACAAGCATTAGATCCTCTGGCAACTGTGGGCCAGGCACCACTGGGGTGGCTGCTTTACTTAGGAATATATTTTTTTAAAATCTTCTTAATTAAATTTTTATCACACTGAAGCAAAATTAATTTTTGATCTTTCTGTTGACTACAGACTGACCCAGGCTCTCTGATTGTCCATGGTACATATAGCCTAAAAATGAATAGTAAATGTTTATATCCTTGGCAACTGCATAATTAACACTCTCAACTAGCAGTGCTGACCTTACCTAGATTAAATTAAAAACTCTGAATGTGGCAGGGTGCAGTGGCTCATACCTGTCATCCCAACACTTTGGGAGGCCGAGGCGGGTAGATCACAAGGTCAGGTGTTCGAGACAAGCCTGGCCAACATGATGAAACCCCATCTCTACTAAAAATACAAAAATTAGCCAGGTGTGGTGGTACGTGCCTGTAGTCCCAGCTACCAGGAGGCTGAGGCATGAGAATTCCTTGAACTCGGGAGGCAGAGGTTACAGTGAGCCGAGATTTTGCCACTGCACTCCAGCTTGGGCAACAGAGCGAGACTCTGTCTCAAAAACAAAAAACAAAACCCTGAATATGAGGCAAGGGGCTGCCACTGAGACCTTTGCTAAATTTGTACTCATGCCTCAAATACCACATTTTGTCATTTATTTCTTTAAATCAAGACACAGTTTTTGATACCTTAGTGTAAATGGGTTTGCCAGACAATTTTAAAAAGTTAATTTTTGTCAAGGGAAGGAATCTTAGGCTCCTATATATCTAGGAGAATGAAGGTTTATATACCAAAGAAGAGACAGGTATAGAAAAGGGAGCGTGAGGAAGCAACACAAACTGTACAGTTCACCAGAAGCAGGTGCTTAGAAGGAGTGGTATCTGGAAGAGGGGCCCACTGCATTGCAGTAGCCCTGTAACAGGCAGCAAAGTGATAACAGTTGTACGTGTCAGTTAGGGTGCTTTGCCAGGTGCTTTTTCTGGAGTGGATCAGTATTGCCCCACAACGACTGAGAGGTACTGGAAGCAGAGGGCCAGCATCTGCATGCTTGGATAAACCTACCCAGTAAAGTTGAGATGGTATCTCTTAGCTTATCTTCGTGGCTGCAGGCTCTCATTCTTTGAAACATGATCCCTTAATACCTGGTACATAGCCAGCTGCAGAAAAGTGTCTGAACAGACTCCCTGCAGGAGCCAGGTGGTCCTGTCAGTGCAACAATTATCAGCTGGACCTGGATGTGATCTCCTTCATAGCTCTCTACGGTAGTATATCTCCTACCCCTGCCTCTAGATATACACAGATATTCTCAATAAAAAGAGCCAAATGGGGAAGATACCAAATGGGGAAGAAGGAGGAGCTAAGAGTGAACAGCAGAAAACATCAAGGTAAGAGAGGGCTGTAAGTTGAGTGGAACCAGGAGTCAGAAGGAAACTTGACAGCATCAGACCTAGAGAATTCGAACAGGCCGACAACAGTCAACACAGGTATTGGAAAATTATGGAGTGAATTCTCACAACTGGGAAAATTTTACTGAGAAGGACATAAATGTTCCATGGAACCCTTTCCATAGTAGAATCCTTTGAAATTAGAAAAAAAATAATGTGTGTCTGTGTTTCCATACACACATTGGTGTATGCTGTATATACGAATATATACTGGTTCTAAGGTGCTAGATATGGAAAGCCTGTTTCTTGTATGGCACTGGTAGTATCTCTTTTGCAGTACTATCTGGAAACCAGACCTTTCTATTTATTATGGAGTTTCCTCAGGGAAAATAAGCAACCTCAGGGAAAGAAAGAGAAAATACATAGGTAAGGGAAAATAGAAGGGAGAGAGTAGCAGCTTAAAGGAAGCAAAAGGGAAAAACCCAGCAAAACACAGTACATGCCTGTGAAACAGAAATGTGCGTGTCAACCACGTAGGAGAGAGAAAGCAACCAATTTCTGGGAAGATGGATGTCAGCATTGTCGGGATCTTGTATACCAGGGTGATATTCTGCAGGACCAGAGAAACATTCATTTAGAAGCTTAGTCATGGCCAAAGTCCTGCAGAAGGCATGACTGATAGTCACAAGAAACTTAAATTGGTGGAGTGTACTCTTAGGCATTTTTCTGATTAGTTCATGTTTATTAAATGATTCCAGAGTATAGTTAAGTTCCAGTACTTGGTCTGTGTAACAAATTATTCTCCCCCAAATGCCTCCTAAGAACCCTTGCCAGGTGCTGATTATGTCTCTTGTACCTGAATCTAATGTGTCTGGCCCTCACCCTGATGATTTGCCAGAATTTATCACTGCTAAGGGGACAGAATTATTAACTGAACAGGAGGGCAAAAGGGTAAAAAAGCCTACATCAACACAAGAATAGATTATACCACTGACCTGGGTTGCAGTTAGATACAAATTGCATCTTCACAGAGGTTTAAAGTGAGTCCAATAGACATTTCTAGGGCACCTATTTTGTACTTGGCTGGGTGGAAAAACAAACTGGCTTGGTCAGGTACAGTGGCTTACGCCTGTAATTCCAGCACTTTGGAAGGCTGAGGAGGGAGGATTGCTTGACTCCAGAAGTTCCATCCTGGGCAACATGATGAAACCCTGTCTCTGCAAAAAATACAACAAAAATTACCTGGGCATGGTTGCATGTGCCTGTAGTCCCAGCTACTCAGGAGGCTGAGGAGGGAGGATCACCTGAGCCTAGGAGGTTGAGGCCATGTGAACAGTGCCAGTGAACTGAGCTGTGCATTCCGGACTAGGTGACAGAGTGAGACCCTGTCTCAAAAACAAACTGTAAGGCATGGTTACTGCCCTAGAGAAGCTGAAAATATTCCCAAAGAGGCCAATGTGAACAAGTATATAAGAAGATTTTTAAATGAGGGAAAAATTCCTTCTGAGTAAAAATGCGAGGAAATACAGAGAATGGAGGCACGATCTCAAACTGGAGTGAGAAAACTCTGGGAAGAACTTGGGATTTGAGACCTAGGCCCTTGGAACATAAGCCAGATTCTGAGGTGAGATTAAAAGAGATGAGAACACCCAAATGGAGAAAACAGAATGATCCTACCAAGACAATCTCAGAACTACTTAAGAAGTTATTTGATAAAGGTAATCAATAGGCATGAATCCCTCACCAGACCATGAGTTCTTCAAGAGCTGGCATCATGGCTGGGCATGGTGGCTTACGCCTGCAATTCCAACACTTTGGGAGGCTGAGGTGGGTGGATCACCTGAGGTCAGGAGTTTAAGACCAGCCTGGCCAACATGGCAAAACCTTGTCTTTACTAAAAATACAAAAATTAGCCAGGTGTGATGGCAGGCGCCTGTAATCCCAGCTACTTGGGAGGTTGAGGCAGGAGAATCGCTTGAACCCAGGAGGCAGAGGTTGCAGTGAGCAGAGATCACACCATTGCACTCCAGCCTGGGCAACAAGAGTAAAACTCCAACACACACACACACACACACACACACACACACACACACAGACACACACACACACACAGAAAAAAAATGCAGAGTAGTTACAGACTTCTTTTCCTGGAAAGAAGAGAAAAATAGCTACATTTTTAGATTAATTTATTTCCACATCCAAAAAGTCTAGCTGATTGGACTCTGTGGAAGTACTACACACATACGTACAACTTACATATCAAGCTGTCTGTAAAGATTATTTGTCTATGTTAACTTAGTGAGCCTGCAGAAAGACAAGTTCCTCTTCTGATTATTTCAGTGCTTACTACTCTTTGCCACATCTTGCACATACTGAAGATGATAATGTCTGTGTGGCTCACTGGGGTAGAGGGAGGAGACTGCACTCAGCAGAGGGACTAGCCCTGCAGCTTCCACCCTCAGGCGCAAAGGGAACAGTGTTTCAGTGCATCTCTAATCCGTTTGGCTCATTAACTAGAAAGTTCTGCTGTATTTAATCACAGAAGAGACTATTTTTGTAAAATACTTATAACCTTGATCTTTCCCCTAAACTTGTTCCTCCCACAGGCATCACCATCTCAGAGAATGACTACTCCGCCTTTCTAGCTGCTCAGAGCAGAAATCCTGGGATCATTTTTGATGCCTCTCCTTCTCACTTAGCAACTGTTCAATCCATTAGTAAATCCTATCTGCTCCACAGGGTCCAACACTCCTTAACCACCTCATCTGCGCTACTACCCTGGTCCACAATCTTTTCGTGCCTGGATTACTTAAAATTCTTCTGTCCAGTCTCACTTCTTCCTCTCTCGCTCCTCTGCAGTCCCTTCTGTAAATAGCAGTGGGCACAATGCTGTTAAAACAGAAGTCTAATAATAACATATCTTCAAAATTCTCTAATGGCTCTCAATCTCACTTAAAGTAAAGGTCAGAACGCTCACAATGGCCTGCAGGGCCTGCCCTCCAATGACCTACCAGACCCTGCCCCATCTGCCTCCTCCTTTTTCCTCTCTGAACGCATCTTTTACCATTTTCCCCTTTGCTTATTTCTCTCGAGCTACACTAGCCTACCTCTTATGCTTTGAACACACCAGACAATTCCTGCCTCAGAAACTTTGCGTTTGATGTACTGCCTGCCTGCAATGCTCAC
Source organism: Saimiri boliviensis (assembly GCF_048565385.1). NCBI lineage: Eukaryota > Metazoa > Chordata > Mammalia > Primates > Cebidae > Saimiri > Saimiri boliviensis. The sequence continues at coordinate 39,660,710 of NC_133460.1, forward strand.
ATATCTCCATGGCACTGTCTCTCACCTGCTAGGTCTCAGTTTTAATGCCACTTTCTTAGTGGGTCCTTCTTTGATCACACTATTTACCGTCAGCTCCCACCTCCAAACTAACCCTGTTATATATCCTATCCCTTTCCTCTATAGCACTTATTCCTGTTCTGTTTATTGTCTGACATTCTCACTTGAATGCAAGGTTCTTGAGGGCAGGGATTTTTTTCAGTTTTGTTCCCTTTTGTAGCTACACAAAACAGGACCCAATGTATAATAAATACTCAATAAATTTTCACTGAATGGATGAGTAAATTAATGAATGAATTCACATGCTACTTGGCATTCTAAAACCTGAAGTTGTCAGTCTGTTTAAAACAATGTATTGTTTAGAACAAACGCAGAGGACCTGGTTACAAGGTTAACCTAATGACTGTCTCTGAAATATGACAGTGTTAAAACTTTGCTAACGGATTATTTCCTAATGTGATCTGATCATTTCTTGTTCCATTATGATAATATAATGAAACTTGTCCAAAAGTGCCATGAAGAAAATTAAAGCAGGGAGAGAGGGCTTAGAGAATGATAGGGCTGCTTTTTCAGTTCGTGTAATCAGGGAAGGCCATTTATCAGAGGCTGGAATGAAGGGAGGGACAACCCCCTAAAGGGCTGCGGGCATAACATTCCAGGCAGAGTGAACAATGAGTGCAAAGACCAAGCAGCTTGGAACAAACTTGATGTTTTTGAGTAGTCGTAAGAAAGATAATGTGGTAAGACCAGAGTAAACGTGCTGGAGAGTGGCAGCAGAAGGGATTGGAAATTTAGCCTGAGGCCAGATGGTGTAGGGGCTTTGATAAGGAGTTAGATTTTAAGTGTGACAGGAAGTCATAAGAGTATTTTAGCAGGATAATAATATGGTTATATTTATGATTTTTTTTTTTTTTTTTTTGAAACAGGGCCTCACTCTATCACCCAAGCTCGAGTTCAGTGGTGGGATCTCAGCTCATTGTAACCTCTGCCTCCCAGGCTCAAGTGACCCTCCCACCTCAGCCTCCTGAGTAGCTGCTGGGACAACAGGGGTATGACACTGTGCCCTGATAATTTTTGTAATTTTTGTAGAGATGGGGTTTCGCTATGTTGCTCAGGCTGGTCTTGAACTCCTGGACTGAAGCCATCTGCTTGCCTTGGCTTCCCAAAGTGCTGGGATTACAGGCCTGGGACACCATATTCGGCCTGTATTTTTTTTTTTTTTTGGTCAGGGGGATGGTGTCTCGCTCTGTCACCCAGGGTGGAGTGCAGTGGCACAATCTCAGCTCACTGCAAACTTCACTTCCGGATTCAAGGGATTCTTGTGCCTCAGCCTCCTGAGTAGCTGGAATGGCAGGCATGTACCACCATGCCTGGCTACTTCTTGTATTTTTAGTAGAGATGGGGTTTCACCATGTTGGCCAGGCTGGTCTCAAACTCCTGACCTCAAGTGATCTGCCCACCTCAGCCTCCCAAAGTGCTGAGAATACAGGTATGAGCCACTACACCCTGCCCTGGCCTGTATTTTTGATTTTAAGAAATCAATCTGGCTGCTGTGTTGAAATTAATAGTAGAGGCAAAGACCAGTTAGGAGGCTATTGCAGCAGTGTAAGTAAGCAAGGGAAGATGGCAGCTTGGACTAGGGTGATGGTAGTAAATTTGATGAGAAGTGGTTGGATTCAGGACCCAGGGTCATTTATTTATTTATTACCTTTCATTTTGAAACAATTTCTATCTTAGAGAATACTTGTAATAATAGTAAAAAGGAACTTCAAACTATATACACTTTACAGAGTTTCACTAACCTTTTTCATTGTTGTTGTTGAGACACAGTCTTGCTCTGTTGCCCAAGCTGAAATCAGTGGTGGGATCTCAGCTCACTGCAACCTCTGCCTCCTGGGTTCAAGTGATTCTCCTGCCTCAGCTTCCCAAGTAGCTGGAACTACAGGCACTCGCCACCATGCCTAGCTAATTTTTGTATTTTTAGTAGAAACAGGGTTTCTCTATGTTGGCCAGGCCGGTCTCCAACTCCTGACCTCGTGATCCACTAGCCTCAGCCCCGCAAAGTGCTGGGATTACAAATATGAGCCACTGTGCCTGGCCCATGGTTTCACTGACTCTTAAAGTTTTGTCACATTGGCATTTTCTCTTGCCACTCCCTTCATTTTCTCTCTTTATTGACGAACACTCATACACACACATTTATAGATCCTTATCCATGTCAATATTTATATAAATTGTTTTCTGAACTCTTTGGTTGTAAGTTACATACATTATACCTCTTTACCTCAAAATTCTTTAGTGTGTATTTTCCAAGAACAAGACTATTCTCCTCAGTACAGTGGATAAATGTACAATTTAGGAAATGTAAAACTGATACAGTACTCTTATCCAGTCTGCAGTGCACATTCTAATTTCATCAGTTGTCCCAATAATATACTTTATAATAAGTAGAATACAGTCCAAGACTTGTCTGTTTTATTGATTTTTACAAATGTATTACTTTGATAAATCTTTCTATTCTTCAGCATATTAACTTCTGATTTTGTTTTTATTTTTTCCCATCTTAAGTTTTTCTTTGTTTTTTCCTAGTTTTTTGAGTTGGAGATCTAATTCGTTTATTTTTTGCTTTTTATTTTCCTCGATATAGGTGTTTAAAGCTATGAATTTTCTTTTGATTACCACTTTAAATCTATCCCATAGATTTTTATATGAAGTGTTTTTACCTCATTTAATTATCATTTTTCAGAAAAATTCTTTAATTTTTGCTTACATTTTACTTTACTTGAGCTATTTTACTTGCTTTTAAACTTCTAGTTTCATTAAATCATTGTTTCAGAGTGTATTGCTATATATATCTATATTTCCATAAAACATAGTTTATTGATTATGTTGAACTCTTCCGGATTCTCAATTATTCTTTGTCTGATGGTCTCACTTTGTGCTGAGGGTGATATATCAAAGGCTTCTATTATTAGGGTTTCTAATTGTATCTCCTTAGTTTCTACTGTGTCCTTTTTTTGGTCTCATTTAATGCTTTTTGGGGCTGAATTTTATTTTGCTTGAGATTAGAATTGCAACCCTGCCTTTAAAAAATTATTTGCAACACACTTCAATTTTTAGAGCAATTTTAGGCTCACAGCAAAATTGAGTGGAAAATTTAGAGATTTCCCATCTATCCCCTGTGTGTACACATGCAAAAGCCCCACACATTGTCAGCATCTCCCCACCAGACTGGCTCATTTCTTACAACTGATGAGCCTACACTGAGATATTATAATCTCTCAAAGTCTGTAGTTTACGTTGGGGTTCACTCTTGATAGTGTACATTCTATAGGTTTGGATAAACGTTTAATGACATATATCTACCATTATAGTATCATACAGAGTAGTTTCACTGCCCTAAGAATCCTCTGTGCTCCACTTATTCATCCTTACCTCCTGCCCCCAACCCCTTGAAACCACTGATCTTTTTGCCCTCCATAGTTTTGGCTTTCCCCAAATATCATATAGTTGGAATAATATGGTACTAAGCCTTTTCAGATTGGCTCCTTTTATTTAGCAATATGCATTTAAGGTTCCTCCATGTGTTTTCATGGCTTGATAACTCATTTTTTAAAGTGCCAAATAATATTCCATTGTCCGGATGTACTGAAGTTTAGGTATGCATCCACCTACCAAAGGGCATCTTGGTTGCTTAAAAGTTTTGGCAATTATAAATATTCCTATGTAGCCAGGCATAGTGGCTCATGCCTGTAATCTCAGCATTTTGGGAGGCCAAGGCGGGTGGATCACGAGATCAGGAATTCAAGACCAGTCTGACCAATACGGTGAAATCCTGTCTCTACTAAACATACAAAAATTAGCCGGGCGTGGTGATGTGAGCCTGTAGTCCCAGCTACCTGGGAGGCTGAGGCAGGAGAATTGCTTGAGCCCAGGAGGCAGAGGTTGCAGTGAGCCGAGATTGCGACACTGCACTCCAGCCTGGGTGACGGAGCAAGACTTCGTCTCAATTAAAATATACATATTCATATGCAAGGTTTGTATGGACACCAGTTTTCAGTTCATTTGGGTAAGAACCAAGGAGCACAACTGCTGGATTTCATGGTAAGAGTGTGGTTAGCGTTATAAGAAATCACCAAACTGTGTTCAAAAGTGGTGGTGTCTTTTTGCATTCCCACCAACCTTGGGTTGCTGTTGCTCCTTATTCTTGCTAGCATTTGGTGTTGTCAGTGTTCTGGATTTTGGCCATTCCAGCAGGTGTGCAGTGTTATCTCATTGTTGTGGGGGGGTTTTGTTTGTTTTGGTTTGGTTTTCGTTTTTGAGACAGAATCTTGCTCTGTCTCCCAGGCTGGAGTGCAGTGGGGATATTTTGGCTCACTGCAATCTCACCTCCCGGTTCAAGCAATTCTCCTGTCTCAGCCTCCCAAGTAGCTGGGACTACAGGCACCTGCCACCATGCCCAGCTAATTTTTGTATTTTTAGTAGAGACAAGATTTCACCATGTTGGCCAGGCTGGTCTCAAACTCCTGACCTCAAGTGATTTGCCTGCCTCGACCTCTCAATGTGCTGGAATTACAGGAGTGAGCTACCATTTCCAGCCTCATTGTTTTAAGTTGCATTTCCCTGATGATGTATAATATCTTTTGATATGTTTATTTGCCCTCTCTATAGCTTCCTTGATAAGGTGTCTGCTAAGGTCTTTGCCCATTTTTTAATGTTTGTTTGTTTTCTTAAGTTTTAATAGTTCTTTGCATATTTTGGATAACAGTTTTTTGTTTTTGTTTTTTTTGAGACAGAGTCTCGCACTGTCACCTAGGCTGTAGTACAGTGGTGTGATCTCAGCTCACTGCAATCTCCACCTCCTGTGTTCAAGAAATTCTGCTGCCTCAGCCTCCCGAGTAGCTGGGACTACAGGCATGCACCACCACACCCAGCTAAATTTTGTATTTTTAGTAGAGATGGGGTTTTACCATGTTGGACAGGATGGTCTTGATCTCTTGACCTTGTGATCCACCTGCCTCAGCCTCTCAAAGTGTTAGGATTACAGGCATGAGCCACTGTGCCTGGCCAATAGTTTTTGTTTTATCAGGTATGTCTTTTGCAAATGTTTTCTCCTTTTGGTGTTATATCTAAAAAGTTATTACCAAACCTAGGTCATCTAGATTTTCTCCTGTGCTATTGTATTAGTGCATTTTCCTGCTGCTGATAAAGACATACTGAGGCTGGGCAATTTACAAAAGAAAGAGGTTTAATGGATTCACAGTTCTACATGGCTGGGGAGGCCTCATAATAGTGGTGGAAGGTAAGAAGAAGCAAGTCACATCTTATATGGATGGTGGCAGGCAAAGAGAGAGAATGAGAGCCAAGTGAAAGGGGTTTCTCCTTATAAAATCATCAGATCTTGTGAGACTTATTCACTGCCACAGGAACAATATGAGAGAAACTGCCCCCATGATTCAATTATCTCCCACCAGGTACCTCCTATAACACATGAGAATTATGGGATTACAATTCAAGAAAAGATTTGGGTGAGGACACAGCCAAACATATCAGCTATTTTCTAGTTGTTTTATAGTATTGCATTTATATATTAGTTTATTTTCCAGTTTCAGTTAATTTTTGTGAAGAGTGTAAGATGTGTGTCTAGACTTTTTTTTTTTTTTTTGGCATATGGACATCCATTTATTCCAGCACCATTTGTTGAAAATACTATGTTTTCTTCATTGTAATGCATTTATTTCTTTGTCAAAGATCAGTTAAATCTATGTGGATTTATTTTTGGACTTTCTATTCTGTTCCACTCATCAGTTTGTCTATTCTTTCACCAGTACTGCACTATCTTAATTACAATGACCTCTTAGCAAGTCTTGAAATTTGATGGTTTGAATCCTCCAACTTTGTTCTATTCCCCTGGTATTGCATTGGCCATCATGGTGTTTTTTGTTTTGTTTTGTTTGTTTGTTTTCTTTTTTAGATGGAGTCTTGCTCTGTCACCTAGGCTAGAGTGCAATGGCATGATCTTGGCTCACTGCAACCTCTTCCACCCAGGTTCAAGCTAATCTCCTGCCTCAGCATCCCAGGTAGCTGGGATTACAGGCACCAGGCACTGTGCCTGGCTAATTTTTGAATTTTTTAGTAAGGATGTGATTTTTCCATGTTGACCAAGCTGGTTTCAAACCTCTGACCTCAGCTGATCTGCCCTCTTCGGCCTCCCAAGGAGGTGAGATTACAGGCATGAACCACCACACCTAGCCAGGTCTTTTATCTTTTTATATAAACTTTATAATCAATTTGTTGATATCCACAAAATAACTTGCTAAAACTTTGAGATTGCATTGAACCCATAGATCAAGTTGGGAAGAACTGAGACCTTGACAATAATGAATATTCCTATCCATGAACATGGAATAACCCTTCATTTATTTCATTCTTCTTTGAGTCTTTCATCAGCATTTTGCAGTTTTTCTTTTATAGATCTTGTATCTTGCTAGATTTATATCCAAGTGTTTCATTTTTTCTGGATGCTTATGTAGATGGTATTATGTTTTTAATTTAAAATTCTACTTCATCGTTGGTATGTATATAGGACAGAAGTTGACTTTTGTATACTAACTTCGTACTCTTCAACCTTGCTATAATCATTTACTAGTTCCATTTATTTTTTTTACCAATTCTTCTGAATTTATTACATAGACAATTATGTCATTTGCAAACAGACAGTTTTATTTCTTCTAAACCCTGCTTTTTAAATGTTTACATTTAACTGACATATCTTTGTTCTTTCCTTTATTTTTAACCTGTTTGAATCTTTTTGTTTTAGATATATCTTTTGTATGGAGCTTGGAGTTGTGGGTTTTTTTTTTTTTTTTTTTGCCAATTTGAAAACAGCTTTTATTTTTATTTTTAAAAGATGTGTTTAATCCCATTTACATTTATTGATATAACTGATATGTTTGGTTTTTGACTCCCATATTATTTTATATTATAGTTATTGTGTTTACTAGCTATCCTTTCCTTTTCTAAATGGTGTAACTTTTTGGCTGTTTCTTTAAAAATTTTTTTTGATATTTAGGAAGATTTGCATTTTTGTTCTAATGGTTGGCTTTGTATTTATAATTTAGACAGTGCTTAGTCATCTTTTGGTTGGATAAAGTTTATCTTGTTGTGCCGGAGTCAGCAAACATTGTCTGAAAGAGCTAGGTAGTAAATATTTAGGTTCTATGGCTAAGAGGCAAAACAGGCTATTAGGAAACTACTTATGTAACAGTTTACAATATAATTGTTTAAAAATTCACACACACACACACACACACACACCCAACTGGTAGCTGGCCAGGTTTGACCTATGTGCTATGGCTTATTAACCCTGGTCAAATATATTCTCTATGAAAGATTCATGAATAAATTATTCTTGAGTTCTTACGTGTTTAAAATTATTTTACTACATCTTGATGCTTGAAGATACAAAAGTCTTTGATATGTATGTTCTTTCACTGACTTTTTAAAAAATGCTGCTCTACTGTTTTCATATCCACATTCATATTTTTGACACACTCTTGACATTTTGTGTCAGGTTTCCTATATACATAGCAGGACATTTTATTTTATAAATTTTGGATTAAAATAGTTCTGTAAAGTTTTGATTATAGTTTTAAATATATAGGTCTCTTCCATTTTTTGGGTTATTGTCTTCATGGTCTGCAGTTATATGTATGTTACATTATCTTTGTATTCCCATTATAACCACTTTTTTTTTTCTGACCCTTTTTTACTTCTTTCTTCATCTTATTTTCATTATCCAATGGATTTTCTTTTTTTTGTTTGGTTGAACTTGTTGGGGTTTTTTTTCTTTTTCCTGTGTCCCTTATTAAATTTTCATTGGACTCTATTCTCAGATACCATATAATATATTCATTATTCTGAGATATCTGTCATTAAAAAACTCTTTGTGTTCACTTGCCTTATTTCACTTAGTCCTATATTTGACTTTTTTTTTCTTTTTGATTTTATGATTTTAGTTGCTTTCTTTATCTTCAAATACTTGTTTGAGGATATATTCAAATTGCAATGTTGTGTTACAGTTTGGTTTTGCTTTAGGGTTGGGTTTGCGGAAGTACCTTTTATGAGCTGAAATGTTCAGCTTCTCAGTTTCTTTTGTCTTTTTATGGTAACTTTGTATAGCGATGGTCTGATTATTTTATAAATCTAGGCATTTGTTGATAGAGTTTCTAATTTATGAGTGCTTAGTTCAGACAGCATAGTGAAATGTAGTTTCTTTAATGAAAGGTCTTGGTGGTGATGTGGTGGGGAAGAGGGAAAGATTTGGCATATCTTGTAGTTCTCTTCTGTTTTCATAGCATCCTTAATTTTGTCTTCTTACTTTCTTTTTTCTCTCTGTGGCACACATCTGAGAGGCATCACTACTTCTGTATTTATTTTCCTTTCTCCTAGCAGCAGTAATTCCTCAAGGCTGACATGTCTGATATCTTACTTTCAAGCCCTTTCCTGTAGGCAGTCCTGAATACTACTAAGTCCCAGTGTTTTCAGTATTGTAGCACTCAGTTCCAGAGTGTCTCTGTCTGAGGATGATTTTGTCTGTGTTTTAAGTAGTAATCTCACTTTTTTCCTTTTCTCATCTCTTTTCTAATTTTAACTCCCCTAACTTTCTGTATTCATAGGCTTGCAGTGGCAATGGAAGTGTAATTTTGTGTTTATATCTTTTTTTTACAAGGAATTTCAAGTTGTTATAGTTGAAGGCATGGGTCATGTGAGACTTTATTTACACTTTGTCCACTTCTTAGGTTTGCTTTTTAAAGGATGTTATAGTTTGAATGTGTCTGTCACCAAAGTTCAGGCGTTGCCAATGTGATAATATTAAGAGGTGGGGCCTTTAAGAGGTGATTATGCCAGGAAGGCCTCTTCCCACTAAATGGAGTTTTGTGCCGTTTTATAAAAGGACTTGATGTTAAGGGAGTTCCTTCACTTTTGCCGTTCCATCTTCTGTTACATGAGTACACAGCAAGAAGGCTCTCCCTAGTAGCTGGTGCCTTGATCTTGGACTTCTCAGCCTTCATGACTGTGAAAAAATAAGTTTCATTTTTTATTAACTAAAAAATAATTCTATTTATTCTATGTTATCCAGTCACAGATATTCTGTTACAGTAGCACATAGTGGACTAAGCTGTGGAGACAGAACCTATATTTCAGGGCTGACTGAAACTCTGAGGATTGATTTTAATACAGAAAAAAGTAGACTTGTTGACAATTTGGATATAAGCTTTGAAAGGGAAGAGTCAAAAATACTTCTTAAGTTATTGGCTGAGCAAATGAGGAATAGGAGGTTGTGGAGGGGAATTGACTTAGGGGAAGTGAATAAAGATTTCAGTTTGGGATATGTTAACTTTGGGAAATTTGTGAGACGTTCACTTGGAGATGTTGAGTAGGCAATTGGCTCTGCAAATTTATATTCAGGGATAGGTTAGGACACATGTGGTATGGATAGGATAAATCTTTCACTCATTTTCTATTTAGAGAATTTTAAAAATGGATGCTTCTGAGTTGGGAAAACCATGTCTTTTAACCCCTAAGCTAAGTCTTGCTACCATTACAAAAATATGTTTTCCAGTTGTGCTTTCTTCAGAAGATTAGCAGATAATTAATGTGTTTTGAAAAGTTTAAATGGTAAATAACGTTAAAAAATAGTATGGCTGTATTGTCTGGAAACATTTAAATAAAACAGAGAAAAGAAATAACTAAATTCAAATGGAATCTTGCCACATAGAAATAATCACTACTGACATTTTGGTATATATTCCAGTTTTTGTATGCATGTTTACAAATCAGAGACACACTTAAAAAGAAATGAAACAAAGAAATGATAGATGTTTGAGGTTTACCCTGATTTGATCAGTTACCCTGATTTGACCATTATACATTGTTTGCTTGTATCAAAATATCACATGTGCCCCATAAAAATGTATAACTATTATGCATTCATTATAAAGATGCAACCATGCTATTAGCTATGGTTCTTAACTATCTGCACTTTTTTTTTCAAATGTTAATGCTAAAAACCAAAAACCAAACAAACAACAACAACAAAAAACCCAGAAGTCCCACTAAAAAAACAAACCAAGTCAATATGCAGTCTCACATTCCTGTATAATTAAATGAGAATCTAAGGTCCGGATGATTCCTTACTTTGAACAAGAACTCCAGGCAATTAATATGATCAACCTCAGCTACGGTTTTTTTCTTGATGACTTTATATTGCTTAAAAACAAAACCAACTCCTGCTACTTGTTTTCTCTTTCAGGTTAAATTATCCCAAGTGAGTCCAATGAGGAATCCTCATGTGTATCTCTTTAAGCTGTGACCAGGAAGATCAAAGAAGGTTCTATGGCATTTTGGAACTTATTCCCCTCACCTAATCATATTTGAAGTTTTGCCAAAATAAAAAATCAAAATCTGTGCCTTGGAGAAGAGCTGTAGAACTACATCATGGCTCTTGGTTTTCATTTAAGACAGAGAGGCCATTCTGGAAATCAAAGTTTAATTAAGCACACAGCTGGGAGTGGACGTGGGGGGTGGGTGGGTGTCAAAGCCTGGAACTTGCCCCTCCTCCTCGTGCTGCTATCCCAGGTGAGATGTATTTTCCTGGTATGATCCCCGTTGCTGCGATTCTTGAACCTTCGCCAGAGAATTTCGGAAAACAGCCTATGATGCATGTTCTAAGGTAGGATTTATCTAATTTCTTTTGAATTGGTGAAGATCGTACTGGGAACTAGGGTTAGACTGTTTCTAACCTCAGGAGAGTCACTTCCGTACTGTTCCAGTTGATAGCAAACACTGGTCAAACGTTCAAGGGAGGAAAATGAATATAAATGGCAGTAATGTAGGAAAGTGCCTTGGCTTAAAAACATGTTGGTAACTACTGCTCCTTTGTTACTCAGTTTTGCCTTCTGTAAAAGTCTGCCATTATTTTCAAATGCTGTTTCCTGAATAGTTTTCTGGTCAAGCAATATGAGGGATTAAAACGGTGCCTGGGGCCCAGGTGGAGGGGAGGGCAGAGGCAAGGGCAGGGGCAGGGGAGGCAAGCTGAAGTTTCGATACACAAGTCTCATTGTTCTTTGCTAGGAATACCTATGGCATACAGTTTCTTTAAAGTAGGAGATTTTCTTCTTTTTTTTTTTTTTCTTTTCTTTGAGACAGTCTCCCTCTGTGGCCCCGACTGGAGTGCAGTGACGCCATCTCGGCTCACTGCAGCCTCTGCCTCCCGGGTTCAAGCGATTCTCCTGCCTCAGGTTCCTGAGTAGCTGGGGTTACAGGTGTGCACCACCATGCCTGGCTAATTTTTGTATTTTTAGTAGAGACAGGTTTTCACCATGTTGACCAGGCTCCTCTTCAACTTCTGACCTCAGGTGATCTGCCCACCTAGGCCTCCCAAACTGTTGGGATTACAGGCATGAGCCACCTTGCCAAGCCTAAAGTAGGAGATTTTCATCTCTTTATATTAAGCAAAGTTTGGGGTCATCAAAAAAGGGGCGAGCATGTATGCGCTTGTGTGTACACACAGTGTGGCGATGTCGAAGCAGCTTTAGACTGGTAGAAGCCAGAAGGAGAAGAGTGGGGAGGAGAGAAAGGGAAAAAACAGAGAACTATTAAAACCAATAGATGCAGGCTAGGCGTGGTGGCTCATGCCTGTAATCCCAGCACTTTGGGAGGGTAAGGCGGCCAGATCACGAGGTTGGGAGATGAGACCATCTTAAAAAAATAGAAAATTAAATGTGGAGCTGATCAGCAGCTTGTGCCTGGCATCTCAGGGAGAAGGTGCCAGGTTCAGCATGAGCAGCAGCAGGGATGTACTGGAAGAACCATGGCTGGCCTCTAAGGGATGGCGCTGAGGCACTGGAGATCACTGAGGGGCTGCCTGTCCACTGCAAGGAGTGTGGTACCGGGTGGGGCAAAGCTGGGAGGAGATGCAGGCTCTGTGTGGGGGATATGGATGGCCCAGAGTCTCTGCTTGTGGGTGCTTGATCCACTTCTGGGACGCTGCAGTCCTCTGCCAGCCTGGCCATCTGTTGGGGATTCCACTTTTTTTTTTTTTTTCCCCCACTGTTCAAGGTTTATTGGGGGTTTTAGTTGGTATAACACTTGGATAGTTGGTTGCATTGTTTATATGTAGATCTTTTTACATTTTATGGTAATATACACTACTGATATATATAGTTCACAAAATAAGATCCTTTGGAACAAGACATGCGATATTGGATCTATACACTGAATGCCAGGATGTGACTGGGAAAAATGTTGGACTAGGCATGTTCAGTGAAGGAGCCAGGAAGTTATATAACAAATGAACATCTCTCTGGGTCAAGGGACAACTGCAGCATGTGCAGCATTGGCAGTGGTGCCTCAGAGGTGGCGGAACTATTTCACACTAACCAGTTTAGGACTACACAAGGTTACCACCATCCAGCATCAGAATATAGTTGTAGGACTCTACAAACCATTCCTATTTCTAACTTCTGGAATTGATGTTTTTCCCAGTCCATCTTAAAATATTACTGCTTTAATCACAGATCAGATAAAAAGGACAACATGCACAACCTCCTAAAATCCTGTTGTAGCCTAGACAGTGGTGGCACACGCCTGTAGTCCCAGCTACTCGGGAGGCTGAGGCAAGAGAATCACTTGAACCTAGGAAGTGGAAGCTGCAGTGAGCCAAGATCGTGCCACTGCACTTCAGCCTGGGAGACAGAGTGAGACTCCATCCCAAAACCCCCCACCCCCCCCAAAAAAACCGAAAAACTGATAGATGCATAGATGCTTTAAAGTGCAAAGGGCCATACACTATTTTGTTTAGGACATTCCTGCATCTTTAGCTTTGTTATTCTACATTTCAGGTCCCTGTGTGCTCTGTCAGGGACATAATATAATGTTCTAATAAGTTTAATTTATTATACTCATTTATTCTATTATTCTCCCCCCCCCCCCCTTGAGACAGGGTCATGCTCTGTTGCCCAGGCTGGAGTACAATGGTGCAATCATGGCTCACTGCAGCCTCCATCTCCCAGACTCAAATGGTCCTCTAACATCAGCCTCCCCAGTAGTTAGAGTTATAGGCATGTACCACTATGCCAGACTAATTTTTAAATTTTTTTTTGTATTGACAGGGTCTCACTATGTTACCCAGGCTGGTCTTAAATTCCTGGGCTCAAGAGATCCTCTTGCCTTGGCTTCCCAAAGTGTTGGGATTACACTTTGGTGTGTGTCATTGTGCCCTGCTGTTCTCTTATTCCATGCCTGAAAAATGTGTTTTCAGGTGACACAGATTTGTCTTTATTCACCACTGAATTTCTAGCACCTAGTAGGTGCTCAGCTTGTTGAATGAATGAATGGATGGATGAATGAATAAATGAAGGTTTGAATACACTAAGCACATCACATACATGAGCTCTCAATAATCTGAGTTCTAGAATGTTTTGGACTAGAAACAGAATTTTTTCCTCTTACTATATATATTTAAAGACAAAAACTTATGGGTGACTAGTTTGAATTCAGGAGTTTAGGGTATGGCATTTGGAATATAATCACTGTATCACTAGGTATGTGGCACCATTCCATTATTTTTATGGAGTCCATTCATTACTCTGATACATAAGCTAGGAGTTGAAAACAGTCTATTTAGTTAGTATATAACCTATTTTAGGACTGTTCGTCTCCACAATCTGACCACAACTGTTTACATTTGTCTGTCATTGTCAGTCTTCATTGTCTTAAGTCTAGCCCAGAGCTGCTACTCACTGTTAGCAGAATTCCAAAGTTAAAATGAAGAGTATTCCAGAACCCCTATCAAGGCCTCATGTGGGCTCCTAACAGCCCACCTTAGTCTGTTACTGCTTCCTAAATATAGCACTGTGGAGCTTTAGAGCTTGAATACTTCTTTTAAAGAAAGGTTAAAACTGGGAACAGGGAAGGTAGATGCATTGAGAGTAGAAAAACTGATAGGATATTTTTGGATGACAATTGGTTCATAAATTTTAATACCTCTTCTCTGTAAAATCTCTCAAAGGAAATCTCCAGATTTTGCACTCTTTGACTCTTACCCTCTGCTTCATTTTGTCTTTTGTAAAGTATCTGCTATTTTAAAAAATTGTAGAAGGACAAATTTGCAGTCTTATTTTAGTACTGTGAAACCGGACTTGTTATTGGTAGGTTAACATGTGCATGCAAGACTACATTCTCCTCTGTAAGTTACAGATCTGAAAAGGGAAAAGAATTATAAATAGTTATACACTACTAGTGTTCACCTATTTTTAAATCTATCATTCTATTTCTGAATCTCTTTATTTAGAAAAGGTTCTATTTCTAAATTGCTTGATTTAAAATAGAAACTTTTCATACTTGCAAGCTTTTATTTTTGTCTCCTTTCTTAGATTTTAATTATTCTTTGCAAAACTCAGAGCTATTTGGTGCCCACTGAGAAGGCAACATGTTATACCTGTTAGATTAGAGGAAGAAAAAAAAAAGATAATACCAGAGACAGGGTCTGCTGCATTAAAAGTGAAACATCCATATATGTAAACCCACACTTGGCTGGTGATAGGGGCGACTCAGGAAAACTCATTTGAGAAACAAGAGCTGTTCACAGATTTTTGAGCTGATAATTTAACTTTTTATTGGAGCATTTATAATATTTGGGAAAAATTGAAATGTCCAAATATCAAAGTATAAATTATGTAGTCATATAAATTATGTCTCTATTGGAAGGAATATTACCTAGCTGTTGAATTCTAAAGATCCTGCATGGGGCAAAGCCTATTTTTAAATGCAAGTGAAAAAAGGAAACATAAAATTACACCACTGTTATTCCATCTGTGGAAAAAATAGATGCAAACTGGAAGGAAATACTTGTTTTCGGGCGTTAGAATTAAGCTTGGTTTTATTTTTTAATGTTTTTGTTTTTGAAATAGAAAAAAAAAATGCTTATCCTAGAAGGTCATGTAATTTTTTAGCAAATGACTACACAAACTACGTTGATATTGTAAAACTGGCATAAGCCTTTGCTAGAAAATAGAAGTGAAATAACAAATGCCCTTTGGTTACACACAAAATACTCCATTGTTCAACTTCATTCATTCTATCACTGCAAATGTGTGCAACCCAGCTTTTGTGACCCTCACAGTATACGTCCACTATTCTTGAAAGCTGTTCAGAAATATTTGGAATTGTGTTTAGTGCTGTTCAAGGTGCATCCAACAACATTGTGAGGAAAATGAGGGCCCAGGTCACACAACTAGTAAGGGGTACTTCATCCAGGAGTATAATATGTACACCTTATTGGCCAACTCAAGGGAGAGAGGTTTATCTGAGCAACACTGGCCAACATTACTACTAGGGATGCCCTTGGGAGACAGAGCCCTAAGACAGGTGAAAACTCAGGGAAAACAGACAAAAGAATACTGAGTAACTAGGAAGGAGACAAGTCAGAAAACAAACCGGTGAGTCTGAGACTGATGCCATATTAGTCATAACCCTTACCGTTTAAGGAACAAAAACCACAATTTGGACCATATTAAGTATAAAGAGACTGTATTGACTTATGTAAGTAGAAAGTACCTAACTTCTAAGAACTCAAATTACTTCATCAAGATTTTCTTTCTCTCTCTGTCTCCATCTACCTTTCAAATATGCTTATTGTGAATTTTGGTTGATTTCTCTCCTGTTTTATTTGTAGGGTATATGGGGTGTTTTTGATACAGGCATGCAATGTATAATAACATCAGGGTAAATGGGGTATTCATTACTCAAGCATTTACCTTTTGTGTAACAAATAACCTAGTTATATTTATAGTTATTGTGAAATGTACAGTCAAATTATTATTGACTGTAGTTACTCTGCTGTGCTATCAAAAACGAGGTCTTATTCTATTTTTTTGTACCCATAGGCATCCCCACTCTCCCAGCCCCCACCCTTCCAGCCTCTGGTAAGAATCCTTCTACTGCTTGTCTCCATAAATTGTTTTAATTATTAGTCCACAAATAAGTATAAACACGTGAAGTCTGTCTTTCTGTACCTTTTTTCACTTAACATAATCACCTCCAGTTCCATCCATGTTGTTGCAAATGACAGGATCTCATTCTTTTTTATGACTGAATAGTACTTTATTATGTATATGTACCACATATTCTTTTTTTCTTTTTCTTCTTTTTTTTTGAGATGAAGTCTTGTACTGTTGCCCAGGCTGGAGTGCAATGGCCTGATCTTGGCTTATTGCAACCTCTGCCTCCCGGGTTCATGAGATTCTCCTGCCTCAGCCTCCCAAGTAGCTGAGATTACAGGAACACACCACCACACCCGGCTAATTTTTTTGTATTTTTAGTAGAAACTGAGTTTTGCTATGTTTGCCATACTGGTCTCCAATTCCTGACCTCGTGATCTGCCTACCTCAGCCTCCCAAAGTGCTGGGATTACAGGCAAGAGGCGCCGTGCCTGGCCCCCACATTTTCTTTGTCAATTCACCTGTTGATGGACACTTAGGTCACTTTCAGATCATGGCTATTGTGAATAGTACTGCAATAAACATGGGAGTGAAGGGCTGGGCATGGTGGCTCAGGCCTGTAGTAATCCCAGCACTTTGGGAGGCCAAGGCGGGCAGATCACGAGGTCAGCAGTTTGAGACCAGCCTGACCAACGTGGTGAAACACCGTCTCTACTAAAAATACAAAAATTAGCCAAGTGTGGTGGTGCATGTCTGTAATCCCAGCTACTCAGGAGGCTGAGGCAAGAGAATTGCTTGAACTTATGAAGCTGAGGTTGTGGACTGAGTGGAGATGGCACCACTGTACTCCAGCTTGGGCAACAGAGTGAGACTCTGTTTCAAAACAAACAAACAGACATGGGAGTGAAGATATCTTTGATATACTGATTTATTTTCTTTTGGGTCTGTACCTAGCAGTGGGGTTCCTGGGTCATATGGTAGCTCTATTTTTAGTTTTGTAAAGAATTTTTAAACTGTTCTCCATCATGGTTATACCAATTTACATTCCCATCAACATATACCCGTTTGCCATTTTTATGTCTTCTGAGAAATGTCTATTCAGGTATTTTGCTCATTTTTAATCAAATTATTAGATTTTGTTCCTATAAAGTTGTTTGAGTGCCTTATATTCTGGTTATTAATCCCTTGTCAGATGAATAGTTTGTAAATATGTGATCTCATTCTATATATTGTCTCTTCACTTTCTTGATAATTTTCTTTGCTGTGCACAAGCCTTTTAACTTGATGTGATTCCATTAGTTCATTTTTGCTTTGATTACCTGTGCTTATGGGATATTACTCAAGAAATCTTTGCCAGGTCCAATGTCCTGGAGAGTTCCGCTAATGTTTTCGTTTAGTGGTTTCATAGTTTGAGATCTTAGATTTAAGTCTTCATTCATGAGGATTTGATTTTTGTATATGGTAAGAGATACGGGTCTAATTTCATTCTTCTGTATATGGATATCCAGTTTTCCCAGCACCATTTACTGAAGACTGTCCTTTCTCTAATGTATGTTCCTGGCACCTTTGTAAAAAAAAAAAATGGTTAAGTGTAGATGTATGGATTTGTTTTTGGGTTTTATATTTTGTTTCATTGGTCTGTGTGTCTGTTTATATGCCAGTACCATTCTATTTTGGTTACTATAGCTCTGTAGTATAATTTGAAATCAGGTGGTATGATGCCTCCAGTTTTGTTCTTTTTGCTCAGGATAACTTTGGCTATTCTGGGTCTTTTGTAGAATCACAAAAGACCATCCTAAAATTTGCAAATTTTATTATTGTTTTTCTATTTCTGTGAAGAATGTCTTTGATATTTTGATAGGGATTACATTGAACCTGTAGATTGCATTGGGTAGTATGGATATTTTAACAGTATTGATTCCTCCAATCCATGAACGTGAAATATCTTTCCATTTTTTGCATCCTCTTCAATTTCTTTCACCAGTGTTTTATAATTTTCATTGTAGAGATATTTCACTTCTTTGGTTAATTCTTAGGTATTTCATTTTATTTGTAGCTATGGTAAATAGAATTATAGTTTCTTGACTTTTTTTTTTTTTCTTTTTTGAGATGGAGTCTTGCTCTGTCACCAGGTTGGAGTGCAGCGGTGCAGTCTTGTCTAATTTTAACCTCTGCTTTCTGGATTCAGGTGTTTCCCCTGCCTCAGCCTCCGGAGTAGCTGGGACTGCAGATGCATGCCACCATGCCTAGCTAATTTTTTTGTATTTTAGTAGAGATGGGGTTTCATCATGTTGGCCAGGACAGTCTTGATCTCCTGACCTCGTGATCCACCTGCCCTGGCCTCCCAAAGTGGTGGGATTATAGCCATGAGCCCTGCATCTGGCTAATTTTTGTTTGTTTGTTTTTGATTGTTTACTATTGGCATATAGAAATGCTACTGATTTTTGCATGTTGATTTTTGTATCCTGCAACTTTACTGAATTTATCAGTTCAAATAGTTTTTTGGTGGAGTCTTTACATTTTTCCAAATATAAAATCATATCAGCTGCAAACAAGGATCATTTGACTTTTGCTTTTCTAATTTGGATGCCCTTCTTTCTTTTACCTGTTTGCTCTAGCTAGGATTTCTAGTACAATGTTGAGTAACAGGGGTGAAAGTGGGCATTCTTGTTGTGTTCCAGATCTGAGAAGGATGGCTTTTAGTTTTTCCCTATTCAGTATAATACTTGTTGTAGGTCTGTCATATATGGCTTTTATTATGTTGAGATATTTTCCTTCCATACCCAGTTTTTTGAGAATTTTTATCATAAGGATGTTGAATTTTATGAAATGCTTTTTTGAGCATCAATTGAAATGATGCTGTGGTTTTTGTCCTTTTTTCTATCTATATGATGTATCACGTTGACTGATTTGTGTATGTTGAACCACCCATCTATCTCTGGGATAAATCCCACTTGGTCATGATGAATGATCTTTCTAATGTGTCGCTCAATTCTGTTTGCTAGTATTTTGTGGAAGACTTGCATCAATGTTCGTTAGAGATGTTTGCATGTAGTTTTCTTTTCTTGATGTGTCTTTGCTTATGGTACTAGGGTAATATTGGCCTCATAGAATAGTTCTGAAACTATTTTTTTGAAATAATTTGAGTAGGATTGGTATTAGTTCTTCTTTAAATGTATGGTAAAATTAAGCCGTGAAGCCATCAAGTCCGGGGCTTTTCTTTGCTGGGAGACTTTTTATTATGAGTTTAGCCTCTTTACTTGTTACTGGTCTGTTCAGGGTTTAGATTTCTTTCTTTCTTTCTTTTTTGAGATGCAGTCTCACTCTGTCGCCCAGGCTGGAGTGCAGTGGTACAATCTTGGCTCACTGCAACCTCTGCCTCCCGGGTTCAAGCAATTCTGCCTCAGCCTCCAGAGTAGCTGGGATTACAGGCATGCGGCACCACACTCAGCTAATTTTTTGTATTTTTAGTAGAGATAGGGTTTCCCCATGTTAGCCAGGACGGTCTCAATCTCCTGACTGCATGATCTGCCCACCTAAGCTTCCCAAAGTGCTAGAATCACAGGTATGAGCCACTACACCTGGCCAATCTTTTTTTTCTTAGTCTGGATAAAGGTTTGTCCATTTTATTTATCTTTTCAAAAAACTACCTTTTTGTTTCATTCATCTTTTATATTGTTTTCTTCATTTCAGCTTCATTTATTTCTGTTCCGATCTTTATTATATTTTTCTTTTTGTTTATTTATTTTTATTTTATTTTATTTTTTTGAGACGGAGTTTCGCTCTTGTTACCCAGGCTGGAGTGCAATGGTGCGATCTTGGCTCACCACAACCTCTGCCTCCTGGGTTCAAGCAATTCTCCTGACTCAGCCTCCCAAGTAGCTGGGACTACAGGCACGCGCCACCAAGCCCAGCTAATTTTTTTGTATTTTTAGTAGAGACGGGGTTTCATCATGTTGACCAGGATGGTCTCGATCTCTTGACCTCGTGATCCACCCGCCTTGGCCTCCCAAAGTGCTGGGATTATAGGAGTGAGCCACTGAGCCCAGCCATATTTTTCTTTTATCAGCTTTGGGTTTGACTTGTATTTGCTTTTCTAGTTCTCTAGGATGTCTCATTAGGTTGTTCTTTTGAAGTTTTCCTTTTTTGATGTAGTCCCGTATAGCTTATAAACTTTCCTCTTAGTACTGTTTTTGCTGTGTCCCATAAGTTTTGGTATGCTGTATTTTCATTATCTTTTGCTTCAATACATTTTTCTCTTTCTTAATCTCTTCATCAACTCACTGGTCATTCAGGAGCATATTATCTAATTATCATGTGTTTGTATACTTTCTGAAATTTTTCTTTTTCTCGTTATTGATTTCTAGTTTTATTTCATTGTGGTCAGAGAAGATACCTGAAATTATTTGAACTTTTTTGAATGTTTTGTCTCCTGTTTTAACTGGCTTTCCTCCAGGTAGGCGGCTTTGCTATGGACTACTCCAGCTTTCATCCATCTTTGAAACTCCAAAGAGTAAAGGTGGCCCTTTCTTATTATCCATATGTAATACATCAGAGGAGAACTCTGGCTAGATTTGAGACATGTCTTTCTTTAACTGCGTCACTTATTGACAAGGGACATGAAACATCATGATTGGCCAGGTCTGGGTCACAGGCTGATTCCATTTGTCCTGGAGAGATGTTATCCTTGTCAGCCCCAGTACAATCACCTGACATGGTGAACTGGCAGTTTCCTAAAGGAAGAAGGTGTTCTTACCAACAGAAGGAGAAAGGGATGTGTATTACAGTATCTAGGCTGGAAAAAGCTAAAGCAAATAAGCCAAATAAAAGGAAAAGGCATACACCAAGATGGAATATGTATAGGTAGAACAGAGAGGGATCCAGGCAAACACTTGGCAATCAACTGTTGCACCATCTGGACCCTTTTAAATATCGGTTGTCTTCCCCCTGGGAAATATGGAGGAAGGCTTGCTTTTTTTTTTTTTTTTTTTTTTTTTTTTCCCATGACCACGTTTTGATCAAGAGAAAGACTTTCAAGCAAGTGGAAACAGTGGTATGAGCCATTCCTAGTTGAGAATCTTATCTTGAATTTTGTCCATTCCATCTATGGATTGGGATTTGTATAATCTCATTGCACTTATATGTTTAAAGATAATTTTTGGAAAACACAAACTTGCGGAGTTCAGTTTGGCAGTCGTGATAAACAATATTTTTATTTTATTTTTTGAGATGAAGTCTCTGTTGCCCAAGCTGAAGTGCAGTGGTGCAATCTCGGTTCACTGCAACCTGTACCTCCCGGGTTCAAGCCATTCTCCTACCTCAGCCTCCTGAGTAGCTGGGACTACAGGCATGCACCACCATGCCCAGCTAATTTTTGCATTTTTAGTAGAGACAGGGTTTCACTATGTTGGCCAGGCTGGTCTCGAACTCCTGACCTTGTTATCTGCCTGTCTTGGCCTCCCAAAGCTCTGGGATTATAGGCATGAGCCACTGTGCCTGGCCATGATAAACATTTTAATAGGCTTATTGATGCAACAGTTTTACTTCTGAGAATTTTCCTAACCAAAATGCTTTGTACAAATGTGTAAAGACATGCACAAGTATGTTCATTGCTTCACTGTTGTAAGATTGAAAAAGTAATGACACTAAGAGTTTGCCAATAGAAAACTGATTCATTTGTACAATAAACTACTGGACAGCCTTAAAAAAGAGTGAAGAAACCATATATATTAATGTGGAAAGGGTTCCAATATAAATTAAACAGAAAATAACAGGGCAGTAGTTATAGTATGATATCCTTTGTGTGTGTGTGAAAGTTGTAGATGCTTGCATGTAGGATTGTGTATATGAGTATGTATGCCAATTGTGGATAATGACTGAAAGTATGTGTTGCTGCCTTTACAGGAGTGGTATTTGGCTGGGATGGGAATGGGAGATGTTTTTTCCTAGTATGTCCCTGTATTGTTACAACTTTCTAATGACCATGCATTATTTTAATCACATAAAAGTATTATAAAAATAGTGTTCAGTCAAATTTCAAAAGTGATAATAACTGCTCAAACATTCTTTGGAAACATTTATTCTTTAAAAAAAAAATCCTTTTAAGTATAGATACAGCACCTGACTTCAAAGTAAGAAAAAAACATCTATTTTACAGTTCATACCAACTCAGAGGTAAAAAAAAAAAAACAGCCACTGGCTTGGGCAGATTTTTCTTTCAAGCTTTTAGTTCTCACCGTTTCTCCTAAATAGCTTTGTATGACTGGTTTAGATGTGGTCCCCAAAGTGGTGATTTTGTCTGTTTTATAAAATTCCAAATCCATTATTTTGCCTCTCTATTGAACTAGGTTTTCATGACAAAACCTCCTTATGCTGCCAGCACCGGAGGGGCTGTTGATACTCAGGACAACTGTGTTGTATAACTACCGGGGTTGCCTCACCTGTTATATTACATGTGCAAATGCTAGCTGGAGTTTTGTGTACCTGGTGCCTGTGAATTGTACTTAAAAGTGAATGTGTCTTGCTGAGGATGCTGTGTCTTGGAAACTGACTGCCAGTTGCAGCTAATGCAATCAGAGGAATCTTTCTGCCTCTGATAAAAAATACTGTTACTCAGAATCTCTCCTTAGTGAAAAGTTAGCCCAGAAGTAATTCAGTATTATTGTAGATACTTCCACTAGAAGTAGTTGTCTTAAAAAACAAAATAAAACAAAACGAATTTTGCTAACCAGTGTCCTCTGTAATTATAGAATTTCAGACACTGGAACAGAGCTCAGTGAACAAACTGGAGATATGATGGGAATGACAAGCTATTTTCCTTGTTTTAATTTCTTCTCTTTCTTTTATTCTGAATGCCCTGCTTCTGTAAAACCTTCCGTTTTCCTTTCCTCCCTACTCTGAGCGGTTCCCGTGGCAACAGCAGTCTGGTGGGGTGAGGCAGTAGTGTGTGTCTGGGTCATTTGTAAGTTGACTGTTTATGAGGTAGGAACTGTCTGTACTGCATTAGTCATTTGTATCTCAACATTAAAATAGGTTGGCTCTCTTCTGATGAGGAAGTAATTGTTCTTTTAATATTCTGGCAAGCTTATGCATTCTCTTCCTCTTGCAAGTCATAGAGACAAATGTGTCATAGGATTTTGATCCTCAGGAGGTATATGGAGTGAAAGGAAATCTTGTGGATGAAAAAGAGGAACAGATGGGAATAGCAAGAGTAGAAAGCAGGCAGGCGTTGTCAGTCTCTGTGAGAATGTTAGTAATTCCGCAGTGATTCAATCATGTAGAGTAAACTATCACAACAGTGAGCACTATCCACCCTCAGTCAGATTTTGCATGAAAGTACAAATATTTGGTGGCTGTCCTTCCTGAAAGTTCTTCCCAGCAGGCTGTTAATAGGCCTTGACATCTTCATTAGCTTTTTTTGAAAAGGCCAAAGTGTGCGGGTGGAGGTCACATTTACATGTATTTTTGTGCCTCCTGCGCTAGCTTCAGTGCCCAATAAATATTGAGTAAATGACCTGGCTGATATTATCAGCTAAGAATAGTGTATGTTTGGTATTTTTGGCAGATTAATTCCAGTTATTTAATCATTCATTCAGCACACATTCCCTAATGATGAAGATAATAAAGATAAATTTTATAGTACATGTACTATAAGCTAGGCAATTGTGTGTGCATTATTTTAAACATTCTTTGGAAACATTTATTCTTAAAAATGTTTGAAATTAATTTAACCTTTTTTTTTTTTTTTTTTGAGATGGAGTTTTGCTCTTGTTACCCAGGCTGGAGTGCAATGGTGCAATCTCGGCTCACCGCAACCTCCGCCTCCTGGGTTCAGGCAATTCTCCTGCCTCAGCCTCCTGTGTAGCTGGGATTACAGGCATGTGCCACCATGCCCAGCTAATTTTTTGTATTTTTAATAAAGACGGGGTTTCACCATGTTACCAGGACGGTCTCGATCTCTTGACCTTGTGATCCACCCGCCTCAGCCTCCCAAAGTGCTGGGATTACAGGCGTGAGCCACCACGCCCGGCCAATTTAACCTCTTTAAGCTTACCTTTCTTCACCTGTAAAGTGGTAATACTAGCAATACTAGTGAGTACTTACCACTTTACAGGTGAAGAAAGGTAAGCTTAAAGAGGTTAAATTAATTTCCCCATGCAAATGGCTTATAAATGGCAGAGACAGAACTTGAGTGTCTGTGCTTTAGGTCTTGTTGCTGTTGAGTGTTGGGAGACAATTTTTCATTGTTATCTTGTATCTTTTTCTTGTAATTTATTTGTTAAATAAACTGAGATGTTCTGTGAAGTTTCCTAGAGTTTGGGTTTTGTTGATTGCATCCTTGAAGTGTCATTTGTTTTTACTTTTCCTCTGTATTTTCCGTAAATTGGTAGTAGCATTATAGAAGCTCAGTCAGATTCTACTTTGGGTTTTTCTGGGGCAAATCTCCATAAGTGATACTGTGTTTTTCCATGTGCCAAGAGACATGATATCTGATTGTCTCTCTTTTACAATTAGCAGCTATTCACATTGAAATACTGGTTCAATTAGGTTTTTGGAGGTTGTAGAATAGTGATTTTTTTACTCTATTAATTATATATGTATTGTGTTTGTGTAAACCTCTTTTTTTCATTTTATTTACTTAGTCAAGGTCTCACTCTGTCATCCAGTCTGTAGTACAGTGATGTGATCTCAACTCACTGCAGCCTCCACCTCCTTAGTTCAAGGGATCCTCCCACCTCAGCTTCCTGAGTAGCTGAGGCTACAGGTGTGCACCACTATGCCTTGCTAATTTTTTTTTTTTTTTAAATTTGTAGAGACAGGGTTTTGCTATGCTGCCTAGGTTAGTCTTGAACTCCTGGGCTCAAGCGATCTTCTCACCTCAGCCTCTCAAAATGCTGGATTACAGGCATGAGCCATGTAATCCAGCCTTTTATTTGCTAAAATAACTTTTATAGAGAGAAACTTCCCTCTCATCTATTATTTGGTTACCTAGCAGTATGCTTTCTTTAGGACAGGCAAGATGAATGCTCAATTCTTCCCCTTATAAATTTTCAAAATAATGAAATGGTTCTTAATCATCTTCCATGGTTATCAATTGTCTTTATTATGATTATGAACTAACAGATTTAAATATACTTGATTTTTTTTTTTCAATCCATTGCATTTATTGTTGATGACTAACTCATGTCACTTTTGATCTGTCATAGCCTCTTCAGGTTCATTCCCTGAGTCATTTGATGCATCTTTAGTATGATAAGTTCATTACTATCTCATAATGGCAAGATGTCCCAGATTATCTTTTTTTTTTTTTCCCCCCAGATGGATTCTTGCTCTGTTGCCCAGGCTGGAGTACAGTGGCATGATCTTGGCTCACTGCAGCCTCTGCCTCCCAGGTTCCAGCAATTCTCATGCCTCAGCCTCCCAGGTAGCTGAGATTACAGGCACCCACCACACGCCTGGCTAATTTTTGTGTTTTTGGTAGAGGTAGGGGTTCACCATGTTGTCAGGCTGGTCTCGAACTCCTGACCTCAGGTAATCTGCCTGCCTTGGCCTCCCAAAGTGCTGGTATTACAGGTGTGAGCCACTGTGCCTGGCCAGTCTTTTACAATTTCTTGCTCATACTAGAATTGTTCATTTCTCCAGAGATCCCTTGTTCTCGTAACTGCAAAATGGTAATTGGAGGCTCCTGGCTTTTATATTGACTAATTACAGGAAAACAATGTCTCTGATGGGATTTGGCTCATGGGTAGTCTGTTGGTGACTCTGGCCCGACTTAATGATAGTAGCAGTGAGAATTAAAAGAATGGATAATAAAGAAGGCTCATGTTTCTTGTCCAAAAGGTAGGAAAAATTATTCATACTCCAGTGGATTATTAGATTTAAATTACGATTACACTACCTACTGGTATGTGACCTTGGTCAACTTACTTAAGCTTTCTGTGCCTCCATTTCTCTCCATCTATAAAATGGTGTAATAATCTGACCTGTCATATGTGGACTTGGTGACTAATTGGATAGGTAGGGGGATATAACATTTGATATTTCAAATGAGAAGATTATAATTTTAAGTTACCATTGCTTGAAAACTTACACAGTCTCCTTAATGTATAACATATATGATTTAATTTAATAGTGAAAGAGAGGGATTGTTCCCATTTAAAGATGAAGAAATTGAGTCTCAAAGGAGGGCTCTCTGTGTGTGACTCAAACTCACTTCCGAGGAGGTTTTCTTGCTGCTCTTCCTTTCTTGTCCATAGAGTTAAGATATTGATGTGAGCATTTTACAGAATAATGAAAATGACAGAGGCTTAATCACGATTAAAGTTTATTTCTCACCCAATGACAGGCAGATGATCCAGGGATCTTCTATTTTGCTGTTCCACCCTTCCCTGGAGTTTTACCCTTCTCCACCTGTTTGAAGTTGGTTTACCAGCACCCATTAAAGGGGGAAAAGGGAGTGGATGCCAAGTGACTAGCTTTGAAGTAAAGAAGTTTTCAGAAGTCGCACCATTGTTCCTGTTCATATTTTATGGGCAAGTGCTTATCTACATGGCCATGGCTAGGTGTAGACGTGCTAGGTTGTATATCTCCAGCTGGGCAGAGGAGTTATATTACAAAAATATAGAAAGGAAAAATGGATATTGGGGGATATTTAGCAATCTTCCCATTTCACACCTCTCCCCTCTGGAAAATATACCCTCTAGTATTTTCTCTATTTAATGGGGAGAAGATGCCTTTGTTGTACAAACACATTGAACTTTTCAGGGAGGCAGTTTTAATCGTTGTAGGATGGGGCTTATTGTGAACATCCCTGGGACAGCATGTAAATCCTAGGCGCACACCTGGAGTTGAGGTGGTAGGTAAGCTAGAGAGGTGCTGACAGCAAAATGTGGCTGTTTCACAAAGAACTGCCAAGAGCAAGATCTTTGTCTAAGCCCTGGTTTAATTCTAACGCTAAGCCTAAAAACTCGTTCTGCCAAAAACATTTTATTTCCTCTAAGATGATAAACACTTGAGGTCAGTGCAAATGTCATTATGCAGGGTTGAGTGCATTTTTTACAAATGACATTGTGCTTCAGAAGCAAGTTCTCCTACTCCAGTGTTTGCCAAGTTAAATAGTTCGTTTATTAGAAATAAATTGCCAATATATTTCACCCTTAACTGAATTGAAGTAAGCTGGAATTCCTTTGTTCTTGCCAGGACATTGATCGTATTTTCAACTGCTTTTCTGTGCTATTGGTATTTTGATGTGTGTATGACTCTTCAAACTTGTTTGTTCTTGCCAGTGAAGCTTGAAGCAAGTGAAGTAAGCCCATTAGTCTTCTGTAGTAATTGTTCACATATGAAGAGAACAAGAAATGTACAGAACATTTTTATTTCCTGGGAGCTTTATTTCTAGATTCCTTATTTTCTGTCTGGATGAATGATTACTTTTGATATAGAGGAAACAAAGACCAAAGTAAGACATTTTTTAAAGGATTTAAATGCTGCTGCTGTTGTCATTGGCCTGCAGAGAGGCATGGGGAAGGAACACTGATTGGCTTGGGGTGGATTCTAACTGCCACTTACTAGTTGTGTGAATTTAGTCACTTGGCCTCTTTGAGGCTCATGTTTCTTGTACAAAAAGTAGGAATATTATTCATACTCCAATGGGTTATAGAATTAAATTACAGTCACACCATTTACTAGCTGTGTGACCTTGGTCAACTTACTTAAGCTTTCTGTTCTTCCATCTCCTCATCTATGAAGTAGTGTGATAATCCTGCCTATCGTACAGTGTTTGTATGAAGGAAAGTGCTTATAACAGTGAACTCTATATAAATGTTAGCTATGGTTACTATTCCACGAGCACCTAGTAGCCACCATTGTGCACAGCCCTTGACTGGGGAACATTGACAAGGTAGGGAAGGGAGTCAGTCTCCAGCCTGGTTCCTCTGTGTAGGCTGGAATTCTTATGGGTTCTGCATTTGCAGAAGGCAATATGAAGGTTACTCAGAGGGGAGTTACACTGTTCTTTTAAGCATCTGCTGGGGATGCATCTGAGAGAATCTAAAGCCATGAAGTTTTTCTGAAAAAGAAAAATCTTAGAATGAAAATATTTTCTTGGGGTAAAGCAAAGGCCACAGATGTGTAAATGGGAGCAATCCTATAAATAGATTCCAATGAAACCCATTCAGTGGTAAGTTTTCTTTTTAAACTTTTTATTTTATTTTTTGAGTTTTATTTCTTATAGTCCTTGGTAACATGAGCCCCAACTCCTCCTCGTGTGCATGATTTATTTTCCTCTGATGATTAATGCTTCCTGGGATGAGGGTCCCAAACATGGTAAAGTGATGCAGTTCTTATATTAACAGAAAATAGCAGATAAAACGTTTCCTAGGAAACTGTTATCAAAGTCTCTATCTCAAGGTTTCACTCAATAGGCTTCCCAGAAACAGTCAATTCTTCTACACCCCCACCCCACAAATTTTCTATTTTTGAGATTCAACATCTTCAGAGATATTTAGTTCAAGAAACAAGAAAAGCATTTGATTTAGAAAAACACACTTTTTTTTTTTTTTTTTTGAGACAGAGTCTCACTCTGTTGCCAGGCAGGAGTGCACTGGCGTGATTTCGGCTCACTGTAACCTCTGCCTCCTGGGTTCAAGTGACTCTCCTGCCTCAGCTTCCCGAGTAGCCGGGACTACAGGCGCGTGCCACCATGCTCAGCTAATTTTTGTGTTTTTAGTAGAGACAGCGTTTCACCATGTTGGCCAGGATGTTCTCGACCTCTTGACTTTGTGATCTGCTTGCCTTGGCTTCCCAAAGTGCTGGGATTATAGCCATGAGCCACCACGCCTGGCCACACATTTTTAGGTCACAAAGCTGTGTTGTCATTTCTCTTTTAGCTTTTTTTTAGTTCCTTTCTTAATTCTAGAAGAATGTAGGGATTTACAATCACATTTTATTGCTACTTTTCTCTGTCACACAGATGATAAATTATCAAGAAGCCATTTGGTCTGTAAAAATGAAATACACAGCTCATCCTTATCCAGCAGGCTGCTTGGACTGGTTCCAGCTGTTGTGAACTGCCAGCGCCCCGGAGTTGAAAAAAAACAAAGCAAATCTCTTTACACATTGTGGGCCTGGTTCTTTGTGGAGGGATAGAGAGAACAATGACCTGATGGGCTATCAGCTCAATGGATGCTACTGAGGGCCACAGAGTCAGTTCTTTTGTTGCCCCCAAGGATCTTTAATTCATCTGAGTGTTGGAGTTCAGATTTTGTACCTATATTTTAGTTAGTTTTTGTTTTGGATTCTAGTCAGAGATCATCATAGCTTCCAATAACTGATAAGGTTTTAAAATTTTCCCATACTTTCCAACACTCAGTATCAAGCCTCATGTGGGTCACATATACCTTTGAGAATCTGAAAAATTACTCCCTCCCCTAGTTTTCCACTGATGGCACTTACACACAAACACACACAAGGCTTCAGAGTATTGGTGGACCCCCTGACCACCCAACTACTCAACTCTTTACAGATCCACGAATCTCTTATTAGATTATATTTTCCCTATGGTCTTTAAAAAGCATATGTTTGGAAACATTGATATATTTTTTATTTTTCAAAAATACAAGGTTTGTTATTTTACCATGACCTTGTCTTTTATGTGAAGGTAAAATCAACTGAGGTTGTTTTTAAGAAATAAGATTTCATTTTATGACACCTACCTTTTAAAATTCTTAAGTTTTTAAATCTCAAATTTAGAATCAGACAAAAGTACTACATATTCTAAAATCTATAACATTTTTAAAACTAAAATCCAGGAAATTAATTGAAACTGACCTAATAGTCCCATAGATAGTTTTCTTTCTTTCTTTCTTTTTTTTTTTTTGATTAACATAGAAATGAACCCTTCTGCTCTTAGAGCTTAAAGTTTACATTTGTTTTATCTGAGTTCCTGCCTCAGGAAATGACTTTAAAACCTCTCAAGAAAAAGTACCAAAATACTGAAACTTACTGTATCACCACATCTAGACAATGAGATGTGGGACCCTCATCTTGATTGCTTCCTTGCCCCATCCTGGTTCTTATTTTCTTATGCACTGCTAACATTTCTTCCCTGCTATAAAAATCCCTAGTTTTAGTGGGTCAGGGAGTTGGATGTGAAACTGAGCTATCATGTCCTTGGCTGCAGCACCCAATTAAAACCTTCTTCCATGGCAATACTTACCATCTCAGTCATTGGCATTCTGTGTGACAATCAGCAGAACCTAGATCAAATTGCTGGTGTTTTAGTAAAATAATTATTAGTTTAATTTTTCCCCAACTTAAATTTTAATATATATATAAATGAATATGCCTGCAGTATAATAGAATGCTCTTTATTTTGTTCATTTAATTATCTTCTAGTATTATATTAAAAGTTTTATGAGAACCATATTGATCAGATATTTTTGGTGAACTTCTGCTCACTTGTTTGAGCTGGAGATGTGAAGGATTCCTTACTTCCCATTATCTTTTACTCATGTTCACTGATGTTGACAGAATATCAGTATGATTTTTGGAAGGTACTTTGTCATTGGCAGGCAGTTATGGCTTTCGAAATCTTCCTTCTCACTACCAGGCCAAAAATATGTAACCTCTTAAGTGTTCCATTTAGGTGCTTCAGGTTGTGTGATTTTTTTTTTTTTTTTTTGAGATGGAGTTTTGTTCTGTCACCCAGGCTGGGGTACAGTGGCACAATTATGACTCACTGCAGCCTCGAACTCCCAGGATCAAGTCATCCTCCTTTTTAACTCAGCCTCCTGAATAGCAAGGACTACAGGTGTGTGTCACCATACTAGCCTAATTTTTAAAGGTTTTGTAGGGATGGAGTCTCCTGTGTTGCCCAGGCTGGTCTCAAACCTCTGGCCTAAAGAAATCCTCCTTCCTCCACTTCCCAATGTGCTAGATAACAGGAATGAGTCGACTATGCCTAAAGTTAATGTTTTATGTCTAGGTATTGTATACTTGGGTGCCTTCAGGATGTGGATTTCATCGTGAAGACTGGCATCTACTTTTTACAATTGCGGCATTGATATGTTATAGGCCATCACTTGCCTCCCTGCCCCTGCTATCAATGGTGACACCAAGGCTAGTTGACCAACCAGTGCGGCCTCATCTCTCAGTGCACAATCCTTATAGATCTTGGCATAGAGATTATGCTCAAAATGGGTATGTGAAAGGAAGGCAAAAAGGAGTATGTAGCCAATGTGCCCATTTATAACCAGAAAAACTAACTGGGGACATTATTTCTTGTGGATAGCTCTAATGTTTACTCCCATCTCCCTTAGTGCATGCTATGGTTTGAAGGTTTCCCACAAAGTTCATGTGTTGGAAACTTAATCACCAATGCAACAGTGTTGGGAGGTGGTGCCTAAGGAAGAGACTAAGGCAGGAAGGCTCTGACCTTATGGTTGGACTCATGTTGTTATCGAGGGAGGGGGCTAGTTATTGTGGGGATGTTTTTCTCATACAAGTGAGTTTGACCTCCTCTTGCTGTCTTGATTTTGCTGTTTCTTGCCCTTCTGCTTTATGCTATGGGATGACAGAGCATGAAGGTCTTTGCCAGGTGCCAGCACTATGCTCTTGAACTTTCCAGCATCTAGAATTGTGAGCTAAATAACTGCTTGTTATTAAAAAGAAAATCTACTGGTCACCACTCCTTTGGCACGTTTGGGATCTCCTACCAGTCACCACAGGAACTGTGCTTTATGTGATGTCAAATTGATAAAATTCCAGTTTTCTGTGAGTTAAAGATGCCTGTGTTTTTTGTTGTCAAGCTGACCTAGTGAGAAAGTTCATGACCTAAGATCCTGGTCTTTCATCTTAGGTAGATGTGAATTTAAATTTCAGCTTTGACACCTGTGGAGGCTAAAGCAACTCCATCTTGTATGCTAATCCACCATGTTGACTTCTGATTAACCCTAGTTCTAGTAATGCTGTTAAGATTTCTGTTTTGTCATTTCTTATGTAAAAGCATGTATTTACTGCTCTTAGGGCTAAACATTCTTAACCATAAACCCTGCCCTTATGCAGATTAACATAGCATTCTTGCCTTTTGCTATAATTGTCCTACACATTCCTCTCCTATGGTATGGAAGCCCCAGGTCTGGAGGGTAATGGTGTGGGAATCCACCATCTTATCTCACCACCACCTGAGACACAAGCATAGCTTCAGTTCTTAAATCCCAGTTAGATATTTCTTTCTGAGGGTGGCTATGTCAGTCTCTTTCTTCAGCCTCTCTGCTTTCTTGGACTTTGGGGCTAAGTTTGTACAGAACTGTTCACCACAGAATAATACCTAATAATTTTGTATGGGGCTTGTGCTACCACTTTTGCTGGTTTATTCTAAGAATTAAAAACAACATATGTAAAGCACTCTTAGATGCTCAATAAGTGATAGCTGTTCCACTGTGACTTTATAGCTGTATTCCCTATCTCTGAAACACTAAAGGGAACCAACAGGTGTTTGTTTGATTTGCACAAATGTAAACCAGCAGAATATTTAATATTGGCTTGAGACAGCCATCATGATAAGTGGGACAGAGAAAAGACAAGGGTTTCTGCCAATTATTAATGCAGATCTCATGTTGAAACAGTGCCTCTTTGGAAACATATTACAGTTGTTTAAGGACTAGATCATCCAAGGTGAAAGTTTCTGTTACTCAGAAAAAAATGCAAGTGAGGTGAGGGGATCATTAGCTACCAGTGAAAGTTCTCACTAGTTCAGAAAAAATGCTCCAAATCAGACTTTACCCATGAGTGCAAATAGATTGCCCGTGATGGTTACAGTTATGGAGAAAATGGCTCCTTTATATTATGCAGCTTCACAGAAAACATAAGAAAAATTGATTTTTGCAGCTATAAAAAAAAGACAAAAATCACAGTCTTTGCAGCAACATGGATACAGCTGGAGGCCATTATCTTAAGCAAATTAATGCAGGAACAGAAAACCAAATACCGCATGTTCTCACTTATAAGTGGGAGTTAAACATTGGGTATTAAGGGATGTAAAGAAGGCAACAGTAGACACCAGGGACTATTAAGAGGACGGGAAGGAGGAGAGCAAGGATTGAAAAATTAATATTGGGTACTAGACTCACTGCCTGGATGATGAGATCAGTTTTACACCAAAACCATCATGCAATACAGCCATGTAAAAAACCTGCACATGTACTGTAAAATAGAAGTAGAAATTATTAGAAAAGAAAAAGGAAAATTGATTTTGGGTTTTTCTCCTTTTTTTTTTTTTTTTTTTTGGAGATGAAGTTTTGCTTTTGTTGCTCAGGCAGGAGTGCAATGGTATGTTCTTGGCTCACTGCAACCTCTGCCTCCCAGGTTCAAGCAATTCTCCTGTCTCGGCCTCCCAAGTAGCTGGGATTACAGGCATATACCACCATGCCCAGCTAATTTTGTGTTTTTAGTAGAGATGGGGTTTCACCATGTTGGCCAGGCTGTTCTTGAACTCCTGACCTCAGGTGATCCACCTGCCTTGGCCTCTCAAAGTGCTGAGATTACAGGCATGAGCTACCACGCCCAGCCTGTTTTGCTTTTTGTCTGAGTGTGTGGAGGGAAAGCTTAGCACCATTTTCAGGACACTGCTTTTATTAGTTTCAGGGTGGATTGCTTGGTCTTTGAGGGCATACTCGGGGAAATTAAAGGCAGTCTCGTTGTATTTCCCACATGGAATTGATAAGGGGCAAAGACCTGTATTTAGGCCTCACTTGGGCACACTGTTCACATCATGTGAAGTAGACTCAACATCAGGCCCTGAAAAGATTTGGGGCAAGTCTTGTCTGAACTTGCATATAAACAGGCTATCTGAAGCTGTTTTTACCGTGTGCCACACCTGGAAGAGAAGGGGCACAGTGGAGTCCTGAGGGTTTAATTATGACTCCAAACTGACTTTGCCTATATTTAAATTAAGTCCACTTGTGTTTTTGTTTAAGTTTGCTCAGTACTATCTTTCCCAAAAATCCCAGTGCTTTCTGGAGGACCAGTTGTTTTACTCAGTGTTTGCCCAAATTAGTTTTTTTTGGGAAAGAGCATGTGAGGACTCAGACCAGGATGGACTGTTGAGTTATCCTTGGCCACGAACCCTGCCTCACACTTAGCACTTTGGAACCCGGGCTCTGGGACAAGGTAGGTTCATGCAGACAATTCAGCTGGCTCCTGTCTGAAGAACTGAAATGCTAAAGATTCTTGCTATCGGAACTGTTGCAAATGGTTTCCTTTCTCTCTTATACTCTCTGTAGCTGACACAGATGGAAAGTCTTGCTGTACTTGAGGGCCCATGGATGCTAATTTTCTCACTAATTCATGAGTATCTGCCAGGGTCATTACATACGGCTGTGTAGGTTGAGCATGGCATAAATCCAGGGGATGCTATTCACATAACTAAAATGTGTTTGGTGCCCCTGGAGTTGAGCACATCTGCCTAGAAGCCATTGTGTCTGCTTCAAATGTAGAGTAGCAAGAGTTTGCAATTCCATTTCTTATGGTAATTGCACTTCAGATGTTGGTTTATTCTGGCAGAAAATGGTGGTTCCCAGTTTTTGTAGAACAAGAGCAGTCAGGGGTCCTTGCTCTAAGAATTCTAAGGACTGTATGATATCTGTTCCTCAGAGCTGGTTCCCAGAAACCTTGATCCATCAGCAACAGTTTGGTTCTGGCTCAGGGCCAAGCTGCTGAGATTCTGCAAGGTTCCTCACAGCTTCCTCTCAATGAACCAATCCTTTGGAAGACTAAGTTGATAAGACTCCTAAACTATTTTTTGGCTGAGTAGGGTAGGGGAATAAGGTAAACTTTGAGATCCGTGATCAGAGCTGGCTCCAGGGAAGGCTGAATTGAAACTGGTTCGCTTCCCACACCTCTCCATGCACTGTTTTGAATAGGGTTCTTTTGATTAGAAGAGACAGAAATCCCAACTCTAAGTGGCTTAAATAAAAATAAAGAGGATTTATTGGCTCATATTACTGAAAAGTATTTGTTGGCTTCAAGTGCTCAAATGATGTCATTAGAACCTAGTCACTTTCTCTCTTCTCCTCCTCTGTCCTCTTTGCCATCTCTCAGTTCTGCTTTCCTATGTGTTGGCCTTATTCCCAGGCAAGCCTTCTGGATCTGTTGGTTTCCAGCATCTCCAGGCTTAGGCCCTGCAATTTCAGTAATGCTAGAGGAAAGAGAACTTTCCTTGGTAATCCCAGAGGAAAGGAGCTCAAACGCTCTAAAAAGGACATCCCAATTCATGCCAAAACAAAAACTAAAAACAAACACATAAACCAACACCAAAGGATTGTGTCTTCATGGTCTGGTTTGGGTTTTGGGTTCATCATTGAATCAATTGCTGTGGCCAATGGAATGGAATCCTATGATTGGCCAGGTCTGAGTCATGTGTCGATGTGGTGGTTAGGATGTGTTATCCTAAACCAAGCAGACTCTGAGGGAATGGAGGCTTAGTTGCTAAAGAAAAATCAAGATGCTGTCACCAGAAGAGGAAGGAATATATATATGGATAGCAAAACAAGTCAAAAGGTCAGGCCTTTTCATCTTTTTTTCCTGAATCTATCATACAGGGCCAGTGGGCTGGGCTTTTCACTGTGGACTCTGCTTATACATCCCCTTCCTCAGATATATTTCCCTGCTTGGGGGTAATCTCTGCCATTCATTAAGACTGTTTATACTGCTTTCACCAAAAGTCTAAAGACCTTGTTAAATATCAATAAACATGTGTCTGCCCTTAACTTACTTGCTCTTTCCATGACATTTCTTGCTGTTGACATCCATCTCCAATTAAAGGTGTCTCCATTGTTGACTTTTAGGACACTAGTATCCTTGTTCTCTTATTTTCCCTGATTTTCATGATCTCTTTCCTTGATTTTCACAGATCTCTTTCAATGGCAGCACACTAAGTTAATCTACAAATTTATTAAACCACTGTTTTTTTTTCCAGCCGTATCCCCTTGATAGTCCTTAGATCTAGCATTTCTCCATCTCTATAGACATGTCATTGAGGGCCCCATTATCTTTCATCTATGATGTTGCTGTCCCTTTTAATGGCTCTCTTTGCTTTTGTTTTTATGCTTTCTTAAATCTTTCCTCCCAACTACTTCAGATCCTCTCCGTTTCCTGTTTCCTGCTTGTCTAAAGATGGTAATACTAGGTCCTCTGTTAATTGACTCTAGATCTCCTCTCTAGTTTCATTTCTTCCTTGCTTTCCTCTGGATCCATCACATTAAACATTCTATAGATCCCATTATGCATAACGTTTCAATCCTACATGTCTTTGCACATGATAGATACTTTGCCCTTCTCCCACTTATCTACCTGGGAATCTCCTTTCGTCTTTCAAAACCATTTTCAGGCATCATGTCCTCTTGAAAAATTTTCTGACACTGTTACCATTCCACTCTGGGCAGAACAAATAACTTAGTTTCTGAATTAATTTGTACATATGTTATTGCACATCATGTCCTTTTAATTCCTTCTTTACATATATGGCTTTTTTTAAAACATGAGATTGAGTGCTTTTGGGTAGGGCTTGCCATAGGCTCCACCACTGAATAATAACTCATAAAAAAAGCAGCTTCCCACAGTTTCTGTTACCTTCCTAACCACCAATGGCATTTGAGTTTTCATCCAAACTCTGATTAAACTATTAGTATGTAAGCTTCTTGAGAGCAGTAACCTTTGTCTTATTTGCTATGCTTACCAAATAGTAGTTAATAAGTAAGTAGATGAATGAGTGGGTAAACAAATCCACTGATTGCCCAGAAACACCTTACCTTTCATTATAGTCTTTTGTCATTTTAGACACTTTGAACACCACGATGGAGGTTAGGTGGGTTTCCTGTGGTCATTTCATTTCTAAGAGGTAATGCCTTGATCTAGATACGGGTTTTTGGATGACTCAGGCTAAAGCTCCTTCTTTCACAACACTTGGCCTCAATCACAGACAGAAAGATTTTGCTTTTAGTACCTTTGCCAGTAACATGTGAAGATTTTCAGCATTGTATATTAGTAGCCCTTTATATATAAACCTCAAGAAAACAGATCCAAGAATACTGAAAAGCAAGTTCTAGAAACCCTATGGGCTGGGAGTGCCTTTGTAAAATATCTTTTCACGCTACTGAGAAGAATGTGAGCGGGAAAAAGAATAAAAGAAATAATACAAAGTTTCCTCTTTCTCCCTCTGTCCTTCCACTCTAATTTCTTACGGCCTTTCTGGCCTTGTCCCATGGCTCCAGATTTCATTCTTCTGTTTTAACACAGCCATTGAATCAGGGTCTTTTATTGTTAGCATTCATAAGTGTTCTCTGAAGGTAGAGTATTTAAATCATAAACACAAAGGAAACGTTCTGTGAGGGAACCTTGCATTTTGGGGAGGCTGCCGAACATCTAAGCCACCTTCTGTTTGGTAAGTCTGGTAGGAGGTGAGGGTTCCACCTTAAACTGTGGAAGCTAAAAGAGGCCAAATCCTTTAGACCCTTGACCACTGGGAGACAGCCTAAGCTCCTGAGCTTGGTCTGTCAGACCATACCCACCAGGACTTCGTGTCTGGAGTGAGTGTCACAAAGAAGCAAGGACAGTTTGGGGTTCATGCCAATGCCAGCAGTGGTGATACTGAGTGTCCCTCATAGTTGCAAGGTGTCTCCCTAACCAGGCTTCTCTCGTGACATGGCCTGGGCTCCAAGTTGCCCTGTTTTCCAGAGTTCCACCCTTTCCCATGGTTCTGTGAGCTGCTTGACATTCTCTCTGTAAATTCCTTTTCTGTTCAAGTTAGTCAGGTGGGTTTCTTTGGTTTTCAACCAAGAACTGGGACTGGTAACCCTTCCTTATTGGCATTAAAAAAAAAAAAAAAAAAAAACAGAAAAAACATGGAGTCTTATCTCGGCCCTTCTTACCCAAGTCCACCTTCCTCTTTGGTTTTGTTCTTATTCTCTTTTTAAATTTTTTATTTGTTTTTCTTTTTTTTTGAGATGAGGTCTCTGTTGCCCAAGCTGGACTCCGGTGGTGAACTGATCATGGCTCACTACAACCTCAACCTCCTTGGGCTTAGGTAATCCTCCCATCTCAGCCTCCCAAATAGCTGGGACTACAGAAGTGTGCCACCACGTGTGGCTAATTTTTCTTATTTTTTTGTAGAGATGGGGTTTTGCCATGTTGCCCAGCCTGGTCTTGAACTGGGCCCAAGTGACCCGTCAGTTGCAGCCTCCCAAAGTGTTAGGATTATAGGTGCGAGCCAGTGCACTCTGATTTTGTTCTTAATCTTTTCCTCCTCCTCCTCGTCATTCTGATCCATCAGTACTACTTCAGCTCCGTTTCAGTTCAAGCTAGCGGATTACACTAGATACTTACATCTGAATCCTGAATAATCAGCTGTCTTCCACAAGGGATTGGCAAGTGTGATATATACTGGCAATCACTTTGCACGGAATGCAAGCATACCTAATATCCTCAGGGAATGCAGTTCTATGACAACAGGATGTTTGAGACTTTAAATAAATAGGAAGATATGAATATACTTAAAACCATTTGTTTTCCTGTGCAGTACAGACAATTAGCACATTTCTCATCTAATCCACAGAATTCATTTTTAGGAGTCAATAAAATGTACTTAGTAATGTGGTATCTTAAGCATTATCTATTTTCTAAGACACAAAAAAGTTTTACTCCTTTTCCTCCTCTTTGGAGGAGGTGGTAAAGAGTGACGTTTTCAGTTCCACGTGTCAAGAATAAAAAGGCCTTTTTTGTATATGTTTTGTTACAACTAATTTCTCTATAAACAATGTGAAATGTGTCTTAATACAAATAGTTTTCAGAGCAGTTATAATGGGGCATAAGATAAAGAATGTTTTTGACTCACAATCCATTTGCTCCCTGCCCCTTTTCTATCTTTTATTTCTACCCCACCATGCTGCATTCCTGCCGCAGTGCAAGGAACCTTTAAAATGACTTATTTGCCATGTCTGCATAGTGTTCAAACTGACTCTATTAGGCCATGATAATTTAATTCCTAATCAAAATTCTGTATCTGATTAAAATAATAATAGCTATCATTTACTGAGCATCAGTTATATGGTAGTTATTGGACAAGGATATATTCTCTTGAATCCTCAATTACTCATGCAAGGTAGGGTAGTGTCCTAGCTACATATGAAAGAAAATTTGCCTATGATCAGCGTTAGGATTTGAACCGACATCTGTCACACTGAGAAACTTGTGCCTGTTCTACTTCTCCATACTTCTACCTATTTGCTCGATGTCTTCAGGAGACTTTGTGATGACAGAACAAGATCCCTATAACTAGTACTTATACTAATCACTTTGTTGTTTTAAAACAGACTTAAAAGTTAAAAAAAGAAAAACTTACGGCACATGGAAAACTAGAGAAATCAGGAGAAAATAACTCTTTGGAGTCTAATATTCCTTCTTTCCCCTATTGGTTACAAAGTAGCAAAGAAATAAAAACAACAGCACTGGAATTAAGAATGCCTAGTCCCTTGGCCAAGACAATAAGCAGTTGTGAAAAGCAAACAGACTTCGATTTCTGATGAATCAGCACCACCATACACTGTTGATAGCAATAGCATTAAAAACAACCTGTGTTTTTTGAGGTACTTTGTACTTTGCAGAAGACTTCTGAGGTGAGTGGTACCTATAAGATGCTCCCAGAGTGAATAGGGCCACATTTGAAGGTGGCAGACTGAATCCACAGGGAAAGCATTTAACAACAATCCTGAATTCTTTCCTGACTCACTTCCTATCCCAACTACTTGGTTGCCAAACTCAGCTTTGCCTTTTAGGTTAGCGCTGTCAAAAGGTTTCCAGTAGCCTCCTGAGAACACCCAACGCCCACCCTGACTTTGCTGCCTGCGACTGCAGATCTTTGGTGTGCCATGGGCTTTCATCCGTCCCTGTAACTCAGCATGCTTTCTTGTATGGGTCACTGCCCAGCCTGCACCCAGAAGATGGAGTTCTCCCTTCTGATACCCTATTTAACTTTTCCAGGGAATTCACTCATTTATGACTTGGTAAGCTTTGAACTTGACCTCTTCATCACCCCAAATTGAATTAGATAAATCATCCAAGAACCAAAAGCTTTTTATCTTATTCAGTTGGCATAGTTAACTGAAGTGGGCTCAACTCACAAAAATAGGTTCTGGATAGAAGTTTCCCATGACTCAACCCCTACTCCCCACCCAAGGTAGACACATATTTTATGACTCTGAACAACAACAACAAAAAACCATTTCTGTTTTTCCTTGGGGCAGAAGTGGATTTTGAGACACATGAATGAAATTGAGACTATTTTTGTAAGAAAGACCTTTCTACTTTAGAGAAGGGAGTCAGGGATTGACTTTAGAGAGGGGGAGCTGCATGGTAGAGAAGGGGTAAAGTTTCTTACGGCAGGATCCTCACTTTTTGTCTCTGGGCTAGGAATGGAGGCCCATTTGCCTTGGAGGGTGGGTGTGAGAGAGAAGACTGCTGGAGCCCTGAGGTCTTGGAAGCAGACTGGAGGCAAGACTGAAAGTGGAGGGAAGCCAGAGTGGGTGTCCCCAGGCCTCTGCAGCAGCCTGTAGCATCCTAGAGGAAAGGTGGTCGTGAGCCTCCCACCTGCATGCAGAGAGACCCAAGCAAGGCATTTTCCTCTGCTTTACCTCTAAGCAGAATCCACCACCAATGCCAATAATAAAAAGCAGGTAGCATTTATGGAGCACACTTACTCTGTGCCAGAAACTTTTTGAAGTGCTTTATATGGATGATCTCATCTTCACCATCTGTGGTTGGTAAAACTATCACCGCCATTTGCCAGATGAAGAAACATAACGGTTATGTAAACTGCCCTAGGTCATACAACTAGTACAGCAGGATATAAACTACATAAAAGCATGTATGTACATGAA
This sequence comes from Saimiri boliviensis, assembly GCF_048565385.1. Classification (NCBI taxonomy): domain Eukaryota; kingdom Metazoa; phylum Chordata; class Mammalia; order Primates; family Cebidae; genus Saimiri; species Saimiri boliviensis. Next base: position 39,701,661 of record NC_133460.1, read on the forward strand.
ACTCTGTTTTCCTTGTCCTTGATACCTCAAAATTGGAACTGTTTTGAATATTGGTCTTACTTTGGCTGAGTAGTCATAAATGCAATCTGGAAGGCTAGAGAATAGGCCTTACATTGTACTCAAGTGCTGATTGTGATCTACATGGAGTCATTCCCCTCCCCATCCAAGCAAAACAGGAATAGTGATGGCTTCTCTACTCTGTTCAGTTCGTTCTATTTAATCCCTCACATACGATAGATTTTCCTTTTGAGCTCTTGGGGCTACCCATGCCGTTGCTCTCACTGTTGCTAAGGAGCTTCTGCCCTCTGTGAACCCCTTCATTTCTTCCCTCCAGAGTCCTCCGTCTCTGCTACACACCCACTCCTTTTTCTTCAAGTCCAGCATATGTAAAAATTTAGATTTTTTTGCACTGTCAAAAGTAACCAGCTTTGCAGTATTATGACAAAAAGGTTTCTGGCCCTTTCTTTGCTTGTAGTCACATTACACATGTTCTGTTTAGCACAACTAGTTTAATAGAGCACAGACCAAGAAGGCATTGAGCAATCCCCCCACCCCCACCACACACATACAAAACCATACAAATCACTGAGAGGGAAATTACCAAAACACAATGTAGTTGTCCCTTGGTATCTCTGTGGGATTGCTTCCAGGACCCTTTGTGGATACCAAAATCCACAGATTTTCAAGTCCTTTATGTAAAATGATGTGGTATTTACATATAATCTATGCTTATCCTCATGTATACAGGAATACCTCAGAGATATTGCGGGCTTAGTTCTAGACCACTGTAGTACAAATATCACAGTGAGTGAGTCGCACAAATTTTTGGTTTTCCAGTGTATATAAGAGTTACTTTTATGCTATACTGCAGTTTATTAAATGTGTAATAGCATAATGTCTAAAAAAAAAAGTACGTACCTTAATTAAAAATACTTTTTTGCTAAAAATACTAACAATCATCTGAGCCATCAGTGAGTCATAATCCTTTTGCCTCAGTGTTGATGGCTGCTGACTGATCAGAGTGTGGCTGCTGAAGATTGGGGTGGCTGTGGCAATTTCTTAAAATAAGACAGATTGCCGCATTGATTCACTCTTTCTTTCGTGAAAGTTTCTTGGCCAGGCTCGGTGGCTCTCCCCTGTAATTCCAGCACTTTAGGAGGCTGAGATGGGTAGATCACCTGAGGTCGGGAGTTTGAGACCAGCCTGACCAATGTGGAGAAACCATGTCTCTACTCAAAATGCAAAAAAAAAAAAAAAAAAAAAAAAATTAGCCAGGTGTGGTGGCACATGCCTTTAATTCCAGCTACTTGGGAGGCTGAGGAAGGAGAACCACTTGAACCTGGGAGGTGGAGGTTGTGGTGAGCCAAGATTGTGCCATTGCACTCCAGCCTGAACAACAAGAGTGAAACTCCATCTCAAAAAAAAAAAAAAAAAAAAAAAAAAAAAAGGAAAAGTTTCTCTGCAGCATGTGATACTATTTGATAGCATTTTATCCACAGAACTTCTTTTAAAATTAGAGTCAGTCCTCTCTAGTGCTGCCACTGCATTATTATCAAAGTTTGCGTAATATTCTTGAATCCTTTGTCAGTTCAACAATGTTCACAGCATTTTTTACCAGGAGTAGATTCCATTCCAGAAAAACCATTTAAAAAAAATTTTTGCTCATCCATGATAAGGAACTTCTCATTTGCTCAAGTTTTTTATGAGATTGTAGAAATTCTGTCACATCCTTATGCTCTACTTCTAATGCTAATTCTCTTGCTAAGTCTACCACATTTGCAGTTACTTCCTCCACTGAAGTCTTGGATTCTCGTAGTCATCCATGAGGACTGAAGTCACCTTCTTCCAAACTCCTGTTAATGTTACTATTTTCACCTCCCGTGAATATATGAATGTATATGCCGTCTAGAATGGTGACTCCTTTCCCGAAGGCATTCAATTTACATTGCCCAGGTCCATCAGAGGAATCATTATCTATGGCAGCTGCAGCCTTATGAAGTAAATTTCTTAAATAGTGGGACTTGAAAATGTAAGTTACTCTTTGATCCATGGGCTGCAGAATGGATCTTGTGTTAGGTATGAAAACAATATTGATCTTCTCGTACATCTCCATCAGAGCTCATGTGTGATGAGGTGCATTGTCAATGAGCAGTAATATTTTGAAAATATTCTGAGCTGTAGGTCTCAACAGTGAGCTTAAAATATTCAGTAAATTATGCTTGAAAAGATATGCTTCATCTAGGCTTCGTAGAGCACCAGGCAGAGTAGATTTAGCATGATTCTTTTTGTTTTTTAAGATGGAGTCTTGCTCTGTCACCTAGGCTGGAGTGCTGTGGCGTGATCCCAGCTCGCTGCAACCTCTGCCTTCCAGGTTCAAGTGATTCTTGTGCCTCACCCTCCTGAGTAGCTAGGATTATAGGTGCTCACCATCACACTCGGCTAATTTTTGTGTTTTTAGTAGAGACAGGTTTTCTCCATGTTGTCCAGGCTGATCTAGAACTCCTGACTTCAAGTGATCTGCCCACCTCAGCCTACCAAAGTGCTGAGATTACAGGTGTGAGCCACTGCTTCTGAACTATTTAACATAATTCTTAAGGGCCCTAGGATTTTTGGAATGGAAAGTCAGCATTGGCTTCAACTTAAAGTCCCCAGCTGCATTAGCCCCCAATAAGAGCCATCCTCTCTTTTGAAGCTTTGAAGCCAGGCTTTGACTTCTCTTTAAGTATGAAGTCCTACGTGCCTATTCTCCCAATATAAGGCTGTTTTTCTATGCCGAAAGTTTGTTGTTTAGTGTAGCCATCTTCATCAATGATTTTAGCTGGGTCTTCTAGATAACTTGTTGCAGCTTCCACATCAGCACTTGCTGCTTCACCTTGCATTTTTGTTATGGAGACAGTTTTTTTTTCCTTAAACCTCAGGATTCCATCTCTTCTAACAACCAACTTTTCTTCTATAGATTCCTCACCTCTCTCAACCTTCATAGAATTGAAGAGAGTTAGTTAGGGCCTTGCTCTGGAATAGGCTTTGACTTAAGGGAATATTGTGGCTTGATCTATCCAAACCACCAAAATTTTATCTGTATCAGCAATAATGCTATTTCACTTTATTATTTTTCTGTTCACTGGAGGAGCACTTTTTTTTTATTGCATTTTAGGTTTTGCGGTACATGTGAAGAACATGCAAGATTGTTGCATAGGTAAACACATGGCAGTGTGGTTTTCTGCCTTCCGTCCCCTTGCCTGTATCTGTCGTTTCTCCCCATGCTATCTCTTCCCACCTCCCCACCCCCCGTCCCTCCCCCATTTCCCCCCAACGGACCCCAGTGTGTAGTGCTCCCCTCCCTGTGTCCATGTGTTCTCATTGTTCAACACCCGCCTGTGAGTGTGAACATGCGGTGTTTGATTTTCTGCTCTTGTGTCAGTTTGCTGAGAATGATGGTTTCCAGGTTCATCCATGTCCCTACAAAGGACATGAACTCATCATTTTTGATGGCTGCGTAATATTCCATGGTGTATATGTACCACATTTTCCCTATCCAGTCTATCATCATTGGGCATTTGGGTTGGTTCCAGGTCTTTGCTACTGCAAATAGTGCTGCAATGAACATTCGTGTGCACGTGTCCTTGTAGTAGAATGATTTATAATCCTTTGGATATATACCCAGTAATGGGATTGCTGGGTCAAATGGGATTTCTATTTTTAGGTCAATGAGGAATCGCCACACTGTCTTCCACAATGGTTGAATTAATTTATATTCCCACCAACAGTGTAAAAGTGTTCCTATTTCTCCACATCCTCTCCAGCATCTGTTGTTTCCAGATTTTTTAATGATCGCCATTCTAACTGGTGTGAGATGGTATCTCAATGTGGTTTTGATTTGCATTTCTCTAATGACCAGTGATGATGAGCATTTTTTCATATGTTTGTTGGCCTCCTGTATGTCTTCTTTTGTAAAGTATCTGTTCATATCCTTCGCCCATTTTTGAATGGGCTTGTTTGTTTTTTTCTTGTTTGTTTCAGTTCTTTATAAATTCTGGATATCAGCCCCTTGTCAGATGGGTAGACTGCAAAAATTTTTTCCCATTCTGCTGGTTGCCGATTCACTCTACTGACTGTTTCTTTTGCTGTGCAGAAGCTGTGGAGTTTGATTAGGTCCCATTTGTCTATTTTGACTTTTGTTGCCATTGCTTTTGTCGTTTTGGTCATGAAGTCCTTGCCTACGCCTATGTCCTGAATGGTTTTGTCTAGATTTTCTTCTAGGGTTTTTATGGTGTTAGGTCTGATGTTTAAGTCTTTAATCCATCTGGAGTTAATTTTAGTGTAAGGTATCAGGAAGGGGTCCTGTTTCTGCTTTCTGCACATGGCTAGCCAGTTTTCCCAACACCATTTATTAAACAGGGAATCCTTTCCCCATTGCTTGTTTTTGTCAGGTTTGTTGAAGATCAGATGGTTGTGGGTATGTTGTATTTCCTCTGAGGCCTCTGTTTTGTTCCATTGGTCTATATCTCTTTTTTGGTACCAGTACCATGCTGTTCTGATTACCTTAGCCTTGTAGTATAGTTTGAAGTCCGGTAGTGTGATGCCTCTTGCTTTGTTCTTTTTGCTTAGAATTGACTTGACTATGCGGGCTCTCTTTTGGTTCCATATGAAGTTTAAGGTGTTTTTTTCCAGTTCTGTGAAGAAGGTCATTGGTAGCTTGATGGGAATAGCGTTGAATTTGTAAATTACTTTGGGCAGTATGGCCATTTTCACGATGTTGATTCTTTCTAACCATGAACGTGGAATGTTTCTCCATCTGTTTGTGTCCTCTCTTATTTCGTTGAGCAGTGGCTTGTAGTTCTCCTTGAAGAGGTCCTTTACGTTCCTTGTTAGTTGTATTCCTAGGTATTTTATTCTCTTTGTAGCAATTGTGAATGGCAGTTCGTTCTTGATTTGGCTCTCTTTAAGTCTGTTACTGGTGTATAGGAATGCTTGTGATTTTTGCACGTTGATTTTATATCCTGAGACTTTGCTGAAGTTGTTTATCAGTTTCAGGAGATTTTGGGCTGAGATGATGGGGTCTTCTAGATATACAATCATGTCATCTGCAAATAGAGACAATTTGATTTCCTCCTTTCCAATTTGAATACCCTTTATTTCTTTTTCTTGCCTGATTGCTCTGGCTAGAACTTCCAGTACTATATTGAATAGAAGTGGTGAGAGAGGGCATCCTTGTCTGGTGCCAGATTTCAAAGGGAATGCTTCCAGTTTTTGCCCATTCAGTATGATATTGGCTGTTGGTTTGTCGTAAATAGCTTTTATTGTTTTGAGATATGTTCCGTCAATACCTAGTTTATTGAGGGTTTTTAGCATAAAGGACTGTTGAATTTTGTCAAAGGCCTTCTCTGCATCAATTGAGATAATCATGTGGTTTTTGTCTTTGGTTCTGTTTATGTAGTGAATTACGTTTATGGACTTGCGTATGTTGAACCAATCTTGCATTCCCAGGATGAATCCTACTTGATCATGGTGGATGAGCTTTTTGATATGCTGTTGCAATCGGTTTGCAGGTATTTTATTGAAGATTTTTGCATCTATGTTCATCGTGGATATTGGCCTGAAATTTTCTTTTCTTGTTGAGTTTCTGCCGGGTTTTGGTATCAGGATGATGTTTGTCTCATAAAATGATTTGGGAAGGATTCCCTCTTTTTGGATTGTCTGGAATAGTTTCAGAAGGAATGGTATCAGCTCCTCTTTGTATGTCTGGTAGAATTCGGCTGTGAACCCATCTGGACCTGGGCTTTTTTAGGGTGGTAGGCTCTTTATTGCTGCCTCGACTTCAGACCTTGTTATTGGTCTATTCAGGGTTTCGGCTTCTTCCGGGTTTAGGCTTGGGAGGGTGCAGGTGTCCAGGAATTTATCCATTTCTTTCAGGTTTCCTAGTTTATGTGCATAGAGTTGTTTGTAATAATCTCTGATGATGGTTTGAATTTCTGTGGAATTTGTGGTGATATCCCCTTTATCGTTTTTTATTGCATCCATTTGGTTATTCTCTCTTTTCTTTTTTATTAATCTGGCTAGTGGTCTGTCTATTTTGTTGATCTTTTCGGAAAACCAGCTCCTGGATTTATTGATTTTTTGAAGAGTTTTTTGTGTCTCTATTTCCTTTATTTCTGCTCTGATCTTAGTTATTTCCTGTCTTCTGCTAGGTTTTGAGTTTTTTTGATCTTGCTCCTCTAGCTCTTTCAATTTTGATGATAGGGTGTCAATTTTAGATCTCGCCTTTCTTCTCATGTGGGCACTCATTGCTATATATTTTCCTCTAGAGACTGCTTTAAATGTGTCCCAGAGATTCTGGTATGTTGTGTCTTCGTTCTCACTGGTTTCGAAGAACATCTTTATTTCTGCCTTCATTTCATTGTTTATCCAGTCAACATTCAAGAGCAAGTTGTTCAGTTTCCATGAAACTGTGTGGTTCTGAGTTAGTTTCTGCATTCTGAGTTCTAACTCGATTGCACTGTGGTCTGAGAGACTGTTTGTTATGATTTCCGTTCTTTTGCATTTGCTGAGGAGTGATTTATTGCCAATTATGTGGTCAATTTTAGAGTAGGTGTAATGTGGTGCTGTGAAGAATGTATAGTCTGTGGACTTGGGGTGGAGAGTTCTGTAAATGTCTATTAGGTTTGCTTGTTCCAGGTCCGAGTTCAGGTCCTGGATATCCTTGTTGATTTTCTGTCTGGTTGATCTGTCTAATATTGACAATGGGGTGTTAAAGTCTCCCACAATTATTGTGTGGGAGTTTAAGTCTCTTTGTAAGTCATTAAGAACTTGCCTTATGTATCTGGGTGCTCCTGTATTGGGTGCGTATATATTTAGAATCGTTAGCTCTTCTTGTTGCAGTGATCCTTTTACCATTATGTAATGTCCTTCTTTGTCTCTTTTGATCTTTGTTGCTTTAAAGTCTATTTTATCAGAGATGAGAGTTGCAACTCCTGCTCTTTTTTGCTCTCCATTTGCTTGGTAGATCTTCCTCCATCCCTTTATTTTGAGCCTTTTTGTATCCTTGCATGTAAGATGGGTTTCCTGGATACAGCACACTGATGAGTTTTGGCTTTTTATCCAATTTGCCAGTCTGTGTCTTTTGATTGGGGCATTTAGTTCATTTACATTTAGGGATAGTATTGTTATGTGTGAATTTGATGCTGTCATTTTGATGCTACCTGGCTGTTTTGTTGGTTAGTTGATGCAGCTTCTTGATTGTGTTGATGCTCTTTTACCATTTGGTGTGTTTTTGGAGTGGCTGGTACTGGTTGTTCCTTTATATGTGTAGAGCCTCTTTCAGGAGTTCTTGTAGAGCAGGTTTGGTGGTGATGAAATCTCTGGGTACTTGCTTGTTCGCAAAGGATTTTATTTTTCCTTCACTTATGAAGCTTAGTTTGGCTGGATAGGAGATTCTGGGTTGAAAGTTCTTTTCTTTAAGGATGTTTAATATTGGCCCCCAGTCTCTTCTGGCTTGTAGAGTTTCTGCTGAGAGATCTGCTGTGAGTCTAATGGGCTTCCCTTTGTGGGTAACCCGATCTTTCTCTTTGGCTGCCCTTAGCATTTTCTCTTTCATTTCAACCTTGGTGAATCTGACGATTATGTGCTTTGGGGTTGCTCTTCTTGAGGAATATCTTTGTGGTGTTCTCTGTATTTCCTGGATTTAAATATTGACCTGCCTTGCTAGGTTGGGGAAGTTTTCCTGGATAGCATCCTGAAGAGTATTTTCCAGCTTGGATTTCATTCTCTTCATCGCATTCAGGTACACCTATCAAACGTAGATTAGATCTTTTCACATAGTCCCACATTTCTTGAAGATTTTGTTCATTCCTTTTTGCGCTTTTTTCTCTGTTCTTGCCTTCTCTTTTTATTTCATTGAGTCGATCTTCGACCTCTGATATCCTTTCTTCTGCTTGGTCAATACGGTTGTTGAAGCTTGTGCATGCTTCACGAAGTTCTCGTGTTGTGTTTTTCAGCTCCATCAATTCACTTATATTCCTCTCTATTTTGTCCATTCTTGTTAGCATTTCGTCCAATCTTTTTTCAAGGTTCCTAGTTTCTTTGCATTGGGTTAGACATGTTCTTTTAGCTCACTGTAGTTTCTTACTACCCACCTTCTGAAGTCTGATTCTGTCATTTCATCACCCTCCTCCTCCATCCGGTCTGGTTCCCTTGCTGATGAGGAGTTGTGATCCCTTTTAGGAGTAGAGGTGTTCCAGTTTCAGGAGTTTTCATCCTTTTTGCGCTGGTTTCTTCCCATTTTTGTGGGTTTATCCACCTGTTGTCTTTGTAGTTACTGTCTTTCAGATTGGGTCTCTGAGTGAGCTTCTAGTTCGTGGATGCCAAAGTTACTTTTTTTTTTTTTTTTTTTAAAGCTTTCCTTCTAACAGTCTGGCCCCTCTGCTGTAGGACTGCCGAGGTCCTCTCTGGGCCCTGCTTGCCTGGGGATCACCTGCAGCAGCTGCAGAACAGTAAGGGTTGCTACCAGTTTCCTCTTCTGCTATCTTTGTCCCAGAAGGATGCTTGCCAACTGTCAGTCCGTTCTCTCCTTTATGAGGTGAGTCTTTGGATCTATGGGGGTCAGGGAGCTACTTGAGGAGACAGTCTATCTTTTATTGGGGCTTAAGTCCTGAGCTGTGAGCTGGAGAAGCACTTTTAGTTACCTTCAAGGACTTTTCCTTTACATTCACAACTTGGCTAATTGTTTGGTGCAAGGGTCCTAGCTTTTAGATTATGCTGGCTTTGGGCATGCCTTCCTTACCAAGCACAACCATTTCTAGCTTTTGATTTCAAGCCAGAGACATGGCTCTTCCTTTTACCTGAACATTCAGAGGCCATTGTAGGGTTATTAATTAGCCTAATTTCAACATCATTGTGTCTTAGGAAACAAGGATGCCCAAGGAGAAAGAGAGAGATGGGGAACAGCTGATCAGTGGAACAGTCCAAACACAAAACATTTATCAATTAAATTTACTGTCTTAGAGTAGTTCATGGCACCCCAAAACAATTAAAATAGTAACATCAAAGATCACTGAATACAGATCACAGTTAATGAAAAAGTTTGAAATATTGCAAGAATTACCAAAATGTGACATCAAGACACGAAATGAGTGTGTGCTGTTGGAAAAATCGTGCTGCTAAGCTTGCTAAATGCAGGGTTGACACAAACCTTAATTTTTTTTTCCTAAAGAGTATCTGTGAAGTACAATAACACATCGTATGCTTGTTGTATTAGTCAGGATTCTCTAGAGGGACAGAATTAATAGGAGATATATCTATATCTATATCTATATCTATATCTATATCTATATCTATATCTATATCTATCTATCTCTCTATATATGTATATAAAGAGGAGTTTGTTTTGAGATGGAGTCTCACTCTTGTGCCCAGGCTGGAGTTTTGGCATAATCTCAGCTCACTGTAACCTCCGCCTCCTGGGTTCAAATGATTCTCCTGCCTCAGCCTCCTAACTGGGATTATAGTTGCCTACCACAATACCCAGCTAATTTTTGTGCTTTTAGCAGAGATGGGGCTTTGCCATGTTAGCCAGGCTGGTCTAACACTTTGGACCTCAGGTGATGTGCCCACCTCAGTGAGCCACCACTCCCAGCCGGGGAGTTTATTAAGTAGTATTAACTCACACGATCACAAGGTCCCACAAGAGGCCATCTGCAAGCTGAGGAGCAAGAAAGCCAGTTCAAGTCCCAAAGCAGAAGAACTTGGAGTCTGATGTTTGAGGGCAGGAAGTATCTAGCACAGGAGAAAGATATAGGCTGGGAGCCTAAGCCAGTCTAGCCTTTTCATGTTTTTTTTTTCTGTCTGCTTTATATTCTAGCTGTGCTGGCAGCTCATTAGATGGTGACCACCCAGATTAAGGGCAGACCTACCTTTCTTAGCCCACTTATTCAAATGTTAGTCTCTTTTGGCAACACCCTCACAGACACACCCAGGATCAGTACTTTGTATCCTTCAGTCCAATCAAGTAGACACTCAGTATTAACCATCATACTTGTGCTGTAATAATCTCTAGGTTAGATATAATATCTAATATAATGTAAATTCTATGTAAATTGTTGTTCAGTATTGTTTAGAGAATAATGACCCCCCAAAAAAGTCTATTTGTAATTGTTCAGTACAGATGCGACCATCTTTCTTTCTTTCTTTCTTTCTTTCTTTTTTTTTTTTTTTTTTTTTTTTTGAGATAGAGTCTCCCTCTGTTGCCCAGGTTGGAGTGTAGTGGCATGATCTCAGCTCACTGCAACCTTCACCTCCAGGGTTCAAGCAATTCTCCTGCCTCAGCCTCCCGAGCAGCTAGGATTACAGGCATGTGCCAACACACCCATCTGATTTTTGTATTTTTAGTAGAGGTGGGGTTTTACCATTTTAGCCAGGCTGGTCTTGAACTCCTGACCTCAGTTGATCAACCTGCCTTAGCCTCCCAAAGTGCTGGAATTATAGATGTGAGCCACTGTACCCAGCCACAAACATTCATTTTGTTAAAGAAATTTTTTGATCCATGCTTGGTTGAATCCATAGATGCAGAACACATGGACTGGAGGGACTGGTATAGCCATTATGCCAGTAGGATTTTAGGTGGCTTTTTTTTTTCTTTCAAAATGTCCTTGATATTGTTGTATTATTTCATTGATAAAGTACTAATTAATATTAAATCTATACATGTTTATTTGATTCAACTGTCCGGCTTTAATGTATTCTATTTCATCCATTTCTTCTTTTCAAGTCTCTTCTGTCCCAAGATTTTCCCGGATGTCTAAGCAAATGGAAAACTAGGTTGATTATGTTAGGTATCAATGACTTTCAAATGCTGTAAAGATGAATTGGGAATTTGAAAAATACATATTTCCCTTTAAAGTCATTTTGAAACCAACCAAGTTGCTCACGGATTGTTATGTTTGATAAACATAGAAATTGACCCTTCTGGTCTTAAAAAGCTTGAAACTTATATTTGTTTTATCTGAGTTCCTTCCTCAGGAAATGACCATTAGGCCTCTCAGAAAGAGTATTAAAGAACTGAAACCAGATCACGGTACCAGATGCCAGCCCCTAATTCACCATGATTGCTTCCTTGCCCCTCCCAAGTTCCTGTTTTCTTACAAATTGTTATATTTCTTGCCTGCCAAATAAACACCTGGTTTCAGTCATTCAGGAAGATGGATTTGAGACTGAGCTCCCATCTCTTTGGCTGCAGCACCTGATTAAAGCCTTCTTCCTTGGCAACACTTGGCCTCTTAGTGATTGGCTTTCTGTGCTTCGAGCTGCAGAACCAAGACTGAAGCCCTGGGGGTGTTTAAGTAACAACTTCTACTCAGTATGGAGACAGTAACCAGGAAAGGTTTTTCTCCGCTTTACTGAAAGAATATTAAAATATTTCTTATATTTATAAATTAGATACTAGAAGATTTGAATGTAGAGAGGGAAGAAAAGAGTGGCCTGAATGCAAGATCCTACCACCCTGTGCCAAACACATCCTAGAATTAATGGAAAATCATTAAGATGGCCAAAATTTCTTAGTACAGATCTTTTTCCTTACTCATCATGTAAAATACAGCTGTAAACATAGGGCTTGCCAGTCTCCTTGCTTGGAGATTCTGTCTTAATGGACCTTGCACAGGCCCCAGAAATGATATTTTTGTCAGGTATACTCCAGGTGATTCTTGTGTCAGGGAACATTAGTATATAATAACATGACAATAATAGCTACTATTTACTTGGTACTATTTCATTCTAGGTCTGTTAAGCATTGTACAAGAATTATTTCATTTAACCTTTATAACAGTCCTCTTGATTTGAAATTTTAAGTTATTTTTGCGTTTAAAATTGACATGACAGTTTCAACTCTTTCTTCTTGCACAAAAAGCATTTATTGTATTATTACAGTAAAAGGGCAATTGTTTACAAGGTAGGGAAGTCCTTCATAATGCTGATATTTTAACTCTGATTTATGCCTAACTCACTCTTCTTTACCCTTCCTTGACTTTTATCAGAATGGCCTTCAGATTGGTGGTTTCTGAATAATATATAGTTACCAGAAACTTTAATGGTTACATCCTATTAAATGTATTCCATGTCCAAACCAATAGGACAAAAATTTCCCACTTAAAACGGTCTTAAGATTTACTAGAGAATAGAAAACCACCACTTGCTTTCCTGAGCCTTTGTATGTATTGGGAAATTAGTCATTAAAAAAAAATCTGATTGGGCTGGGGTGTGGTGGCTCATGCCTGTAATCCCAGCCTTTGGGAGACTGAGGCAGGCAGATCACAAGGTCAAGAGATTGAGACCATCCTGGCCAACATGGTGAAACCCTGCCTTTACTAAAAACATAAAAGTTAGCTGGGCATGGTGGTATGCACCTGTAGTCCCAGCACTTTGGGAGGCTGAGGCAGGCAGATCACAAGGTCAAGAGATCAAGACCACCCTGGCCAACATGGTGAAACCCCATCTCTACTAAAAATACAAAAATTAGCTGGGCATGGTGGTGTGCGCCTTTAGTCCCAGCTACTTGAGAGACTGAGGCAGGAGAATTTCCTGAACCTGGGAGGTGGAGGTTGCAGTGAGCTGAGATCACGCCACTGCACTCCAACCTAGTGAAGAGCAAGGCTCCATCTAAAATAAAAAATAAAAAAATAAAAAAGTGTGATTATGGGGATGCATCTAGTTATGTATGAGAGGACAGTACTAATAGCACTGTATCCACCCAAGTGTGCCACTGACTGTGTGACTCCTGACATAGTCAGTGGCACACTTGGGTGGATGCAGTGCTATTAGTACAATCAACTCCTTTGATTTCTGCCCTATTTACCTCCTAGGATGGTGAAATCTAACAAAATAATGGCTGAGAAAGAGTAGACAGAAGAAAGGAAGTTTATTATTACTGTTCATAGAATTCTCTTTGACCATATACAGTCTTCCCACCCTATCTGTGGGCTGTACATCCATGGATCCAATCAACTGCAGATCAGAAATATTTTGGGTTAAAAAAAAAACCACAAAAAACTGGATGATTGCATCTGTCCTGATCATGTGCAGGCTTTTTTTCTTGTCATTCACTAATACAATATAACAACTACTTACATAACATTTACATTGCATTAGGTATTATAAGTATCTAGAGATGATTTAAAGTACATAGGAGGGTGTGAATAGGTTATATGCAAATACTATGCTACTTTATGTCAGAGACTTGAGCATCTGTGGATTTTGTTATCTCCTGGGTGTCCTGGAACCAATCCCCTGTGGATTCTGAGGGATGACTGTAAATTTTGTAGCAAAGTATGATATATTCAAAGAATTAGCTGAGCATAAAGCAGGGTGGTCATCAGACAGCTGAAACAGTGGGAGTGAGCTGTCATGGGGCAGAATGGGTAGGTCTCCTTTTTCTTTTTTCTTTAATTTTTTTTTTTTTTTTTTTGAGATGGAGTCTTACTCTGCTGTCCAGGCTTTGAGTGCAGCGGCGTGATCTCAGCTCACTGCAACCTCCATCTCCTGGGTTCAAGCATTTCTCCTGCCTCAGCCTCCTGAGTAGCTGAGACTATAGATGTGAGCCACCACACCCAGCTAATTTTTGTAGTTTTAGTAGAGACACGATTTCACCGTCTTGGCCAGGATGGTCTTGCTCTCTTGACCTTGTGATCTGTCCACGTCAGCCTCCGAAAGTGCTGAGATCACAGGCGTGAGCCACCGCACCTGGTCGGTTCTCTCTTTTCATTGACTGTCTAGTACAGCAAAACAAGTAAGGCATGATCACTTATCTTGAAGAGCTCACAGTTAAAAGAGAGGGCAGAGAAAAGGAAGAGGTGGAAGAAAAAACAATGCTATTAAACCACAGGTCAAGGGAAGGGAATCCAGAGAGGGAAGAATCTACGTACTGCCAAAAGTACTCTTGTGAGGGAGTGGATTTTGGAACTGAGTTCCATCCTGAGATCATTCCAGAATCACATTTTCTGAGAGGTTTTTCACAAAATATTTTAAAGGATCAGGGTGAGCCACATAAAGAATGAAAGATAATTGAGGGCCTATGGTTAGTAATAAACCCCAGCAGCTGCAATCTACTGAATGCTTCATTTGTGTCAGGAACTTTACCAATCATTTAACCTGCATCATCCAGTCTAAGTATAATACAGTGAAGTATGGATTATTGACCCCATTATATGGATGAGGAAACTGAGGCTCAGAGAGATTACGTGACATGTCCAAGGTCTTACAGATAAGTTTTATATGATATTCAAAGGAGTTCATTTTTCAGAAGTAATATGATCAGAGGTTTTAAAAGAAATGCTCATGGCCAGGTGCAGTGGATCACACTTACAATCCCAGCACTCTGGGAGGCCAAGGTGGGTGAATCACCTGAGGTCAGGAGTTCAAGACCAGCTTGGCCAACATGGCGAAACCCCGTCTCTACAAAAAAAATAGAAAAGTTAGCCACGGGTTGTGGTGGGTACCCGTAATCCCAGCTACTCAGGAGGCCGACGCAGGGAAAATTGCTTGAACCCGGGGTGGCGGAGGTTGCAGTGAGGCAAGATTGCACCACTGCACTCCAGCCTGGGCAACAGAACGAGACTCCGTCATAAAAAGGGGGAAAAAAAGAAAAAGAAATATGCTCTTTTCAAGTGTCAGAGGTAGGCAGACCAGTTAGGAGGTTATTGCAGTTACTCAGATGAGAAATGGGGACCTAAGGTAGGGCTATGTGACTGGTGACAATGGAAGAGACTAGAAGATACGACAGACATGTTTTTGAACTGGGTGGGGTAGCGGGGGAGTACCTGAACGTTTCTCAAGTGTCTGATCTGGGCAAGAGATGGATGGGATACCATTCACAGAGAAGAGTATCTGAGCTGACTTCCTTTGAGGGGATGGGCAAGTATTCATTTCTGGATACAAGGAGTTTGAAGAGCCTGTCGGATATCTAAGAGACCTAGAAGGCTGCTGATACATGAGTTCTGGAGTTTAGGATAGAGATATAGTAAAGGGAGATAAAGATCTGGGAATTGTCAGCACATTAATATTTACTAAAGTTTTGGGAATAGGTATGATCACTCAGAGTTTTGGTGAATCTCAGTGGTAAAAGGATGGATAGAAGAGGTTCTTGTTGGGACCAACTCATCAGGAGCACTAGAGAGGGAGCGGGAGACCCAACAAGAGGACTCTGAGGGAAGACAAAGGAAGAGAGAACATGCTCCACAGGCTGAATGTTTAAAGGATACAAAATTGCAGCTAGAGAGGAGAAATGAGAATTAAGTTCTAGTGTTCTGTACTACCATAGGGTGCTATAGTTAACAATCATATGTACTTTCAAATAGGAGGATATCAAATATTTGCAACGCAAAAATGATAAATATTTGAGACGATGTGTACGATAATTACACTAATCTGATCACTACATTATATGTATCAAAACATCACGCTGGACCCCATGAATATGTACAATTATTTTCAACTCAAATAAACTTTAAAATTTTCTTTTAAATGAAAGGTAAGAGCCAATGAGTCCTCATAACATTTTGGTTTTGCATTCACAAAGAGCTCAGATGAATCCAGCTGGAGAGAGACACCTTTTTGTACCATCTCCTATACGTGACTCTTTAGGTTCATCTGTAAATCAACTGGGAGGCAGGAGGGTGTGGTGCAAGATGCGAGTTCTAGTCTTGATTCTACCACAAGCTGTCTGTGGGACATTGAAAGAGTCATTTAACTCCCCTGGGCCTCAGTTTGCTCATGCTGCCTCATGTCAGTCAACAGTTGGGGTTTCATAAGTAGTTGTGTCTTGCTCTGCAGTTGATCTTGGTTAGCTTTTAAATCATGCAAATGACACACACATCCAATGGCTTCTTTATTCTTATTCAGCTGGCTTTAGAAAATGCGTTTGGTGAAAACCATGCTTCACTTACTTGGGAGAGGGATGAGAAGTTGCTTTGTTAAGATTATATGAAGATAGATTCTTATGGTGCATGTCCAAAAAGATAGGTTTTCAAGCCCAGATATATCCCACAGGTAACTCAGGAACACTTTTCAAATATGGATTTGGGTTTCAAAGTCTTAGAATCTTGCATGGTGAGCCCAGTGTATAAGAGCCTTGTAGTCACTGAGCACCTACTTTTTGCGAACATTCTGATGTGAGCAAGCACACACAAGATACGGCTGATGAAGATGGCTGCCGAAAGCAGTGCCTAAAATTCTTGTGATGTCCAAGTTCTCAATGGTAAATCTCTCTTCTTCATGTTTGTTCCTCCTTTCTCCTCAAACTCTGATCAGAACAAATTTTGCTCATGCTTCTTTGGATGACTTTATACTTCTAGCCTTGTTATTCCTCTTGCCTAGACTTCCTTTCTTCGCATATTAAAGTCATACTTGTTTCTCAAGTTCCAACTCAAATGCTGTTCTTCCACTAAGCATTCACATCAAACTAATATGTGCAAGGCTTTCTGCTAGGCCATTTCCAGTTCACTTCGTCAAGCAATCCTGAGATCATTATGGTAATACAATAATACTATTAACAGTCATAACAATTGTAACAGCCAACACATGTAGCACTTACTGTTTTGTGCTTTATATTAATATATGTTGTACCGTTTTCTTGAGAAGAAAGTGGTGCAGATTGACAACCTGGTATAAGTTCTTTATCTTGCTGCTGGTTGATGCTCTGCATAGCACGGCTCTAGCCACACCAGCTTCTTTCTGTTTCTCAAAAGATGTCAAGTGCCTTCTTTTCTCATCCCATCCCATTTGTACTCATTGGCAGAGGGCTGTCAGGAAAGCTCTCATCTCAGCTTCCGAATGTCACCTGCTCTATGCCTTCTGTGCATACCCTCTCTAGAGTATCTTGATTTCCTCCAATTATTCTGTCACATCACCATATTTATTACCTTCATCTCATGTATCACTATAGTTGTCTTGTTTATTTGTACACTTGCTTATTGTCCTTTTTTTTTGAGACAGAATCTTGCTCTGTCACCAGGCTGTAGTGCAGTGGTGCCACCTCAGCTCACTGCAACCTCCACCTCCCGGGTTCAAGTGATGCTCCTGCTTCAGCCTCCTGAGGAGCTGGGACCACAGGTGTGCACCACCACACCTGGCTTTTTTTTTTCTTTTTGTATTTTTGTAGAGATGGGGTTTCACCATGTTGGCCAGTTGGTCTCGATCTCCTGACCTTGTGATCCATCCGCCTTGGCCTCCCAAAGTGCTGGGATTACAAGAAGTGAGCCACCATTCCTGGCCTTGTCCTTCTTATTCATTGCTGCATCCACAGCGTTTTGCACAAGGCCTGGCTCTAGTAGTCATTTAAACATTTGTTGAACAAATAAGAGATGAAGGGAAGCACAAACAAGTATGGCTTTGGGTAAGTATATTGCGAATGCTGTAAATGTCAAGGAAAACCACTCACATCTTCAGTGACTCACTGTAAGGTATCAAAACTTCAGTTTGCCTTTGAGGGTTGCTGTGCTTCCACCCCTGGTGAAGTCTTGCTGAGAAGAGCATTATAACTCAATTCCCCCACCACAGTATTTTATGAGACTTCTATTACTGTCAGGTGTCATCATAGTGTTTTTCCATTTCGCGCCAAGGACTTGTGATGGGAGGGTTGTTAAACTCATCTGGTTTGTGTCATGGGAGCAGATCTTTAGATGATACTTTGAATCACCCAAGTACTGCACAGCCTCTGCTAAATTGGTGCTAGAAAAACTAGCCATCTTTCTGGCTGAAATGAAAACATTTGCTGGTTGAACAATAACAGAAAAGAGCTGTTCGGGCAGCCTGAGTGGCTACGTTCTATAATGGCTGCAGCTCTTCTAACCCTAGTTGGGCAAAATGGTAGCTGCGATCTAAACTCTTTTGGCTTTACAATGGTCAAAAATCAAGTGCCACAGGGCCTTGTGCAAGGCATTAGAGAGTACTAGAGACTGCAGAAAACTCATGAACACTTGTTTCAACCAAAAACGGTGCTTAGTTAGCTCTAGCAAAATACTACAAGAATTCAGGCCCAGAATTGTCAGCTCTTCTGATTTTTCAAGAGATGCTTGAAATCTGCATGAGGGGATGAAAGTGGGACATGGATGTACGTGGTATGGCTGTAAATCAAATTCAGCTCAAGTGGTATTTATTTAGTTTATACCATGTCCGAGTCAGTGTTCTAGACATATATATATATATATATATATATATATATATATATATATATGTAATAAAAAGGAATGAGAGCTGAGACTCATGGACTAAAAAAGGCTTTATTCTAGTCATAAAACCAAGATATGTTCTTAAATAAATAGTGCATAAAACTATATGGGGAAGTCTATGTATTACATCAGTTAATATACTATATTTTTTAAATCAGCTGAACTAAAGAATATGCTTAGTAACACAGTCGATTGACATTCTGGCTCAGGTTTCTTGTCTCGTTGCAGACATGTAGCAAGTGATTTTCAGACTAAGACCAGTCCATGGGCTATAATTTATCACTGGTCTAAAGTGTAATGAGAGAAAGAGATAAGATGGCAGGAGATGTGGTTGTACAGGTAGGCAGGGAACCATACCAAGCCCAAATGGACTGGTGACGTCTTTACTAAAAAAGCAATAAAATGTAACTAAAAAAGCTTAAGTGACTCCTTGAGATCTTTAGAGTTCCAGGGTTTGAAATGGTACCATAGAGAAAAATCAAGCCATACTGAGGTGGGGATAAGAGGTAGTCTATGAATCTGACTCAGGGGTTAATTTGTTTATGCACGCTAGCCTCACAGGGTGTGATCAAGTCATAATAAATTTGAGTAGCATGATTTAAGAATATGTGCATTTTGCAAATGCCAAGAGCTAGTGGCAGAACTTGAAAACTGGTGACCCACAGGCATGTTTTGTTTGGCCCATACAAAATTTTTTGGGGAAAAAATTAAATTGGTTGCCAATATTTTAAAAACTTCAAAATCTGGCAGAGCTGGGCTTATATTCCTACAAGGCAACCTCGTTAGAAGAGGAATGTGCTTACCCAGCACCCATCAGCTCTTACTGTCTTATACCTGACTTGCTTGTTAATTGGGCTAGTGGTTGTGCCACAGTAATGAATGACTAAAACATCTCTGGCTAGTACAGAAAGGTTTACTTCTTGCTCACATTGCACATCCATGTGAGTTGACTGTGGTTCACGTCATCTTCACCCCAGCACCAGAGCAGGGAGCAGTCTCTCTGGAGCATCACTGGAGTAGAAGGAAAGAGTACATGAAGAAAAATACACTACCTTTTAGAAAATCTGCTGCTATTTCATTGCCCAAAGCAAATTCCATGGCCAAGGTAAAGGCAAGGGGGCTGGGAAGTGTAATCCACCCTTAAGGAGAGGCAGCTAATGTTTATGTACAATACAGTCTACCACAATCCCTTTGCTTAGATGACCTGCTTAGCCTCCATAGACATTTAGTGTGACTGCTCTGGCCTAAGGAACTTAAGAATCTAGTTCTACGGCCAGAAGCATAAGGGCTACTCTAAAGCTTACAATCCTACAGCTGTCACCGCTACATTTGTTTTATTTTATTATTCTTTTGTGCCACATGTTCTTGAATAGGTTAATCTTTTATAGGCTTTTCTCTAGATAGTCTTTATTTACTTCTTAGTTCAGACTCCATGGGCAAGGCTCCCTAACTATGATAACAGTGTCCGCACGCCAGGCTGTGTGGTAGCTCTAGCTCTGCTCTTTACCGCATTTAAGCACTGGCTTCCAGTGGGTGGGGTGTACACCCCGACTGAGCTGTCAGATGTGCATTGCAGCACAGTTGAAGCCTAAGGCTTTACCACAAAGAACAGGTAAATGATTAGGCATGTGAAGCTCAGCATTACAAACCATCTGTGTACCCAGCTCTGCTTGTGGAAATGTGGAAAACACAAGCCTTGTTGAGCAAGGGGACTACCAGACAAATTATCAAGGATGTAGATTTGAGTGCCGAATTGTGAGGTATTCCTTTAGTTTATGAGTTGCCAGTATGGACTAGCATCAGCAGGGGTAGGATCTGTGGTTAAATCTATGTAGGACTTGACATTGGAAGGAGAATGTTGAGTATGAGTTCAAAGTTAAAAACTGCTTTTGCCTAAATTCACAATCTCTGAGAGTCAGATGGGCTTATACAGTATTATAGAGTTGGTTAACTACTTTTGAAATGTTTTTAAAGTTTTCTATTAAAATATTTTTTGTCAGGCCTTGAGTCTCGCTTAATTCTGACTAGCAGGCGGAATGTGAAAGTACAGTGGGGCTGGGTGCGGTGACTCACGCCTGTCATCCCAGCACTTTGGGAGGCCATGGTGGACAGATTACCTGAGGTCAGGAGTCTGAGACCAGCCTGGCCAACATGGTGAAACCTTGTCTCCACTAAAAATACAAAAAATAGCCGGGTGTGGTGGCGGGTGCCTATAATCTCAGTTACTCAGGAGAGGCAGGAGGCTGAGGCAGGAGAATCACTTGAATCTGGGAGGTGGAGGTTGCAGTGAGCCAAGATCGCACCTTTGCACTCCAGCCTGGGTGACAAGAGAGAATCTCCTTCTCAAAAAAAAAAAAAAAAAAAAAAAAAAAAGAAAGAAAAGAAAGAAAGTGCAGTGGTTACGTTCAGCAGCCACAGGGCTGTTCCTCCCCATCCTACATGTCTTCTCATGTTCTCCAGCATGCACTGCCTATCATGTGCTATGGTAGTTTTTTTTCCACAAGTCATTCTAGCATTTCCTCTCCTGAGGAGCCCTAATTTAGATTTCACACAGAAGCTGACACTGTTCTCCTCACTTTGACAGTGGTAGGAAGAGAAATGATGTATCCTGTGCCTAGGAGAGCACCTGAAAAGTGGCAGACACTGAGTATCTGCTGTGGAATGAGATGAATGATTGGAGGGATGTGTGGGTTTGGAGAAACACATGATCTATCTTTCCCTTCTCAGTTACTTGCTCCTTTATTCCAGCCTCCTCTTACTGGCATTGAGAAAGACAGGACGAAAATGAGGTAGATATCTGGCTTTCCAGAAAGAAGGATTTTAAGCAGGATAGCATCCATTTGCTTTCTTTTCCTTCTAATGATATTAAACAGAGATACAGAATAGGAATGAATAATGTAAGGCCAAGCACAGTGGCTCATGCCTGTAGTCCCAGCACTTTGGGGAGGTCAAGGTGGGCAGATCATGAGGTCAGGAGTTTGAGACTAGCCTGGCCAATATGGTGAAATCTCATCTCTATTAAAAATACAAAAATTAGCTGGGCATGTTGGCACGCGCTTGTAGTTCAAGCTACTTGGGAGGCTGAGGCAGAAGAATCGCTTGAACCTGGTAGGCAGAGGTTTCAGTGAGCCGAGATCATGTCACTGCACTCCAGCCTAGGCAACAGAGTGAGACTCCATCTCAAAAAAAAAAAAAAAAAAAAAAAAAATAAAGTAAGTTGGATTTTAGAGGAAACAGGGAAGAGGAGCTGTGGTGAATAGTGAAACACATTCACTCAGCGACACCAAGGTGGAGGCAACGAAACTGGCTTAGTTATAGACAGGAGGGTTCATGATGGATTCTCTACACTCTTGCCTGGTTTCTCAGTGGCCAGTCAGTGATGAGGATGAGCACCATAGCCCATGCCACAGAAAGAAAGCCCACTTCAGCAACATGACCGTATGCTCTTTGCTCATGAGGTTTCAGTACACCCAAACCCAATTATTCAGGACTTTTTGGCTAAGAAGGAAGTTATGCAACTGGAATGGGCCAGTGGAGGTTGGGGACACAAGTTAGTCCTTGGTGAAAGAAGTCATTAGAATCAACAGCAGTGCTTTCCTTCAATTTCCACCTTGGTTGAGCCTGTAAAGAAAATGGTATAGAGTAACATTCCCTATTTACTGTTCCTTGACCTCTGATGTTTGCTGACTCATTCATTCTTGCACTCAACAAATATTTCTTGAGCACTCAATAAGGCATCAGGCACTATCCTAGGTACTATAGATGTAACATAGAACAAAACAAAGTCCCTGTCCCCAGGGAGCGTACAGTCTAGTATGAGGACCTGGTGACATATATCATGTGACAGAACTTTTTGAAAAGCTGGCAAGTCATCATTCTGTCCCAGCTCTCAGAATTATGCCAGTGGCTGAGTTAGATGGCAAAAGAGAAGCAGTAGTTGAGAATGTTGGGGGAAATCGGGCAGGGGGATCACATTTTCAGGGGATATCAAAAGTTCCATGGTGGCCCTAGAAGAAAAGTCGTCATGGTTATTGCTTCTGGTGTACTCCTTGTGGCATTCTAAGGTGGTTCTTCTCACCACCTTAGAATTCTCTGAGCATGTTCATCTCAGCCTAGCTCTGGAACGCTTTTGAAATTGGTGAGGAGTCTCAGGATGTCGAGTTGGAAATGCAGTCCTCAGGTCTTTTATTCCCTAACTCAGGAAGCACCAAGGGCTGAAGAGTAAAAATGCTTCACTTCATGTTCACCTACTTGCACATATCATACATAGCTATCAATGAGCGTTTCATTGTTCTCTATTCTGAACTATCTGCATTTAATTCTACTAAGGAGATGAAAGCTGTTGGACCTGTTACCAAGGATACTTGTCAGAATCTGCTCTATTATTTACTTTCTGTATTGGTACATGTTTAGCCAGGTAACCGTGTAAAGGAATTACACCACTGCCTTCTACCTCTTATTAAAAAAACTCTTGAAAAGTTTGGTTCAAATCTCAGTCTTATAAATGTTTACTTCTGGACAATTTGATCATTCATTCGTGAAAGAGAAGCGGTGTGACATGCCTAGGAAACCATACACTTTATAATATGCCATAGCCTCTTCAAGCAAATCAAGAATACCAAGACTCACTCAGATAAGAAGTTAGTTTTTGGTTCACTGGCTTCTTCAGAGAGACTCACAAGATGCCTCATTATTTTTGTGATTTATTTCTGGGCTTCTCATATATGCCTGTCATACAGCCAAACGTGAGCTGATGCTAATAGTTTATTGGCCATGGAGAAAATCCTCAGGCTTGATGGAACTCCAGGATGATACCAAATGACCAGCAAGGAAAATCAGGATGCCAAAAAAGTCCTTATTTACAGAGAAAAGGAGGCTGGCTGCTTATGTGTTCAATGAAGAAATAGATGCCTCTTAAAAGTATTGAAATAATCCTGCAAAGTGTATTGCCATAATTTGACAATACAGTGATAACACATTTTAATGTAACAAACTCAATAATTTAGTAAGAATATAAAATGGAAAAACAGTTAAATATCCAGAACTTATCAATCACAATTCATTTTTTACAGGAATGTCAATCAATGAAAAGCTTAAATACATATTTATAAGCTTGCAGGCCAAAGATTATATTAGAAATACATAATGTATGTACTGTTCAATCCACATATACATGTATAAATATATGCATATACACACATATGCAAGTTAAATCTTGAATGTCATATTTTGGATACTTCTGATTAAACTTATGAGCTTCTGCTTGATGTAAAGCAAAGCATATCACATACATCTAAATTCAAATTTTTGGGTACATAAACACAACTATTTAATACCTAGACAGTTATACATTATTGAGTTTCTAGTTCAGGATAAACACCTTCTGTCAAAGACTGAGTCAGAAATTCGTAACTCTCAGATAAGAAGTTAAGACACCTGTATTCTGATCCTGGCTTTACATACAGGCATTTTGGGAAAGTTTTTTTTTTTTTTTTTTTTTAAACCTGTCAAGGGTCTAACTTTGCCCATCATAAAATGATTCTGATGTAAGGGTAGGGGCACATTTTATTTATTTGGGATACTATGCAGATGCAACCCAGCCCCATTCTTTACACAAAGTAGATTATCTGTGCATTTCTTCTGCATTGATATTGAATGCAGGACAACTGGGGACAACTCATTCCATTTGGCAATAATCTTGAATGAACAGGCAATATATAACATTTCTGAAAGTCTCTAAGCACTCATTTAATTTTATAAAAGGACTGTTACCATCAAAGACAGTGCCTAATTCATAAAGTAGTTATGAGGACTAAGTAAGGTAGTAAATGGAATGTGTTTAGAACAGAGAATGGCATATAGTAAGCACTCCAATTTTAGTGATGATGATGATAGTTATTATTATCACTACTACCATATTCTGTGCTGGTAACTAGAATAAAAGTTAAAACAGCCAGCCAGGCATGGTGGCTCATGCCTGTAATCCTAGCACTTTGGGAGGCCAAAGGCGGGCAGATCACCTGAGGTCAGTTCAAGACCAGCCTGACCAGCATGGTGAAACCCCATCTCTATGAAAAATACAAAATTAGCTGGGCATGGTGGCACATGCCTATAATACCAGCTACTTGGGAGGCTGAGGCAAGAGAATCGCTTGAACCCAGGAGGTGGAGGTTGCCGTGAGCTGAGATCCCACCATGGTACTCCAGCTTGGGCAACGAGTGAAAAACTCTCTCAAAAAAAGAAAAACAAACAACAACAACAAACAGCCATGGTCTCTGCTTCAGTAGGATTTAGATTCACGCAGTATATGGGTGCAAACTCATAGTTAGGACATACATATTAAGAAATGGGGCTGTGGCAGTGGTATTAGTAGACCCCCACGCCTGGCTGGAGAAAACAGAGACAACTTGGCCCCAGTAGGTTGTTACCTTCTGGGAATGAGGACCATTGTTGCCAAATCTTGCTTCTTAAGAGGAGTTAGCAACTCATAATCTCCCAACTTGTAAGAATGGACAATAACTGTAAATTAATGAAACAAATGCTTTGTGGGCTAAAAGCAACTGCATGTTGATGGTTCCTAGAAGTGCCAGTCAACTTCTTGACATGCTGACTGTAATATCTCCAATTCTTCACTTTTTGAGATGGCCTGAACAGACGTGGGCAAAGCTTACTTGTCAATTGATCTTTAATTTTTGGCTCTCCCATGAAATGCACAGGATTTATAAGCTGGGAGCTTGCAGGGCAAATATGAATGTTAGAGACTATCTCTTCAGTGACACAGTGGCACAAATAGGACCAATGGGGTGGATTGGCCAGGACTCATATGATAAGGGTTTAGACAACTACCGTTTGCCAGAAAACACAAGGACACTATAGAGCACAGATAGGTGAAGAGTTTAACACAATTTATTTTATGCTTAAATAATCGACTAGGTCATCCAGTGTATGGTTTTTCATACATATGTCATTAGAGTTATGTGTCGATGAATGCTGATTTTATGTGAATATAATCAACAAATTAAAGAATTTCACCAAAACCCAAATAAAAATGCCCTTTAAAACACAGCAGCCTTATTAACCTAATATGACACTGCTAGAATGGTTACAAATGATTGGCTTACTGAAATGTGTCTACATCTTATAGCCAGTACACAATACAGTAATAATTTTACAGCGTGCTGCCATTCTACTAGCTAAGGATTTCTGTTCAGTCCATTTCAAATACCCCCGACTGGGGCCTCTTATGAGCACCATCCACCTCTAAAGCGGCAAGCATTTACCCCCTTTTAAGCACTAACAGATAGCACCCCCCCACCCCCTAAAGCAACTACCATATAGGTTATTTTTTTTTGTTTGTTTTCAGGTCATTTCATTGAAAAATTGGCAATAGCAACAAATATTAGATGAAGGGCTTTGTGTTTACAGATAAAATCTTTTGTGTTGCAGTATACTGTAGTGTTTGCAAAATTGGAAAAGATTTAATCAAAATAAGGTGATACACATGCATCAAAATATTAGTATTCTGAAGAAAAAATTTTTTCACAGAACTACAGAATTCCTCATTTTGGGAATTATTTAAATTTGCAGCAGATTTTAAAGATTTGTTTTTTTAAAATCAAGCTAGCAGTTTTGCATATACAAACATTATAATTGCTAATATACAAGAATCAGTGAAGATTCCCCCCACCCCCAGAACCCCTCCCTCCTCTTCTAGGGTGAAGTCACTTGAGACCCCTATTTGTTAAATGCATTTGCAATATTCTGTTTGTGTTCTAAGAGGCAGTGCCTTATCAACATTTTATTCTATTTTTCTGTTAGAATTTATACAGTGTTACTATTTACAGCAAAACTATCGATGTTTTAAAAAAGAAACAAATAGTGTTTATACCCTGACAGTTTGGGTCCAGGAAAAATAAGGCGAGCTGTTGTAGATTTAGTAATTTTAGTGTTTCTCTGTGATTTGATCATTCCATCTCCTCTGTTCCTTCTGATGGCAGGAATTTCTTCCTTTTGTAAATGACACCAAAATCACTTGAGATAAACTGTTAACAGCATGGCTTCTTGTATATACACTGCATTGCTAATTGCACACGCGCCAATCCGGAAATGAAAGTGATTTCCATGCTCTGTAAATTGGCTCATGCTAAATTAAAATGTGGGTGGTTTTCTTTTTTCCTTTTCTTTTTGCATAAAAAAAATCATGCCATTAATGTGTGGAAGCAGCGAACATACACACGCTTCTCGGTGAATTTTTACTTCCTGCTGACATTTCTTCCGTGAATTTCTCAATACTGGCAGTAAAAACTTATGATCCTGTGGAAAGAGACAGTAGATAGCGAGTTTAGCTTTCTTTTTCTTTTTTTCTCTCTCTCCCACTGCCCTCCTTTTTCTTTTTTCTTTTTCTTTTTTTTTAATTTAAGAGAACCAGTGTAAGCCTTACTTGCCATTCAATAGAAAAGTCTTAGAGAATAGGGGCCCTCTATTCCCTATGGGGTGGTTTAACATGATGCTGCTACCTCCTAGATGCCTTAGAGGACAAGGCCCTAAGTTATACTGGAAAGCTCTTAGAAAGCAGTGACCTTATGTGAGTGACCCTGTGACCTCCAGAGAGCCTTGCTTCTTACTGTATTTGTGTTTTGTAATTGCACCAGACCAACCTGGTTCAACTTTTATGTGACAAAGTTGTGAGTTGTTTTTGGGTTGCCATATACCCTCCCCTAACCCCCACAGATGGAAGGTCACATAACCTGAGCATGCCCAGATAAACTAAATGTGCAAGCCTGGGAGGAACCTAAGTTCTCAGACTGAGGAGTTGATTAAGAAGCCTATGCCTCATGGCAGGATCCAATCAGATAGAGCCCTGGCGTCACCCCACTGCAGGATCCAGTCAGATCATGCCTTCTGGCTGTCACCTCATTGCAAGAGCCAATCAGATCATGCCTCATAACCCTATGCTTCTAAAACCCGACCCCGTCCTCAGCTTGGAGAGACAGATTTGAGTGGTTCCTCCAGTCTCCTTGTCAGTCCAGTGGCAATACACCTTTCTTCTGCAAAAACCTGGTGTTCGGTGTTCGGTGTTTGGTATTTGACTTTCCATTGCGCATGGGCAAACACCTAGTTTGGTTTGGTGACGGTTTTACAGATTGTGTTGGCAAGATCCTCTTCTAGTTCTGTCTGAAGCTCAGGTCACTCAGCTGCTTGGGGAAGCCATTTGTAGCCCTTTGGGCCTTAGTCTTATCTATAAAATGAGGTGGCTGAGAGAGGTAATCTCTGAGACTTCTCTCAACATCAAAATGTAAGGGGGTTGGGACTTCCATGAGCAAAAAGGGCCAGAGATATGGCGTTAGGCTAGAGCATCTCAGCTATTTCTGATTATTTTGTAAGTCTCTCACTTCTCCAAAAATTCAACCAAAGGAGGAAAAGTGTCATTACTTCATTATGATATTTCTTTTCCATAAGCAAATTAAAATTAAAGACAAATCTCTACCACTGCAAAGAACGTTTGATTCTCCTGTCCATATCAGTCAAAATGGGACAAATTAATTTTATTTGAGCTTTTTAATGGAGGCTTCACTGAGAAAATCTTGTTTTGCTGGAGGATTCCTGCATAAAGCATCAGTGTTTTGTGTCCAGTCTTAGTGTGTCAAACTAAGTCATTCTTTGGCAGAGGTTTTCATACTTTTGTGTACTATTGTTGTGGTAGGAATTTGGCTTTTCCATAAAACAAAGTACTTCCTATATATTGTCTCTCCTCCTCGTTCAGTAGAAAAGCTGACAAACTTGAATGCCTGCCTGAGAACAAGATACAGCTCCTACAAAAATCCTGAGGAAGGCAAGAATAATTTTAAGAATAACTCTGCTCACTCACATATAAGCAACAGACTGTATTTGCAGATCTAGGACAACCTTTAGAATTCTGCTTCTCTTGGGGCCCAAAGTGTTCCTAGTGACCTTGAGGATGTTTACTTACCTCAGACAAGTATCTTTCTCTTTAGATGGGTCACCTAGGACACCCTGGCTTATGGAAACCCGTTGGCACAGCACTTCCTCTCTCTGCCCCACGACAGGCCCTGGCTTCCTTTTTAGTATTAAAAGTGCCACTGACCCCCATGCCCCAGGTCACTAATGCTTGGGGCCAAGAACATGAAGGTATCAATTCCTCTTATGTGATTTCAACACCCCTCCCCTGTGACTCTGCTGAGGTTCCAAAGAAGGAAAGTGACTCACTTGGGTAGATCATCTTGCAGAGGATGGGCAAATCAGAATATGATGATCAGGATTTTCTCACCTGTTTTTATCATTTAATCCTAATCTTTTAGGCACCAGACTTCTTAGATGGTTCTATGATAATGTTACCACAGTGTCTCACTCCCTGTTTTCTCTAAGCCCTTCTCCCTGACTTTTTGAAGCTTGATAAATAATTTATATACCATATTTCAGCTATTATACACAGCTTTACTTTTTTTTTTTTTTTTTTTTTTGAGATGAAGTCTCACTCTGTTGCCCAGGCTGGAGTGCAATAGCATGATCTCTGCTCACTGCAACCTCTACCTTCTGGGTTCAAGCCATTCTTCTGTCTCAGCCTCCCAAATAGCTGGGATTACAGGCATGCGCCACCACACCCGGCTAATGTTTTGTATTTGTAGTAGAGACAGGGTTTCACCATGTTGGCCAGGCTGATCTTGAACTCCTGACTTCAAATGATCCACCTGCCTCGGCCTCCCAAAGTGCTGGGATTACAGGCATCGGCCACGGTGCCTGGCCTGGCTTGATATTTTTTAACAAATTTATGTAGATGTGCGATCATCACTACGACCCACTTGAACTTTTCTTTTTCTCCATGTCGCCTAAAAACCAATCCAACTTCCCAGGTTAATTTTGTAATAATTAGCCAGCCCTTTCTCTTCTCGCCTCAATGCAAGCCAATGTTATCTTTCTGGATATATTGGATATAGTTCTATAATTTTTAAAAATGCTGTGAATTATGCCCACATATTCTAGTGAGGATGGTTTGGGTGATTTTTTTTTTTTTTAAGTGGGAGTTAGTTCCTCTTGTAACTTTTTCTTTCCTTGGTTATGCAATCAGAGCATGTTGGTTCCAACCACACTGGTTACAGGAAGGTCATTTATTGGACAGAAGACTTTATTCCAAGTACAGTGTTGCAGGAAAAGCAGGAGAACCTTAGTTAAGTGACTATGTACTTGTTATAAAAATATCGATACAATATAAACTGTGATGACAGCGCCATCTGATGGGAAGGTGTGAGGGCAGAAGCCATCAAAATGACATTTCAGAAATAGAATTTTGAATCATTTCCCTTTTCTGGTTTAGATAATGAATATGAGATAGATGCACCTGCATTTAGGAATCTTTCTTTGGGTTTTGTATGACTTTCAAACCTAAAGGTGGGAGAAACTAAATCAGAAAACCAATCTTTCCTTTCAGCCATTTCACTGTATTTTTGAGAAACATTTAAAAGCAGAAGAAAACAGGGCCAGGCACAGTGGCTCACTGCTATAATTCCAGCACTTTGGGAGGCCAACGGGGGCGGATTGCCTGAGGTCATGAGTTCGAGACCAGTTTGGACAACATGGTGAAACCTAGTCTTTACTAAAAATACAAAAATTAGCTAGGCATGGTTGTGGCTACCTATAATCCCAATTTAGGAGACTGAGGCAGGAGAATGGCTTGAACCCGGGAGGCAGAGGTTACAGTGAGCTGAGATCATGCCACTGCACTCCAGCCTGGATGACAGAGTGACACTTAGTTTCAAAAAACAAAACCAAACCAAAAAAACCAACACAAAAACTGCAATTCATTGGATTTTCATAGCAGTTGATACTTTACAGTTAAATATGTACTTCGTACATCATATTTAAGGATAGGAGACCCTTTTTAAAGCTAGGCATTCTGACCTGATGAAGAGGAGCATGCTCTGGTACAGAACTGACTTGTCCTTTACAGGCCAATGAACAGAGCCGTGGCTTTTAGACCCTAATGCCTAGCTTTAAAAAGGGTCTCCTATCTTTACTTGGTATCTGAACCTTTCTGTGGTCCAGCCCAGTGAAGCTTTTTAGGCGTAATTCCCACTATTCTCCACTGAATAGTTGTTTTGCAATCTCCAGTGGTTCTCAAACTTGGTTGCACATTAGAATTATCTGGGAAGATTAAAACGATAACAATATCCAGGCTACATCCCATAAGAGTATACATAGAATTTTTTTGGGATGGTGTGCAGCATTATAAATTTTTTAAAACTCTTGATAATTTGGCTGGGAATGGTGGCTCACACCTATAATCCCAGCACTTTGGGAAGCCGAGGTGGGTGGATCATGAGATCAGGAGTTCAAGACCAGCCTGGCCAAGATGGTGAAACGCTGTCTCTACTAAAAAATACAAAAATTAGCTGAGCATGGTGGCAGGCACCTGTAATATCAGGCTCTTGGGAGGTTGAGGCAGGGAATTGCTTGACCCTGGAAGACAGAGGTTTCAGTGAGCTGAGATCGCATCCAGCCTGGGTGACAGAGACTTCGTCTAAAAAAACAAAACAAAACAAAACAAAACAAAAAAACTCGCGATAATTTGAGAGCCAGTCAAATGTTCTGGAGCAGTGCTTCTCAAAGTTTAATGTGCATTACACAGGACTCTTCCAGTGTAGATTCTGATTCAGTAGGTCAGTGTTTCTGAAATTCTGTTTCTTTTTTTTTTTTGATACAGAGTCTCATTCTGTTGCCCAGGCTGGAGTGCAATGACACAACCTCAGCTCAGTGCAACCTCTGCCTTGTGGGTTCAAGCAATTCTCCTGCCTCAGCCTCACTAGTAGCTGGGATTATAGGCATGTGATACCATGCCCAGCTAATTTTTTGCATTTTTAATCTGTAAAATAGTTAACCTGTAAAATACAAAAAATTAGCCAGGCATGGTGACATGTGCCTGTAATCTCAGCTACTGAAATCCCTGAAATCACAACGAGGTTTCACCATGTTGGCCAGGCTGGTCTTGAACTCCTGACCTCAGGTGATCTGCTCTGCTCGTCTCGGCTTCCAAAATAGCCGGGATTATAGGAGTGAGCTAGTGTGCTGGGCTGAAATACTGTGTTTACAACAGACTTTTAGGCACGCTGATTCTGCGGTTAACAAACCTCACTTTGAGGATCTAGATTACATGCCAGGTATCAACTCCAAATTGTTTCTAACTTCATTGTCTTTGCTCATGATTTTGTATCCGTCTATACTTATACTTCCCTTCTCTGATCATCGTCTGTGGCTAATTCCTCTGCTACCCTTCAAATTTGTTTCAAATGCCATCTCCTTGAATGTTCAGACTTCACTTTCCCTAATGAAATCCACATTTGTAGTTCAACTCTTACTCATCTTTAAGACTTAGCTGTGTCATGGCTTAAGGAAAGCCTGAGCCCAGTGGGGACAGAGCAGTGTTTACTCTCGTTCTCTTTTTCTCCCTACCCACCTCTTCCTATCCCTTCTCTTCTCTTTTTCCTTCTCTGTAGTTACAGAACTCATGGGACTAAGACATTTTTCCAAACATTAATTTTAATTACTTTATGTAACTATAATAAACTGCTGTGCAGTTTCAGGTAGCTTTGTTGTTTCACTAGTACCAATAAATAGGGTTTTTTGTTTGTTCTTTTCTATTCACTTGCGATTAAAAAGTATCTGAAGTCAAAGGGCTGGAAAAAAATACTGGAAAAATGTTCATTCATGTTTTGGCAGTGAAAAAAACAATAGTAATAAAATTTTGTAGTTATTATTTTTATTAGGTAAAGATA
The DNA here is from genome assembly GCF_048565385.1 of Saimiri boliviensis. Classification (NCBI taxonomy): domain Eukaryota; kingdom Metazoa; phylum Chordata; class Mammalia; order Primates; family Cebidae; genus Saimiri; species Saimiri boliviensis. The sequence goes on from NC_133460.1 coordinate 39,733,660, forward strand.
TTTATTCTAAACTGTTCTAAAGTGGGTTAGCTAATTTAATCCTAATTAGTGAGGTACTATTATTTTCTCCATTTTATAGATAAGAGAGCCACAAAGCTTTTTTTTTTTTTTTTTTTTTTTTTTAATTAATTTTTTTTTCAAGAGAGTCCTGCTCTGTCACCCAGACTGGAGTACAGTGCCATGATCTTGGCTCACTGCAACCTCTGCCTCCTGGGTTCAAGCGATTCTCCTGCCTCAGCCTCCTGAGTAGCTAAGACCACAGGTGTGCACTTCCACGCCTGGCTAATTTTTGTCTTTTTAGTATAGATGGATGGGGTTTCACCATGTTGGCCAGGCTGGTCTCTAACTTCCGACCTCAGGTGATCTGCCTGCCTTGGCCTCCCAAATTGCTGGGATTACAGGTGTGAGCCACTGTGCCTAGCCAAAAAGAGAGCCACAAAGCTTTAAATAGCAAGCTCAAAGTTACGCTGTTAATATATAGTGGAGCCAGAATTGGAAATCAAGCCACCTGACTCTAGAACCCTTGCTCTTTCCTTGAAGCCAAGGCTTTTGTTTATAGGGATTTTTTAAGGGTAAGAAAAATATAATATAAAAACTCTGTATTTACTCTAGAAGAAATCTGGTAAAATATTCTGGAGGGTGGGGCCCTGAATTTGTAGTGAAGCAATTCAGGCCATAGCTCTGACCTCCGAGAATTAGAATCAGGAAATCCAGACCTGTCATTAACCGCACTCAGCCTCAGATATTTTGCTGTCTCTCTGTTACTGTTCATTCCTTAGTAAAGAGGAAGAATACATTTCACTAATCTCCTAGGGCTACTATGAGAAACAAGTGATGTGGAATAATAGAGCCTTTTCTGGAGCGTGAGCCACCATCACATGCAGAGGGTTTCAGACGCTGCTGTTCTCACTTCTCCCACTGTTACATTCTAGCATCACTGGCTGCTGCTGCTTAGTCCACAAGCCTCCGTAATCCAAAGCTCTTCAAGGTTCTATTCTTGGTTCTCTTAATACTAGTAGTAATAGCTGACACTTACTGAGTGCTTACTAAGGAGGGTCATGGTTGGAGCTCTGCAGAAAGGAAGAGGTCAGAGGCAATCTTTACAACTCTGAAATGCTGCTTTTGAGGACTCAATTTTTGAGTCCCTTCTTGGCTTACTTCAACTTTCTCCCTAAATAATCACATCTATTCTCTCGTGTTCAATACCCATTTCTTTTGTGACAATTCCCACATTTTTATATGCACAGCCCCAACTTTTTCTTAGAACTCCAGACTTGGGTATATAACACAAATACTTGGATGTCTCATAGCATTTCAAACTCAAGTCCAAGCCTGAATGCCTGTCACTCTTCTTAAAACTCATTCCTCTTCCACTTCTGCTTCTTTCTCTATCATCTAGTTGCTTACACCAGAAATCTAGGAGTCATTTTTGACTCAATGCTTCTTCTCCACTCTACCCCACAAGCTAATCGATCAAGTGCTGTCAGTCTTCCCAGCCCAAGCCACCATTATGGCTTAGTTGAACTGAAGCAATAACCTCCAAACTGGTTACCTTAATTTTATTCTTGTCCCCCTATCCATTTTCTACATAGTCCATGCTCTTCAAAGTTTTTTAAGAGAGGGAGGAGAGAAGACCAAGTTAGGTCCTTGCTTAAAATCCTTCAGAGGCTTCGAATACTTCTAAACACACACACAATTATTTTAAGTTCAAGGGTACATGCATGGGTTTGTTACCGATTCTTTTGTCATCCAGGTACTAAGCCTAGTACCCGATAGTTACTATTTCCTATCCTCTCCCTCCTCTCACTGTCCACCCTCAAGTAGGTCCCAGTGTCTACTGTTTCCCTTTTTGTGTCCATGTGTTCTCATCATTTAACTTCCACTAAATGAGAACAGCGGCATTGGTTTTCTTTTCCTGTGTTAGTTTGCTCAGGATAATGGCCTCTAACTCTATCCATGTTCTGCAAAGGACACAACCTCACACTTTTTTAATAGCTGCATGGCATTCCATGGTGTATGTGTGTGTACCACATTTTCTTTGTGCAGTCTATCATTGATGGGCATTTAGGTTGATTACACGTATTTGCTATTATGAATAGTGCTGCAGTGAACATACATGTGTATTTGTCTCTGTGATAGAACAATTTATATTCCTTTGGGTATATACACCCAGTAATAGGATTGCTGGGTTGAATGGCAGTTGTGTTTTTAGCTCTTTGAGGAATTGCCACATCACTTTCTACAATGGTTGAACTAATTTACACTCCCATCAACAGTGTATAAATGTTTCCTTTTCTCCACAACCTTGCCAGCATCTGTTATTTTTATAAGCAGTGAAACTAGATTACTTCCCAGTTCCTTCCCCATATACCAGTGTTCTGGTAAGCAGGGAACAGCAGATGCGTGAAAGTGAAAACTAGAGTCTGTTTGCTCTTTCTTACTACTTTAACCTGTGTGGCTAGGAGGACTGTAGGTGAACTAAAGAAATGATTTTACTTTACCTTACAGACTATAGAGGACTTTTTTTCCCCCACCCCAAATGGCCTTTCTAAACGTAGCTAAGTAGAAAGAAATAGGACAAAGCAAAATGTAGAAAACACTGTAAAAGGGCTGGACGCAGGGGCTCACGGTTGTAATCCCAGCACTTTGGGAGGCCAAGGCGGGCAGATCACGAGGTCAGGAGATCAAGACCATCCTGGCCAACGTGGTGAAACCCTGTCTCTACTAAAATACAAAAAATTAGCCGGGTGTCGTGGTGCACACCTGCAGTCCCAGCTACCTGGGAGACTGAGGCAGGAGAATCGCTTGAACCTGAGAGGCAGAGGTTGCAGTGAGCCGAGATTGCACCACTGCACTCCAGCCTGGTGACAGACCAAAACTCTATCTCAAAAAAAAAAAAAAAAAAATGTCCAGGCAAATGTAAACAAAGCTCACTAACTAAACATTTAACGTAACAAAGAATAGTGTCACTAACCTCCTATTTTTTCCCTTTGCTTATATAAAACACTAGATAGATATGTCAGTCATTTAATGTAGACTTGGAAACTCACTTTATTTCCACCAAAATTATATCCTCAGATGCCGTTCTGCTAAAATGGTGAAAGGCTGGATCAATAAAACTCTCAGAGTATAACTAAGAATTATTTGTTGCCAAATAGTCTTCCTGTTAGATTGCATAAGGCTACTATATTTCACAGTGACCCTTTACTCATCACTATTTATATTTGATTCTGCAAACATAATTTACAATTAAATTGCTGCCTAATTTGTGAGGAGAAAGTGAACAGACTGTGAAACCAAAGTCAAGTTTTAGTGTTTACATGTATGCAAACATAAACGAACTTGAACAACTTCGTATTGGATTTTCAAAGCTGGAATTCAGTGAAAAAGAAAGGACGGGGAAAATTGGAATCACTTATTTAGTGAAACTTGTAAGTTTCACAGGAATTTAAGTCCTACTGTTGTTGATATGAACACACATCACCTCGACTGACCGTTCGCTGTTACGAGTGGCTCTTCTTTTCCACATGCCGGATTTCTTTCTTCGCTTTCACCTTAAAAACTTCTCCCTGCTTTAAAAGGAATGCACATATTAAGATTTCATAGTGAAAGAGTTTTAATTATAAAGCAGTCCCATTCTGATCCTTGGAGGCTGGAATAGGAGAAATGAAACGGTTTAAAGCACTTTGTCACTTCATCTCCAAAATACATACAATCTATTTGGCTTAGCCACACAGTTTAGCATCATCAAGGCAAGCTAGAGAGCACTGTCAAATGAATACAACATAATTGTACTTGACAATAATTCAGTAAGTTAGTGATAAATCAAAATAATGAGCAGCCTGCCCATTTCCTATAGTAAGCTAAAAGAAATAGTCACCACAGCTCACAAGGCACCCAAACACCAACGCTTAAAAATATCAATAAATTATAATTTATGCCTTTTTACGGCCAGCAGAATGGTAAGCAATCTGTTGTAATTAGACTCAAATTTCTTAGTTAAGTACTAATCCATGGAAATGCTGTTGATCTGAGGAACTTTTTAAGTTAATGGAATTATCAATGAGTTCCTCTTACTGTCAGACCAAGGAGGCATCTATTTTCCATAAACAAATCATCTCTTCACTGAGCATCAGGAATACAGTTTCCTGAGAGCAAGGTTGTTGCAAAAATACTCAGTTTTTTTCTTAACAGAAAACACAAGAAGCCTTCTCAGTTTTCTGATGTACTACTTCTGATAAATTTTCTGTTTACTTTTTCTTATGTAAACATAGTCTATCAAAGTTTCTGTTTTTAAATTGGAAAGGGTAAAGACTAGAAACAAGTGAAAAATTACCAGATATGTTTTCTCTGACAGATAGGGGCTGGCTGGAGGGATTCTTTAACTGGCACATGGGAAACAGGCTGCTATAAACCCAAAGAGGGGAACCCCCTCCTCAGACTAGGATGGTGGAATTCAGATTTAGAACATGTTGGAAAGAGAAAATGTATGGATCTGAGGTGCAGATCTTGAACTGAGCCTTCTGCCATTCTGACTTTAAAGTCTGTAAGTTTGGAGTGCTCTCCACCGTGTCCCAACAGACACTCAGCTGACAGCCAAGCCCTAGGTGGGGCTGAGGCACTGCTCAGATGGTGGTGAAGGGTCAAGGGTTTTATTTTCTTTCTCCCTCAAACTGGCACATTCTGTCCCCCATAAATGACCTTATCTTTGTGAAAACTCTTTTTTTAAAAAAGTATGTAACATTAAAGAATGTTAGGAAGAAAAGTATTTTTCTTTGACCCTGATCAAATGCGTAAGATGTGAGAAGCAGCAAACACTTCAAGATGCCACACTGCAGATGCCAGCCTGTTAGCAGCAGTTTCTAGGGAGCGCACAAAGCTTTTGCCCTCTACATTCTCTTTGGCAATCCCTCTCCATTACCACATCATGTTTTCTCTCTTGTGGGATAACAATTCGTCTTAATACTTTCCGAGTGATCTGTAGGAAGCAATGGTGAAAAGTGGAGGTTTTTCTGTTTCAAGAGGTGACACTACAGCACAAAAGTAGCAGAGTTTTTAATGCAGAAAATGTAAATTTCAAGAGAAGCACAAAATCTCAATGATGATTACTTTTCTGGTGATGAGGTTGCCTTCTTCATCGGTAAATTGTTCTTCTGTGACAGATTCACCAGGAATGTTTTTTGCTTCCTCTCCCTAAAGGATGTGGCATAAAGATTAGCAACATACTAGATGGAGAAATCTCCACAGCACTCCGAACACCACATACATGCTCTGGATTTTTAGAGAAAAAAGTTGTAAATTCTACTTGCTACTCCAGTGCAAGAGGAAAGGCTGACTCCACTGACAGTTATTTAGCAGTCAACAGCATTCAAGCATTAAACCTCAATTACGTATAAAAGTGATGGTTAACAACAAATTCCAGAAGGACGGATATGAAAATATATAATTATAGGATGCAGTTACATACTGGAAACCAAAAGGCTTCATATGTTGAAACAAATTTTAGCCAATGATTAGAGCTCTGATTAGATTGTCTCACTTTGAGCACTGCTTCTTCATTAGTTTTACCAAATCTCTAGAGATGTTTGTGGATTAAGTTATCTAACTTGAACTAAGATAGTACCTTAGTTTGGGCATGACATTTATCACTCTGATTTATTTAAAAATTCATTCACTAAAGATAATATATACGTTTTTCAAAAGATTATGAGAAAAGTTCAGGGTACAGAGAGAATCTTGCTTTAAAGACTAAATCTTTCATCGCTCTTAAAATAAGTGAGAATAACTGTCTGATATATGTACATAGTTTATACACTGAAGTATCTTCATTACCATAGGCAAAAAGATAGATAAAATCAATACCAAGGGAATTTAAGATTATATCTTCTGATCATTGCACCCACATAAGAACACAAAGTTGCTTTGTAATAAGAAAAAAGAATGAGAACAAAACAATAGTGTTTTAATCTTTATTCTGTCATTTTTAAACCAGAACTGCCTCTCTACTGGCTGGAACATACAGCAATCATAGAATGTGCTCACCATTGGCTGGGATTGACAAAATTATCAGAGCCACTATCTTTTATATTCCAGTAACACAGAGTTAGAATCTGGCTTTCTGATTTGTTATCTAATTTTGAGGGGGAAACTGAAAGGTTTCACTCTGAGTTTTAAAAATAGAATACATTCTTAACTCCCCAGGGTGGGTGCCTACTTTCCTGTTCTTAGACAGCTTGGTGGATTTAGATGGCTCCATGGTATCTCTCCACTAGCTCTATGATTGTATCGTAAGACACACTGCTCAGCAAAGGCAGCACCATATCTGCAGTATATTACCTTCATTTGTGTTTAACTTATATTTGTGCCACTTATAGTTTGAGAGAAGAAGGATAAACATCTTCAGGATGGACTTGTGTTCCAGGAACCTATTGATCCGTCAGTCAAACTTCTTACTGAAAAGGTGAAATGGATAATGCTGCTTGGCAGCGTACAGATGTGGTTTGGTTTTGTTTTAGGGAAAATGGCCAATCACAAAGATAGCTGCCTTCCTGGGAAAGTGAGATTCTAACTTTTTGTGTTACTGGAATGGAAAAGATAGTGGCCCTGATAATTCCATCAGTGCCAGCCAGTGGTGAGAACATTCAATGATTGCCATATGTCACAATCAGCAGAAAGGCAGTTGTGCTTCAAAATGACAGAATAAAGATTAAAACACTGTTGTTTTGCTAACAAAGTTTTGTTCTCATTCTTTTTTCTTATTACAAAATGATTTTGTGTTCTTACAGATTGTGGGTGCATAGTTCATGACAATGAGTGGGACAATTAACTTGTTTTTCCTCACTGTGGTATGCAGGTGGAATGAACATAAAACAGTGTTTCTTGCTCTTTTTTAGTGCATCCCCAATCTTGCTTATGACTAGTTTGAATCAGCGCAGTGAAGAGAGGGGGGAAAAAACTGGAAAAATGTAGAGGTCTTATATAAATGCACCAAACTTTGCAACAAGTTTTTAATGGGAGTGTTATTTGTATTTTTTATGGTTCGTGTTTTCAAATGTTCGGAATAAACTCAAAATTTTATTTTAAAAGTGAAGTCATAAAGAAAGCAAAAAAGCCAGTAAAAAGTGATGAAAGTTTTCATTATAGTTTAAACATGAATGACAAATATTTTTGAGTTAACTTTTGGAAATGTCCAGCTCTTTGAGTGATAGACAGTTAAAGAACCCAGAAAAGTCCCTAAAATGGTATCCTACTGGGCAGATAATGAATGAATTGAATCCTTTTGTGGGAAAAGATATCAGCTAATTTTTTAATTGTTTGGGCAGTCTCTGAAAGGACTATGCAGTAGGCATATGTGTGAGCATAGTGAATACATACAAGTATATTGACAGAGTAATAGGCTTACAAAAAGCAAAACCCTACTTAAATAATAAGCCAAAATAAATAGGAGGCACAGATTAGATAGGAGTTGATTACATAGACAGGGAAGACAGTAAGGAGTTATGAAATATGTTTTTAAAAAAATGTATCCATCTTTAATTCTGTCAAATATATTAGAGACCAAATGTTACCTAGGAGAGAGCTCTGTGGCCTCTGTTCAACGGGAAAAAGTAATTTCAGTGAGTTTGTAAAGTTCTCGAAAACACTTTGCACTTCTAAGTGAAAAAAATTGTCCCCATGGTCTTGTCGACAACATTATTTCTAGAAACCTTCCATCCTTTCCCCACGACCATTATAAAGGAAAATTATAGAACACGTGGTGTTAACATTTTCAGCTATGGTGACTGCCTTAATGAAAATTAACTGTAATTCCTTTTGAACTCCTGCTAGAAGCACTGCATTTTATAACGTTTATTTCTCTGTGAATTTTTGAAAAAAGTGGAAGAGTGGCAATATGAAATGTACCTATTTGCTTTGATGTATACATTAAAACTTGAATTGTCCAAAAATAGGATTGTTGCAATCTATTTAACAAAAGGCAAGTACTAAGCAATATGAATAGTATTACCCATTTTTATATTCTGAGAAACCTAGCTGAGGATGTGTTTGTACATGTACTATCTATATTTGTATGTGTGTGTAAAAACAATCTGAAGCTTATGAACAGTAGTTACCTCTGGGAAATGGAATGAATGGACAGAGCTTACCATAGGTTTAAACTACCTGATTTAGGAGAAACATACATGTAAGCTCTTATTTAGAAAGCCAGTAAAAATGTTGACAATTTGAAATAAAAATGCAGTTGTACTTTATAGTAAAAATTCAGTTATTTGAATTTTACAAAACTTCACAATAGTTTGGTTGTGTGTTGGTTTAAAGTTTTTTACCTTTGCAGTCACTGGATTTGCTTAGCAAATAAGATAAACTCAGGACTGGTTAGTAACTTAAATTGCTTCTAAGCTTTTGAAACCCTTGTGATATTATAAAATTATATAGAGATTAAAATTTTATCAGCATATTTATTTAAGTCCCATGACAAATGAGATAATTTGTTAACCTGACTCATTCTATAGGACTTTGGAAACATTAAATGTAAAAAAAAAAAAAAAAAAAAAAAGGTTAAAACTTCGTAGAAAAAGAATGGATCCTTTTTGAAAGTCAAGAGAAAAATCACCATCACCTCATTTATTATACAAATGGAATTCTAAGACGACATATGTGCCCAGATTTTGGCAATCTAATCCTTAGCATACATACTGTTTCCTTTGGGAGATGCTTCCCAGCCAGAGTCAGCTCTGGGAGGGATGAAACAACCCCAGAATAGTTTTTAGAACTGGGATACTAAGTGCTAGGGGGCTTACTATGGCAAACAGTATTAATTACGCTGGTTCAGTCCAGGTTTGGACAGCATCCATGAGGTAGGTCAAATTCCCAGCATTCCAGCCTCATCAAATTGTTTCCAGGAATGACAGCCCAATGCTGCCCTCTTCTGTGCTGCTGAAAAGGTCGGAATGGCCAAATACCTGATTTAGTCTAGCAAAATAATCCTTATTTGTTCTGGAAGAGAAATACATTTGTTCCTCAGTATCCACAGGGATTGGTTCCAGGACCTCTGAGGATAGCAAAATCTGCAGTTGCACAAGTCCCAGATATAAAATGGTGGAGTATTTGCATATAACCTATATACATTCTCCCATATACTTTAAATCACCTCTAGATTACTTATAATACCTAATGTAATGTAAATGCTATGTAAATAGTTGCTATACCACATTGCTTCTTACTTGTATTGTTGTTTTGTTTTATCTTCTGAATATTTTAGATCTGACATTGAATCTGTGCATCTGGAATGCCCAGCTATAGAGGTCCAATTGTATAGTGTTGTGGAAAAGGCACTTCACTAGAGAGCTGGGGATTAGGTTCTAGTCCCAGAGCTGCTGCTGTCTGGCTGTGTCATTTTGAATAAATCGGTTTATCTCCAGTCTTCAGTTCTCAGCTCTTGGAAACAGTAATTTTAGCCTCAGTGACCCATTTAGGTACTACGTTCCCATTTTATATTTTTGACAGAGATGATTCCTGTGTCATATTTACCGTGTACTATTATAGGGCTCGAGCTCTTTTCCATTAGAAGGATAGCAACATATGGAGTAAAGAGAAAAGCAGCAGAAATGTGACTCTTTGCAAATGCCCCAAATATCTGAACAGAAAAATAATTTATAAAGTGTTTTTGTTAAACTTGTAGCTTCCAATAATGATTATGACTGTTTTTTTTTAGCTTCTGGTTTTCCATCACATAAGAAAGATATCTCTCAAGCTTGTTTGTAGGTGATCCTATTGTTTATACAATGCCTTACTCAGTTATAAAACCTTTTCTGTGATGACTCCACTCAATCTCTCTAAAATTACATTAACTTCAGGAAGTACTTGGGGAGAATACAGACTCCCCTGTTTTAAGAAACCTACAACATTATAGTGAATTTTTGTCTTTTAAATCTAAGTTCTTAATAAATGTATTAATATGTTATGATCATATTTTAAGCTAAAAAACATAGACAACTCACTCTAAGAAAATTACTTAATAGCTAACTTGCTGGTGCGTGTCTAGAATTTTGGAAGACTAAAAGAAATAGCTCTTATTGATTTGGGAGGTTTTGAAGGTACCATTTTTGTCTTCTCTGAGAAAAACTTCTTTATCCCCTGCCTTCCACTTTTTTTGCATGGCTATATTTTCTTTTGTCCTAGATAGAAGAAAGTCAACTTCTATCATGGGCAGCTATTATAAAAAAATGTGGTGGATTTAGATGTAATATTAGTATGTGATACTGTAAGCATAAAAGACAAGTTTAAAGCACCATGTGCTTTTTCTAGACATTTCACTTCAAAATATCATTTCTTGAAGTCACTGATTATGAGAATAGCAAAAACTCAGAAAAATTGAATCAACCATTCCCCCATCCCATCCCACAGAACATGTGTGAGGTGACTGATTATGAGGATTTTATAGATAGCAGGTTGAATACTTGCAAATGTGCTAGACAGCAATTAATAATTTGGCTTGCCTATATGGAATTTTCAAAGACGTGATTCATGGGTTTTAAAGGAACACTACTGAGCTTACAATTGATTTGCAGGATAACTCAAATGTAGACAAAGATTTATTTTCTTCCTTAGTGCTTCCAGAGTCTTAAAAAAACTACATCAGGGCAGATTCTGTGGCATTTCTACATGAAAACTGAAAAGCAGCAGGGTTAAGAAATTTTTGACACCTGTGCCCACTTTTCTGCTTTCTGTTGGGTCTCTTGACACTTTGGGATTGGATGATAAGTTTGATAAATGGTTTTCAATAGATACTCTCTTCCTCTTTCTCTCTAGAGCGCTAACCAAGAAGCCTCACATTATTTGGATCAGATTCAAAAGTCTGTGCATTGAAAATGGCTTTCTAGTTCTTTGCACTCAGTTATTCTAACACTAAGAAAGACCTCTCTAATGATGAAGTAATGAAAACAAGTGGCAGACTGCAAGAAGGATTCTGTGGAATCTTACTGTGTATAAGGTCAGTGCTTCAACGTATCTTTGTGGAGGAAAGGAAGAATATTTATTAATAGTGCTTACAATTGTGCCATAATAAGGTGGAATTAATATTTTCATTTTTTCAAAAAAAAAAATTGACTCCTATACTTAAAAATAGAGCTTGATTTTTTTTTGGTGTGTTAGTAAAGTGAAACGCCTATTTCAGAATTTTTTCTTTACTTGACTTGCATTGTGTCACACATATCCATGCCAGGTTATAACCTCAAATTCTCAGCCATTGATTGCTTATGAAGAACTGGTTTTCATTTAAAAATTCTTAAGGCAACAGGAATTTGAGACTGAGAAGGAAGCCTTTTAATTCTTTCATTCTCTTTCTTCTTTATCTTACCTCACGCTTTATTAGAGTTTCTAAGGTTTCAATTGAACATTTCATTGATATGAACTACTGTGTCACCAAGGTAGAGTCTGCTCACTCACGTAACACTTCAAGGAAAGCAGGATACAAATGCCAAGAATTCTCAAATAAAATTACACCCGCCACATATCAAATAGGCCTATACAGAATACCATGCAACATGGCTTTTTTGCTTTTTGGTTGTTGTTTTTTACAAGCTTTCAAGTGTGCAAAAAAAATTACACAAAGCCATTGCATTATCAATCATGCTGACATTTCAAAACCACAAGGAAGGAGTTTCTAACAGTACAGCAATGCCACATACTGATCCAGCTACAGGATACCTTTATAATCAAACGCCGGCGAATAACTCGGGTAGTGACTCTCCGTTCTTCCTCTGAGCTTGAATCACTCTCACTGTCTTTCAAGTCCTGATAAATGCATTTTTAGTAAAATTTTACCATCACACTTAAGATAAAAAAAATATTCTGAGAAGGGAAATAAAAGAATTACATTTACTTGATTTTTTTTTTTTTGCCAACTAAGGAAAATAATGATGTATATTTGTGAGAGTCTTTAAAAAAATTAAGTGGACGAAAATTTTTGACCAGGATTCTAAGTGAAATTGCTCCGTACGTGTGTGTGTGTGTGTGTGTGTGTGTGTGTGTCTGTGTGTGTACAGGTAAAGATCAAGCTGGTTATAAATTACTAAAAAATGATTATGGAGACTTTTTGGGATCAGAAACTACAATTAATCATTCATTCCTTTTAAAACTAGTTTTAGATCTATATTCATCTGCCATGAATGCGCATACACTTGTACTTTGGGCCACATTTCATTTGTTCTACAAAAGAGGCATAATATTTTGGACTTTTAGGAAATTTTGGTCAAATTTGACAAACTTATCAAAAGTTATTTCGATTTTTATTAAAAAGCAAAGAATCTGGCTGGGTGCGGTGGCTCACACCTGTAATCCCAGCACTTTGGGAGGCCAAAGCAGGTGGTTAGGAGTTCAAGACCACTGGCCAACATGAAGAAACCCTGTCTTAACTAAAATACAAAAATTTAGCTGGGCATGGTGGCCTGTGCCTGTAATCCCAGGTCCTCAGGAGGCTGAGGCAGGAGAATTGCTTAAACCCAGGAGGCAGAGTTGGCAGTCAGCTGAGATCACACCACTGTACTGCAGCCTGAGCAACAGAGCCAGATTCCACCTCAAAAAAAAAAAAAAAAAGTAAAGAATTTATATTAGCATATTTTGGCATATATATTTATATCAAGAGATTAATATCAGCGTAATTGTTATGTAACACATAACTGGTACTAAGAAATAATTTATTCAAGAGATTAATATCAGCATAATTGCTATGTAACACATAACTGGTACTAAGAATTTATTCAAATGAATGAAGGAAAATGCATGAAAGCTTGAAATTTTTTGAAAGAACGGATATAAAATAAAACAAGAATATGGTTATAAAATAGTAACAAGAATACAGTTACTGCAAAAAATGTTAATTTTTAGGCAATAAAGGTAGGAATTAGGAAAAACTACCAAGGGGCAAATAGTTCATAATTTGAAAGAGGAAGTTTCTTTAGCTTTTACTTAGATGCCAGGGGGAAGAGTATTTACTGAGTGGTTATAAGTCTAACTTTTAAAGCTGGAACTAGGAAAAGAATTCTGGTATTTTGTCTTTGAATTTAATTCATTGTGTCAAATCTAATAGTCCTAGAGACAGGAATTTAGTTAACAACCACTGGAAAAATGAATTCTAGTATTTTTTCTTAAGTAGAAACAAAATAAATTGCTATAGGAGGTATAGCTATTAGATAAAATACTTTATGAAATGTTAGTTGAATAGATAATAAACTAGGCCATTTTTTTCACTAACAGTAAACTTGACAAGTCTTTTCAAATATTAAACAGTAATATCAGCCTTGACTTTGTAGGGAATTACATCTCAACAAACCACCCCAATGAACAATATGGTTTTAAAAGGAAATCCTAACTATTATCCTTAAAAGGAGTGAAGTTTGCTATTAATATTTAAATTTTTTCAGTAAAGGACAGTAAATTTAGGACACTTAGAATGAACTAAGGATTGTGGAAGGAAGCCCTGCAAAGTCTCAAGAAGGCAGAAAGAAGTAAAAGGAATTCGTGTTGATGAAGGAAAATAATTATTAGTCAGCATTCCAGGATTAATGGGTTGGATGAGGCAAAGGGGAAAACTGAGTCTGAATTATCCGTACATGGAATATTAAATTGGGGATAGGTTTTCACCTGGGTGAATTCAAAAGTCGAAGAATATCTAGGTTAAAACAAACACGAAGAATCACGTGAGACCACCCCCTTATATACAAAAAAAGTGGCCATTGGGTCAGTGTTTCGGTTTCCACTTTTTCCCTGGAGTCTCTGCTAACCTTAAAGTGCAGATGGAAGTAGAATCTCAGGCTCAGATAGCTTTTAGAGAGTTATCCAAGAATTGGTAAAGGGGAAAACAAGGAAACCCAATGGGATTTTCTCAATACTCCTTTGCTATGGGCCACTGCATGGAAACAGGTGGAAAATGGCAGAGTTTTACCTTATAACAGCAGGCAGTCATCCGTGTAAGAGCCGCACCCGGACTTTTGACCTGATTTTTTGGGGGATAAAAAGGGGGCTGTTTTCTGAGATCATACATCAGATGACCTAGGTGGTTTGCTATTATACTATGGTATAGCCACGAACGACACATCCTAAACACCTTTGGATTTCTTGTGAGGTCAGGTTCATGTCTCCTAGAAGCTTTAATTCCATTATGGATTTTTATGGTCATGAAATCTTTATGCATTAGAATAGGACTCGAAACCAATAGCAGAGGCACAAACTCCTTTACAAGAAATCTTGAAAATGCTTTCTAATTGTAAATTATTTTCCTTTACTGACAAACTCAGCTGAGTTTCCACTCAGGGTTTAAAACTTAATTTTCAACCATCTTTATGCCAATGGCCAATATGGTTTTCCAATAGTGCATACGTATGCACATGTATACACATAGCAGTGTTTATATGTATTTGTACAGTAATTTGCCTTTAGAACTTTAACAGCCCTTTGCAGAACATTCACAAGAAAAATACCACTATGTTACTGCTTCTCTCTATATTTTGTGGGATCATTTTAATAGGAAACTTATCTAAAACTCACACTACTAAAATATACTAAGAGTCAGGTCAAAGATAGAAATCAATATTCAAAACCACATTTGTCAGGAAGAAGTTAAAGAAAGGCCTGAAAAAGACTTAAAGGCTTAAAACAAAACCAAAACCATTAATATAAAATTTGGTGATGGCAGTTACTAAATGAGCTAGAGATTATTTTAGGATATCATTTAAGCAACTGATTACCACCATCAAATCTTAAAGCAACTAACAGGGAAAAAAAACAGATGATCTAGAACTGTACTTCCTTTTACTCTCCTTTCTAACAAGCCTGAAAATAGTCATAGTCTGCGGAAGGGAAAAGGAAAGGATATTACTGATAAGCTGATAATTAGTTCCTGAGCGATTGAGAGTTTGCTGAAAGTCTTCCTAAACCTCAAATCAATCTTGAAAACATTTTTTCAGAAAAGACTTGTTTTTTTCCTCCCAAAACACTAAAGTAAGGTTTTCAATGAACTAGATACGTCTTAGGGAAAACTGCAAATGCTACTATTCCAAAGATGTATAACTTTCGATTTCTGTCAATTGCAGAGTTGTTGAAAAGACATAAAAATTGAGAGAGTAAAATGCAGTAAAAAATATAGGAAACCGAGCTGGTTTTTATTTTCTTATATCCATGTATGAGTCATAATTTCAGTTCAAAATACTTTTAATATCTAAAAATAGCAAACCTCAAAGAAAAAAACCTATTAGATGGTACCACAAAAACAAGTATGAAAAGCAAGCAAATTCATCATAGTAAGGTTTTAAAATGATTAGAAACATGTGTTAAGACAATCATCAACTTAGACATAAAATTTATAAAAATGATACTGCTAACTTTAAATTTCTAACTGCTGTCAACTCACCTCATTTTAGGCTTGGACTTTCATCTCTTTAAATTTTAAAACACCTTTCAGACAACAGACCATACAGGAGAGAACTTAGATGAGTCAGATGCTATAGACTGTTTATGCCAAGGAATCAGAAAGGATCAGAATGATTATCTTCCTCCCATGAGGAGGAAGAGGGAGTAGGAGTTAGAAAACCTAAATCCCAGATAAAATACTGGATCTTGAACTAGTTTCTTAATGTCTCTCTGGTTCTTGTCCCTCCTAAAAATGGCTAAACAGATACTTATTCCCTTTCCCTTCACAATGAATGAAGGTATGATCAAATGGCATGCATTTTACTCAGAACTCTTTTACTTATGTGTTTTACTCAGTACTTTCTTTACCTCCACCATTAGTGCTATAATCTCACACATTTATAATTTAGAAATAGTTAAAAAACAAACAAACAACAACAACAACAACAAAAAACAAAAAAACCCCCCCGGGCTACAAAATTAATCCAAAGAAGTAAAGCATCAATACTTTCCACTTCAATGACAGCTACTGGATGACCAGATGACATACCTTTTGCTCAGACCCACTGGACCCCTCTTCTTCATGGAGGTTAAGCCTTGGCTTGCCATCTGGGGGAGAAGTCCTACTCATCTTTTTCATACTGACAGGCACACAGGGTTTAGTCTCTTCTATTACAAACTTGCTGGTTTCGTCTAGAGATTTCTGATATGCTGCTAGTGGTGATGCTGGTTCTTCAACATGACCAGATCCATGTATTTTTGGTTTCAGAGTTTCCTTAGTATTCTGTTTTCCTATATCATTTTGGGATTCTGGAAAGTAAGGTTTTGTCTTTGCTTCTGGAGTGATTTCTGTATGGCTTCCATTTGCTTCAAATTTTCCAGCTTCTCCTTTGAGATATGAGGTAATGGAATCTCTACACTGGTCAGGGCTGTAAAAGAAAATTTGCAAACTTACAATGGCAGCATATGCCTAAATATAGGTTTCAGAAGCTCTAAAGTTTTAAGAACTGTGTTTTTAAACTACTTCCGAAGGCATAAAATAGAAAAGCTTGAAAAATGTGGCCACTGGATTTAAAATGTGACTGGGCACAGTGGCTCATGCCTGTAATCTCAGCACTTTGGGAGGGTGAGGTGGGCAGATCACGAGGTTAAGAGTTCGAGACCAGCCTGGTCAACATGGCGAAGCCCCATCTCTACTAAAAATAATAAAATTAGCGAGGTGTGGTGGTGCATGCCTGTAATCCCAGCTACTCAGGAGGCTGAGGCAGGAGAATTGCTTGAACTCGAGAGGCGGAGGTTGTAGTGAGCCACTGCACTCCAGCCTAGGTGAGTGCACTCCAGCCTAGGTGACAGAGTGAGACTCTGTCTCAAGATAAATAAATAAAATGTAAGGGGCTCTTAAGGGTATGGGTGTCAGGAGGTGCTACACAGCTTCTAGACATCCCCCAGACCTCAGTTGCCAAATTGCTTAGTGATGCTCTCATCTAAATATTTAAATTGCAGTTCTACAACTATTTGAATTCTAGCATCTTGACAAATGATCCTGAGAGGTTCATGGACATACCTAGAGTTCTAAGCCCACCAATCTTAAAAACAAAGATATTTCAGAACGCTTTTCCATCACCAGTAAACAATAAACTGCTGGCCAGGCTCAGTGGTTCTTGCCTGTATTCCCAGCACTTTGGGAGACTGAGGCAGAAGGATTCCTTGATTCCAGGAATTTGAGACTGGCCTGGGTGTGGTGAAACCATGTCTCTACCAACAAAATTCAAAAATTAGCAGGGCACAGTGGTGCGTGCCTGTAGTCCCAGCTACTTGGGAGGTGGAAGTTGGTGGATGGCTTTAGCCTGGGAGGCAAAGGTTGCAGTGAGCAAAGATTGAGCCGCTGTATAAAAAATTGCACCTTGTCTTCCAAAAAGAACAAAATGAATTCCTGTGGTCAAGGCTGTGGTATTATCCCAAGAACCCCAAATTCCAATTCTCAGTGTATGTTTTCAGTCATGAATCCTGACATCACTTTTCCAACTCTAATACCTTTACTTGAATCTCATTTTTCTCTACTCTTGACCTCTGCTAATCTCACAAGTGATTTGAGTGTTGCACACCCTTTTCTACCTACTGAGAGAACTGTTTTTCCCTTAACTAGTAAAACTCTTTCCTGGTCAGGCACAGTGGCTCATACCTGTAATCCCAGCACTTTGGGAGGCCAAGGCGGGCGGATCACCTGAGGTTGGAAGTTCAAGACCAGCCTGACCAACATGGAGAAACCCTTTCTCTACTAAAAATACAAAAAATTAGCCGGGCTTGGTGGCGTATGGCTGTAATCCCAGCTACTCTGGAGGCTGAGCCAGGAGAATTGCTTGAACCCGGGAGGCGTAGGTTGCAGTGAGCGGAGATCGCGCCATTGCACTCCAGCCTGGGTAAAAAGAGGGCAACTATGTCTCAAAAAAACAAAACAAAAAACAAAAAAAACCTTCCCTTTCCAATGCTTTCTTTTAAATTGACTTCTAAGTTTTTTTACAAGTTTCAGTATACACTATTTTTCACTTTTTTTGGTAGCTTATGTATTATTTTTAGCATCTTTGCTTATTACCACTATTAGGCAATAACTAATACAATGCTTTATATGTATAATATATACTTATGTGTGTGTGTGTATTCCTTTAAATTGGAGTCTGATTATCTGAACTTATTTTTAAAAGATATCCATTGCACACTATTCTCTCTGTGTAAGGATAAATAATCCAAGTATACTGTGAAGATCCTCTAATATATAGCTGTATAACTTTGGTTTAATTTTCTATTCCCCAGTCCACATTGCTTACCTAAGTTCTCCTACCCTACATATTCTGATAACAGGAGCAAAGTGGCTGGCATTTTCCTCCTCCTATGGAATCAGGGGATTCAGTAGTGTTTTTTCTATATAATTTACTGGCAGAGCCTATATAAAAGAAGGATTTTCAGCGTGTTTAATAATGAACATCTTTCCTATATCTATTCCCTGATATGTAACTATAAGTTGTATGACTAGATCTGAACATACACATCAAAATTAGTACTGTTTGTCGTCTTTGGAACTGTCTCTTTTGTACACGGTAGGCAGAATTCATTCATGCCTCCAATTTTCAAAAGCAGTTTTGTAAACTCCCTCTTTGGGAATTTTTATTGAGCAAGAAGCTTATTCATGACATGAAAATTAAAGTTTGGTTATGAAACAATGTAAGTTCTTTTGTGTCCAACCAAAGTTTATCGAGCTGTCACTGAAGTAAAATATGTTTTAGTCTAATGTGTATGTAAATAAAAATAATACCTAGTGCTACTGAGAGATTACTATTTGTGTCAGTCATTTGGTAGACATGATACATCCTTTATTTTCTATCTATAAATCTGTTTAAGGAAGGTAGTAGTATTCTTATATTTAAAGATATCAGAGTGACATTCTTAGAGCGCAGATTCATCCAAAATCACAAAATGCATACCTAATGGTGGTGGGATTTGAACCTATGCCTCATATTCTACACTCTCACCTTTCTAGAGCAAGGCCAGTATAAGAATTAACCAGATTCATGACGAGGAAATTATTTTGGGTAAAGACGAATGTCTACCATGGCAACATTTGGTATAAAAAACCATATACCTGTTTGAAAAACAAGACTCATGTAGAAAAATAGAAGGGTATGTAAAATCAGTTTTTTCTAGTATGGTAGGAGAATAGATGTCTTTTCTTTTTGCTTCTCTGCACTTTTTACATTAAGACATTTAAAAAACTCTGCATAGAAGAAAACCCACCAAAATGTTATTGGTAGGTGACAGGGTATATTGATTTGTTTAATCTGCATTTTAAGTGTTATAATGAGCATATTTATGTTTGCAGTTAGGAAAAAGAAATATTTATATTTCTAAACAACATGGACTTTCATTCATTATTATTCTTATTTTTTTGAGACAGTCTCACTCTGTCACCTAGGCTGGAGTGCAATGGTGTGATCTCGGCTCACTGCAACCTCCACCTTGTGGGTTCAAGCAATTCTTCTGTCTCAGCCCCCTGAGTAGCTGGGATTACAGCCACGTGCCGGCACACCCGGCTAATTTTTGTATTTTTAGTAGAGATGGGGTTTCACCACGTTGGCCAGGCTGGTCTCGAACTCCTGGCCTCAAGTGATTGCCTACCTTACTCATTATTTTAAATGAACAATAATTATTGGCTATATTGAAAGAATCATACAAGTAATAAACTAGAAAAGAATAGTCTTCTAAAGTAAAGACGACACCTAAATCTTGGGCATGTATGTAAATTTTCTTGTATTTCATTTCAGCCTCTCAATAGTTTTGAGAATTTAATTTGAATTTAAATTCACTTTCCTTTCCAGATTAGCAGAAAGAACTGACCTTTAAAGCATGTTTTATTCCAGAACTAGAATGGTAATTTAGAAGTCACCGCTAAAAAGCATGTATTTAAGATAAACTCTTAACAAGTAACCTGCATTTCACTTTCCTTTTTTTGAAACAGCCATACCTGTCATCCAGTCGATCTAGTAACCCACCAGTTACTCTTCGAGCTTGAGCGGGCGATTCTAGGTTTCCACTTGATGTCTCATTCTGCCAACCTGTAATTGAAGACATTTCCAGTTCTGCTTGCTGAACACGCTTAAGAATAGCCTGTACTTTTTCTTCTGTCATCTCCTCAGACTCTACTCCTTCTTCAAGATGGATGTCCTCAAATAGAGATTTGAGTTTCTCTTCCGTCATCTCCTCATCAGGACCAGATTTTCCTTTCTCCTGCTGCGCAGAGCTTACTCCTAGTTTTCTAGGCTGTGCTGGTTTAACATCTTTTGGGGCCCCAGCCAAATTTCCGAGGTATTGAGGATACTCACTCAGACATACATCCTCCAACTGGCTCTCATCTACATCCACTGCTTCAGGCATTTCTGTTAAAGGCACTGAGTCTTCCAGTTTGCTGTCTTCTAAGGAAGTGTCTTCTGCAGTTACAACTGGAGGTCCATCTGTGGAACGCTCTATGTTCCCCTGGGAAGGCACTAGCCCATCACTCAGTCTACTGGGGGTTCTAAAGGGAGATTCTATGCTAGAGGTATCACTAAAATAATCATCTTGCTGCAAAGGGGTAGGTGGTGTGTAGTGCAACCCTGTGGGGGTTTCCAGTTCCACTTGAAGGGAAGGATAACCTATGGAAGACAGTACATTTGGACTGACTGGAATGAATTAGAATACATGAAACAAAAACATATGGAATGACTAAAATTATATCAGGCATGAAAATGTATGATGAATTACAGATTAATGTTGATACATTTATCAGTTTAGTTCAATTAAATGTAACACAATGAAATTAAAAGCCTAGTGCAAACTCCAATAAAATAGAATACCAATTAAGATATCAATTGTTTCTATCAGTTTTGGCAGTTATGATACAATAACTTAAATATGCACACTAATCCAAAGTATGCAGACTAAGCCAATATAAAGTTAGTTGTCATTGTATGAGATTCTTATTATCTTTCTATATTTAGCATGCAAAGTTCATACTGTGGTGAACTGAATACAGCAAGCCACAAGAAACCAATTTTTGTAATTATCTACAACTTATTTTAAGAATTGTATGTAGGAGCAATGCAACCTAGTCCTCCTTTCGCATGAAATTTACAGCAAAGAAAAATGGATTTAATCTTTGGAAAGAAATAATTATTAGTTTTAGAGCAGTAGCACTGGGAAAATAAAATTTAAAAAGATGTTAAGAAAAAGATTTAAAAAACAGACCAAGTTTAAAAGACTCCATGTAGTTTTTGGGTGTTGTACAAAAACAGAGATGACCGAGATGAAAGGGCTGTGGTGTACATGAAGGTCTTGGTGAAGTTGGTGGTAGAGTCCACTCAGAACCACAAATCAGATAAAGAGAAATGATACACAACAGAGATAGTAGGAAAACCATTTGCAGGGAGCACTCTGAATATTCACAACAATGCTATGAAACACAGTGTTTATTAACCAGTCTACACGAAAGGGGAGGGGGGAGCTAATCCCTCGTTTTAAACATTGCTGCGTGGACTATGGAAGCATTTTTCTGCCTTAGCAGAGAGAAGAGTCAACAATGGTCTGGTCATGGTGAGGAAAGGAAGTTTCATAAAAGTTCAACGAAGAGGAGAGACAGGAAAAAAGCAACAAAGCACAGTTTCTGAATTGTTGGTCTACAAAATGAAAGTCTAATCTTTCCATCAGTCCAAGGTAAATACCAATTTAGCTGCTGTTGTAAACTCAAGTTGCTATAGGTAAGTGAACGTTTTTCAGTTATGGTCATCTATAAACCAGACTCCTGTTGAAAAGCTGGCTAAGATTAGCTGAGGTTTATAATCTGCCTAAGTGAAATTACTTCACATGCACGTTTCTAAATTTCCCTAAGAAATTTTGAACAAGGAATATAAAAATATTAAGATACAGCAACAGAAAGCCCTTGTGACTGTATTTTAAGGAGATATTCCAATTTTAAAACGTTCAAATTAAATGAAGCTTTCAAGGCCATCAACTGCTTCTGTCATGTTCTGGTGATCTTTTTTATTAGTTACTTAAAAAATATTTTTCCCAGTAAATAATATTAGAAGAATGTATAAACTATAACTTACCAATAATTTAAAATTTGGTATGATGATCTACGTTTATCTAGTGCAAAAAACATTTGGTTGCCAATACATGGCCTTGCATATAAGACATAGCTCAAAGGGAGCATTTTCCCAAGGGTGTAAGGTATTTATAAACCTAAAAACAACTGCTTTTTACTTCATTACCCATTGTGTTTGTTACATGGATAACAAGTATACTTTAATTTTTTTATTGACAACCTTTTTTTTTTTTTTAAGAGACAGACTGCGCTCAGCCAGACTTAAACTTTTTAATAAGCAGAAACTTTCTAAGAATTTTGAGATATTTTTCCACAAGTTAATTAGAAGTCAGTGACTCTTGTTAGTCTAACTTTGCCAGTTTCAAAATTGAATAGTAGAAAAAGATTCTTAGTTCCTCTTCCTGCCTCCACACTATGATCAGATTTTCTACTCAAAATTCATTGTAGACGCTGGCTGGGATGGCTCATGCTTATAATTCCAACACATTGGGAGACTGAGGTGGGTGAATCACTTGAGGTCAGGAGTTCGAGACCAGCCTGGCCAACACAGTGAAACCTTGTCTCTACTAAAAATACAAAAACTTAGCTGGTGTGGTGGTGTACACCTGTAGTCCCACCTACTCGGGAGGCTGAGATAGAAGAATGGCTTGAACCCAAGAGGCAGTGGTTGCAGTGAACTGAGATCATGCCTTTGCACTCCAGCCTGGGTGACAGAGCAAGACTTTGTCTCAAAAACAAAACAAAAATTTATTGTAGGAATAAATTTTCCATTTGTGAAGGTAAGACAGGATTATTTTGAAAAACATAGTATGATATTTATTATGTTTTTCTTAATACTTCAGTTGAAAAAAGCACCAATTTACATAATGAGGAAAAAGTGACAAGATTATTATATAAATTAAGCTAATGTGAAAGAGGAATCATTATTAGTAACATCTATGCTGGTTGAATTAGAAATCATGCTGCTTTGATATACAATAGATCAAGTAGTTTTTCCAAATAAATGGCAGCATATGAAGTTAAAATAATGCTAAATAACTAAAGCATTTATTTGTACGATATATCAGTCTTTTTCAGTGCACATTTAAATACTTGGTGACACAACAGTAAACTGCCATTTTACCTTACAATTTGTATGCATGCTTACAGTTTACTCAATACCTTGCTTATTTGATAAAAATGGCTCATTTGTTTTACCTATATATTAACAAAAGGAGTAACTAGTTTCGGGGGTTAATATAAAAATTAAAAGTGCAAAAGCAATTCATTCTCTAGATATTTAACTTTCTCCCATTTGGTCATATGAAATATTAGAAATACCAACTCTTTCAGATACCTTATGCTTTCATACTTCATGTTTTAGATTGTATATAAACAGAGATGTTTACCAAGTTTGCTCTGCTATCAGAGTGTTTATTTGCAGACTGTGGCAGAGAAAATACTGTGAAAATGAGAAATTAAGTCAAGCAAATCACAGTTTAGTTGGTTTTAAGTGACTGCCTTGTCTGACTGCACTTTCAAATTTTATCAAATGATTGAATAAATATGAACACTAAATTCAATTACCATCAACAGGGTCATGGAAAACATTGTTCTCATCTGCAAAACTTCTGGTGCCTGAAATATTTCCATAATCAAATATTGGTCCTTCTAGCAGTGTCACTATATCTATTCGATTAATTTTTGTCAAGACCGCAGTTAAGGCATCAGCTGAAAAGGAGAAGAAAGGTTGAAAACCCAATTAAATTTTGTTCTTTCCATCAGCACAATATCTACACAAAGGCATGGCTTTCGCAACCCTCCTGACATCTTAGCTCCTTCTTACTCCACCTCTGCAATCTTCCCATCCAGAGGACTCAGAATGCTCGCTGCTACAGGGAAGATGTCAGAGTCTTAATCATCACTTTGTAAAGCTGTAGATCTGCTATAACAGAGCAGATGGTCCTTAAAGTAGCTAGACTCCTTTTAGTTGTAAGGGGATCTAGTAAAACTAAATAATTTCCTTTCCTCTTAGAATGTCAAAATAGGTCATCCTCATACTTGGTACTTAGCATTTTAATGACTTTCTAAGGTCAAGTTGACATAGGCAAACCCACAATAACTCATTCCACATTGTTGTGGGTTGGCACTTGTGAATATACAGCACTACCGCCCTCCCACCAGCCAACAGAACCAAACCCAACAAGAGTAGAGCCGACCAAGCTGAATAAATGTATTTGCTCTCCTAATATGATTCTGTCTTCTCTCTCTGCACATCCACCTCCAGCCATAGCGGTAACTTCAGAGTGTTTCCGATGACTGTGTCCCAGAAACTGATTTAATAACAAATTATTTTTTGAGTCTTGATGGTCACAGAGAGAATGGCAGGCCAAATGCAAAAAAAATTCCCTGCTACTTGCTTTCCAAAAAGCTTCTGAAGAATAGAAGTGTAAACTGTTAATACTAAATTATACAAGTATAACTTCAAAAGACTTGTTATTACCTCATGATTACTCTTATTTTTCTACATTAAAGGTTACAGAAAATTAGAACAATACTTGAATGAACCTAACAGTCAGCTTATCTAAAATATTACATATATGCAATTTTGAAAGTTAAAATAATATAATTTTGGCATACTTGTGGCATTTTTTCCGTCTCTGGTAACCCATTTTTTTAATAACATGAAGCTTTGAGAAATTAAAGAATTGGGGTTTTCCACACGTATTTGATTTATTTCATCCACTGAAAAATTCAGTTCCCTTGCCAGTTCTGTAGAAAAGAAAGAGAGTTACTAAGATTGCATATTCTACTTTTATCATACATGTTTCACAAAAGTAATGCTCAATTACCACAAAAAGAAAAAGGAATTTTACAGTCAAGCTGAAGTACAGCCTCAGGCATTAATCTTTATATACTTGGTTTCATAGCAAAGTAGTGACCATACGCAGGCTGTGACTTAACTTTCCTTAGATAATGACTTATAATCAGACTTTTTTAAAGGGATCTTATAAAGATTTTTGGACTTAGGCTAGGCACAGTGGCCCATACCTATAATCCCAGCACTTCAGGAGGCTGAGGCAGGTGGACTGCTTATGTCCAGGAGTTTGAGACCAGCCTGGGAAACACAGCAAAACCCCCATCTACACACATACACAACAACAACAACCACCACCACCCACAAAAATTAGCCAGGCACGGTGGCGCATGCCTTTGGTCCCAGCTACTCAGGAGGCTGAGTTGGATCACTTGAACCCAGGAGGCAGGTGTTGCAGTGAGCTGAGACTGTGCCACTGCACTTCAGCCTGGGCAACAGAGTGAGACCCTGTCTCCAAAAAAAAAAAAAAAAAGAAAAAAGAAAGACATTTGGTGTTTACAAAGAGGATATTGCATGATTTTTTTTTAATTCAGCCAAATTCTCTACAATTTGAGAAAATTATAAGATAGGGGTATACAATTCGTGTATATGGCACAAGAGATGCTGATAGGGTTTGTGCTAATCAATTTTCATGAAGTGTATCTTTTATTTACGTAATATTCCACCTTTTATGCTTTGAACTTTCATAAACTCCACACAGAAGGTTATATGATGACTCCAGGCCAGATAATCATATATGATATGAAGCTACTTGATTAAAAATTAAAGGGATGCAACTTTCTGTCCATCTACTTGTATATATCATATATACTCATATATTCAATCTTGTAAACTGCAGCGTGTCTTTGAAAAGATACGTAAGATCTCAGTATTGGTGGCTGCCTTAGAAGTCAGAGAAGGGAAGGAGACTTAGTTCCCACTATATATATATTTTTTTGTATATTAAAAGTTTATCAAAATGATGACAAAAAGTAAGAAATGGGCAAAAATGATCCCATGGGAAAGGAATTGGTCAAGACTCTATCCCCCTTAAAAAATACTTCCATCAATTTTGCAAAATGCATTCAGAAGCTCAAAGAAATCCACTATCTTTTGACCAAGTGATTCACATTTAGAAATGTACCCTGACAATATATAAAGGTCATATACAACAATTTATATACATGAATGTTCATTGAAAACAATCCACATGTTGAACAAAAGGATAAAAGTTAATTTAAGGCAGTGGCTTTCAAACAATTGTTTCGATAATGGCCTAAGGTTAAAAATACATTATATATCATGGTGTTTACATAAATAAAATCAGATGTCCATGAAGCAAAATTTAGCCTTAATACACGTAATACACAGTACTTTTCTTTTATATAATATTCCATTTAAAAACAAAAACAAAGCATGAACTGATTTCATGACTCATGGAGGCAATGTGAATCATAGTTAGAAAACCACCATCATAAGGTACAACTATTGGTTTATTTTTTTATGAATTAAAACCAAGATCAGAAAATATTTAATTTTGTAGAAAACCACAATTACAAATAAAAAAGCAGATTACATTATATGTATAACATTATAAAAAGTTCTTAGTTTTTTAAAAAAGCACATAAGGTGTTAATAGTGGTTTCAAGGGACAGATGTAAATTTTGTTCTCTTAAATGCTTAATATTCTTAATAATTATCATTGAGCATACAGTAATTCTAGTTAGAGAAGTTAACTACTTTAAGTTCTTCATCTCTGTATTTTAAGAGACAATACTCCCACTGCCCAGCAGGACTTCGTGACAAAATTGTATCCACTGTCTAGAGACTTAATAAAGAGCAAAGACACTGACTTTGCTAACTAAGAATTTTAGGTTTATGGCTTTTTGTCTGGCCATTATGCCACATCTCTAAAAATTTACTGACTGTATTTGCTTAAGAAAAATAATTTAACAGTTCTGAGCATATAATAAAGCAAAACAAACATTTGCTCCAGTATATTTTCAGATTACAATGTCCAATGTTAAAATATAAATATTAGATATTAGTAAATATTTATACATAACAAATTACTATTAACTCTCAACTGCCTACAAAACATTACTCAGACCACCTGTCTTTTTATAACTCCACTCAGCTCCTGGTCATGAGCAGTATACCTGAGAGCAGAGACTAGGTTGCTGAAGAGAGGAGGGTTTGATATGGGGTAGTGGTGGTGAGGGTGGATGGGGGCTGAGGGCTTTCCAAGCAAAAAAAAATTAGATGAGATTGCTTCCTATTATCTAGTTTCATATTCTCCCTTTAAACAGAGATAACTGTATGGAATGTATGTTGCTAATGGTATTCAAGATGACTTTAAATGTGATGATAATGAATATTTATTATTTGGCCATGCATTAAAAAATATACTTAACCTATAAAACTTAAAATTTCTCAGGTTCATATGAGGGAGGATTTTGAGGGTCCTGTTAAGCTCAAAATTATAATGCAGAATTGTCCAATTGATACAAAATCTCATCAGCTTTTATTATTATTATTATTACTGAGATGGAATCTCACTCTGTCACCTAGACTGGAATGCAGTGGTATGATCTCGGGTCACTGCAGCCTCCACCTCCTGGGTTCAAGGGATTCTCCCGCCTTGGCCTTCCAAGTACCTGAGACAGGAGGCAAGCACCCACCATGCCTGGCTAATTTTTGTATTTTTAGTAGAGACAGGGTTCTACCATGTTAGGTATGCTGGTCCTGACCTCAAGTGATCTGCCTGCCTTGGCCTCCTACAGTGCTGGGATTTCAGGCATGAGCTACCATGCCTGGCCATCTTCATCTTTAATGAAACAAAATCAAATATTCCTTTTCTACGCACTGTTCATAGTTTCATTTATTTTATAGAATTCAACTTTTGTGAATTAAATATATTTACATATTTAAACATTTTTAATTTAAAATTTGAACTGTCATTGTTTACATAGATATTGCAGATAATCCTTTCCTCTTATCAAAGTGATACAAGATTTTTCTTTTAAATAAATATTTGAACATAAAAGTGAGTTTACCTAAAGAAGAGTATCAGGCAAATAAACATAAAATTTTATGTGTATGTCATAAAAACTGTGAAGAGTACTTCACAGTGAATGAATAAAATTTGTGCAACCTAGGCATGGGTTAATTGAGCCATTGCCTAGAAAGCTGCTTTAAGGACATAAACCATGTGAAAAAAATTTGGATTAATTAAAGGCCTTAGCTGTGTTTTTATTTTGTGCTACAAGATAAACTTGCCATTCGGTAAAAGGTTATCCTATACTGCAGAATTGACATTGTGAAGAAAATGCTTAAATTTAAGGTAAAATAAATTTAAATTTCAACTTCTTAGTGCATATGCATAGCAAAGGTGTTGGAAAAACACAGTATATAAGGTTCAATCAGTATTTATCTCTGGGTAGATAAAATTATTGGTTATAAAAATGTTTTTTACTAGTTGCTTGTTTCTGTTTTTAAAATAAATATATTGAACTGCTTGTAAGACAAAGAAATGAAGAAGCTAATTGGTTTCATTCAGGGGTGTATACACTTACCTGTCCAACTAAGTCCCAGGTGGTCGGCTACTATTGCCATCCTGATATCTGTCCGTTCACATGGACTCTGTGGACCTACGATTTACAATTTCTTAATTAAAATAATCATCAAGAAAGATACGATACTGGAAAATTGCTTTTAGCAGTACGCAGATTTTACAGAGAGACTAATGCTAACACTGTACACTTAAATGTGTCCTAGTCACCTACATGAACACTTCTTTGCACATGGCTCATTTGTTTTTCACCTGCATCAGGCCAAATGTCAGACTACATGGATGCTCAATGTAATGGGATTGAACATGCTGACGAGCTAGTTAGTTTACAACATATTACAGAAGTGTTGGGTTGGTGAAAACACCATGATGGGATTTCAACATCTGTGCTTTAACTTTGACAGAATCATATCCATTAGCACATTAAAAAAAAAGTTTGTTCATCTTGAATGACACCAATATCTTCAGCATGCTTCCCTAGCTGTCTACCGTGTAGTTTGATCAAAAGGCAGAAAGAAGAGTATATACGACAGCACACACAGATGACAATGACAGAATGAGAAACTACGGTTAAGTCACTCCACAGGCAATCACAACAGTTCATGCACTAGGGTCTACGAGTTGGAAAGTGTTTACAAACTATGCTCGTTCTCCAGGATGTGAGCAGAGTGCTCGAGAGACCTGACTGCCTTCATTCTCACCAGTCCTTCTACTGCTCCTTTTCTCACTGCCGGCCTTTTCACTCTTTGATTTTAAAGGTGCTGCCTCTGTTTTCTTATCTCTAGTAGACTTCGTTGTAACTGAAGGCTGGCCACCCCGGGAAGTCTCGGACAACGACGTGTTTCTTGAGGTACTCTCTTCCTCATCGGACAGCTCGGACTGCATCTTTTTGTCTTCTTCAGAGAGGCGGTCCACAAGCTTTAAGGTCTCACCACTAATTCCCTTAAAATATTCAATGGAATGTTTACATACTTCCTTGAGCTGACTTTTCCTAACTTTAACTGTGCTCGTGCTGGTGGTGGTGGTGGTGGCGGTGGAGGTGGAGGTGGAGGTGGTGGTGGTAGTGACACAGGTGGGTCTTACCTTTACTGGCAACTTGGATGGAAGCTGTTTGGCCTTGCCTTTCTCTGGCTGCCCTTGCTTTTGTGTGGCACATGCTTTTCTAACTGCGACTGTGTTATCCCTGTGTGTGTTTTTCACTGGAATTCTGGACTTTAAGTCTACACATGAAGAAGCATTAAGGCCTTTGGTTTTCTCGGATTGACTAACCTGCTTCGTTTTACTTGCTTTAATGTTTGGCAAATGGTTCGGTGGGAAGGTATCTTTTGGTGAAGTGGCCTTTATGGGAAGTTTGGATTTTTGCCTAATCCCTATCAATTCCTTTGTTTTTTGCTGTTCTCCAAGAACTTTCTGCTTATCCCTTAGACAGTGTCCTTGTAGTACCCCTGTCTTTTTTCCTGATGAGACTTTCACTGGGTTATCTTTCTCTGTGGTACAAGTGGGTGCAGAATGTTCTGTCAGAGCTATATTACTTATCATGTTATCTGTCTGTATAGTGGAAGAATCCAAATTGTTGTTGTTATTAAAGTTATCTTTTTGAAAATCATGTTTTTCATGGGGCCTAACGCCCGTCTGGCTATCGGCTGTATTTGAAATCACTGTTATAGTTTCATTTTCTAATCCCTGACAACTGGTCATCACAGCTTCTATCTTATCTGTTATTTCTCCAGGGCCTTCTTTCTTCATGGTCATGGTGGATGCAGAAATTCCCATTTTTATAGGCGTGCGCAACTTGGGGTCAACTTTAGAGGTGTTAGTGGTTGCTGCTGATTTCTCCAGGGGGCCACTACTGGATGGGCCTTCCTGACACTCTCCGCTGGTCGGGCTGCTGGGGTCAGGTTCCACTGTAGGTGTCTCTACATTTCTCTCTAGATTGGTTTCTACAGTGGTGTCCCCTGACTGTGGCTGTGGTGTGGCAGTGACCATACTTTTATCCCCTTCCCCCTGGTCCCCTGACTTCCCTTCAGAAGTATGCTCACCAATCTGGAAAAATTGGAGCCTCTCTTCAACAAAATCCCTCTTGCTCATGTCAATTGCACCACTGCGAGTCATCTCAAACATTTTTCCTTCATGAAATGGGAAGGGGTTAGGCTCACTAGTTGGGGTACTTTCATCAGTTGGCGTTCTGGCTGGCGTTGTATCAGGGGTTGTTGCTGGAGAGCGGTCTTCTACCGCCAGCCCAAATGGCTTAGTTTCATCTTCCCGTGATTTACTGTCAAAAACTTCATCGTCCCCTCGATTACTGGACCAAGGGTCAAAATCTAGACCTTTGGTAGCTACTGTTTTGAAAGGAGTGGCAAACTCTTCATCTACTTTGTAACTGAAGTAAGTATCAGGAAACACTGATCGGTCAGGATGTCTGCCTTCCAGTGTGAAGAACTGGGCCCCTGACTTCTGATCAGTCTTTTCAGGAGTCTTTTCAGATGAAGAACTTTTAGAAGGTGGCTTGTCATCATCTGGTCCCACCTTGCCTTCCTCCTCGATAACTTCAAGTTTACTTTGGCTAAAAGAGCGGTCAGCTGGCTTCAGAATGCCCTCTGTGTTCCATATATCTTTCTTAATTTCCATGGCTTGACTAGGGAGTTTAGAATCACTCTCTGTCAAGCCATCATCTTCATCCTGCAGGTCATAGCCATCCAGAGAGTCTATCTCTGTGGCATCCGTGTCATGAGAAAACTCCGCTGTGGTGGCAATGGAACACTCTGTGATGGACTGGTCATTGTTCCCATTCTGGGCAGTTTCGTTCTGAGGTGAATCAAGGCCAAGGCCAAATTCGTTATCTCTTCCAGATCCGTTACTTTCCAGTTCTTTCTGGTTGGAAGCCTTTTCAGCAGAAGCTTTGGGTTTTTCTTTTTGTTCGTCATCCACTTCCTTTAATTTGAAGGTGTATTTTTTAACTGGGACTGGCTGATAAATAGACTCATCATCGCTGGAATCACTGACGTCTGCCCCGGGAGGAACTGGTGAAGGTGGCTGTACTCTAATGACAGGTTCAGCCAGCTGGTACTTGTCATGCTCATCTTGCAGATTGACTTCAATCATGTCAACCTCTTTTTCTGGGAGATAATGATGCTTCTTATCTGATTCAATCTGGTCTGCATCCAGTGGTGGAGGAGGGGGAAATTCAATATAGGCAACTCTGTTACTTTTGGGTCTTTGGTTAGAGTCTTTGCTCACGCCATTAGGCATTTCACGCCGCTCGACTGCTATCTCCTCCACTGTAGCCTGCTTTAGGGAGGCTGACTTGGCCTGTTCCTCCTCCTCTGACTCCTCAGAAACCTCGGGAATTGGGCTGGGCTTGCCTGGTATATAAGCTATGAGCGAGTCAGGTGTCTTAGATGTAAATTCATAACTCACTTCCTCTGAACTGGGTGTTTCTGGGGTTAAAGGGCTTTTCCCAGAGCTGTCTAGAAAGGATACTTGCTCTAGAGTATCATCTTCTGGGCTACCTTGGGGAGAAGGAGGTTGCTTCTGCTGTCTGGTTGTATAAAAGGTCCCCCTGGTTTCTTGTACTGTCTTACATTCCTGACTTATGATTTTCTTTACACTTCCTTGTTGTATCTCCTTCTCATATTGCTTCCCCACTTGTACAAAACTGACATAAACGGGTAAAGTTTTTATCTCTTTCCCTCCCTCTGTCTGGGCTAGTGGTGCGAGTTTTTCCAATCCGTCAATGGGACTACGGTCGAATACATCACTAGAGGGAGATTCCCTTCCTGGGCTAAACTCTAAAGAATCAGGAGATTTGGTGGGCGAGGTTTCCGTTTCCTCGAGAGGTGGGCATAAACCTACATAACTCTGGTGTTTGGAAACTTTGCTGACTTCTGAATAGGTAACTTTTTCATCCTCTATAGAATTCAAGTGCTGTGTCTCAACTGTCTCTTTACTCATGCTCGACTGGGACAACTTTTGTGATCGTTCATGTTTTGGAAATGCCGACTGTTCACAGAAACCATCGGGAATATTAGAAGACAGCATTCTCCTCTCATCAGCAGCTCTGACGGGGATGTGTGACACTGCTGAGCTCTCGCTCCTCCTGGAAGGCTGATCAAGCAATCCAGCTGGATGGTCCCCTTCTTTCACAACATATTCCCTATATAAGACTTTTTTGGAGGGAGATTTTACAGTCATTTCTTTAATTTCTGAGAGAGACCCATTTGTTAACAATTTGTGTTCTCTCTCAGTCACAGACATAAATTCATTCTTTTGATCAACACTTTTACTCTCAGGGTGACCAATGTGATTCTCTCTTACATCATGAACAAGTACATGCGAAAGTTTTTCTTTCTGAGACTTATTGTTAGTGGCTCCCGAACTCTCCCATGTTCTAAAGACCTTTTTGTCCCATGGTCCCCTAGTTGCTAAATCTGAGGTTATATGACATGCCAAGTCTTTAGCCTGCTGCTCAGAAAAAGAGTCAGGCATTGCTTTACTTGACATTTCAGTTCTCTGTTTTTTCACATTATCAGAGCCAGAATCATTTACAACAATTTCGTTGCTCTGGGCATGCTCATCTTTGGCTTTTAAAACCATGAAATCTTTTTGCACAGATACACTTTCATCTGGGAGGTCTATGGCCTTCTGCTGTTTTTCTCTAGCAAAAACTTGGTAGACGGGTAGCTTGCTCTCCTGTATTTTTTTAACTGGGATTCTGGACTGGCCATCTGACTTTCTGTCTTCTTGAGACATGTCTTTACTTTTTGCATGTGTGCCTTGTTCAAATTTTAATCTAATGGAATTGAGTTTAGATTGTTTGAGCTGGAATCCAGACTGGGGCCCGTCTGGTGCTTTGCTCTGTGAAATACTTCCTTTGGCTTCCACTGTGGACTTGCTGTCCTCAGTCTGTTGGGAGAGAGCCGTCTTCTCTGGGCTGCTGGGCAGACCGGATGCCTTCTCCTCGGCCTTGGGGAAGCCTTGTCCATCAGAGCCATGCTGTCTTGCCTTAACCCATTCATCACTGGATGCCAGCAGTTCTGTCAGCAGTACTTTCTCAGGGCTGCTGCTGGTAGAGCTTTGAGAAGAATATTCTTTGCCATTTTTAGGGCGTGCCTTTTTCTCTGGGGACTGCAGTTCATCATTTAGCTTTTCAGTTTTGTCACGAAAAAACTGTGACACTTCAGTCAGTTTTTCTTCTGCCTCCTTCACAGTCCTGTCCACCCTATCTTCATATATCAACTTCTCTCTACCTCTGTCTAATCTGTCCTCAGTAAAGCGCATCCACATGGCATGTTTTGGACTACTAACATTGCCAGAATAGTGCAACACTGTGACTTTATCAAAATGCTCATCTTTAGACACTTTACCTACACCATTTTCAGAAACATCTTTATAGATTTTGGAGAGAATTTCTTTTTTGGGGGCAGTGGCTACTTTTTCTCTGGACCGCTTATCAGACCCCTGTAACTCTGAGCTAGGGGGTCCTGCATGGTCTGTAACCGACTCCTCAGTATCAGAATGAGACACATCTAGCTTTTCTGACAGAAGCATTTTCTCAGCAAACCTGTAAGACTCCCCTCTTAGTTCTGACAACTCATCGTCATGGTATTCTATGGAGTGTTGACTCAAAAGCTTCAATGTTTTATAAGAGTCATCAGATATGAGTTGAGCAGAACTAGGGCGGCTATCTTCTTCTTGGGACACAGGAGTGTTTACTCTGGAAGACTCCAGATAAGAAGGCAATGACTCTTCAGCAGTAAGTTCTTCTTCTTCTTGCTGACCCTGTTCCTCTGAACAAGGAAAAGCATCGTGTTTTTCTGGCAGAAAATCTTTTAGGTTAATATCTCCCCGGGATAAGTCTTTCTGATATACATACATTTCTTTTTCTGGATGCTTTTTGGTTTCTCTAATAATGACTTCAGTGGGCTCAGCTTGGTTACCTTTTTCGATGTGGACTTCTATTATACGCTCCAGTTTGGGTTTCATTTGGTTGTCCTTCTCTGCATGCTGGGCTGAGGTTTCAGCAGCAGACTTGTGAACATCTGGAGACACTGCCGACTTATGTTCAAACAGACCTGCCAGCTCTTTGGAAGGATCCCGCCCGGACTGAAAGGCCTTCATGATGTCATGGACTGACATGGTTTCTTCAATTCTTTCAGATGTACCTTCACCGCCTGGTGGAGAGTGATAAACCATTCTGGTGGTTGTGGTTATGTGAGTCTCTTCTTTAACACGCATGCCTTTGCTTAAAACCCGATTGTGGTCATCGTCTTCGCTACTGGCTTTCATTTGAAATGCTTTAACTTTTTCTTTAATGCTAGAGGTGGTGGGCTTTGGTTCCAATTCCATAAATGTAGGTGAAGGTTTAGGTGACACAGGCTCCTCTGGTTGGGTCTGGGGAACATCCCCACCTGAGGGCTCATAGCTCCGGATGACGTGAACCACTTCAGTTCTTGTTTCCGTAATGACAGGAGGGATGGGAACCTCGTGAAAAAGTGGTTTAGGACCCGTGCTTTCAGCGCTTTGCGGGGCTGAGGGTGTCTTTTCACTTCTTGTTTCAAAGCCACTGTCAGACAAGGGACTTTTATCTTGGTCATGTTGAGAAAAGTCATCGGGAGACTCTAAAATAGTATCTGTTCCAAAAAAGGAATCAGCCATTTTACACAATTCTTTCTCAGAGGTGGAAGGCCTCATGGAGGCTGGAGGCATTTTGAGTTTGTGTTCCTGCAAAGCAATTGCTGGTTTTAAGACTCTTTTCTGTCTCTCCTCACCATCCTTCTTTGCATCCTCAAACTTGTATTTTAAGTTTGTCAGTGAACTACTCCCAATATCATTTGTTAGGTAATCAATAACTTTGGTCAAGTTATAATCCTTTTCGGAGGCGGCCTTTGCTTTTACTTGCACTCTCTCAGGCAGAGTTGGAGAATGGCTGGCGGCAGCTTGCTGTCTCGCTTCTCGGATTTCTTCAGAACTAAATTCTGTCCAGTCATCTTCGGGAGAGTTTCCTTTGTCACTCTTTGGTGATTTGGGTGATCCTTTACTATCTACACACACGTCCTTTTTAAGGATTTCACTAACTTTCACTAAGTCTTCCTTTACTTTCTCAACAATTTTGAAAGGTTCTTCGTCATCAATCCTCCCTTCTTTTGGGAGTTCCGGTTGGAATGGCTTCTCCTCAGGCACATCTGTCTGCAGTATTGCGGTCATCCGCATTAGGTCCTCTTTCATTTCGGCCACGTCTTTTAGTATCTCCTGACTGGAAGATAAAGAAGATGGTGTAGACAACTTAAGGGCAGAGGGTGCAAGGAACAAAGATGACTTAACTGGAGATGAAGTTCGACTGAAATGAGGCTGAGGACGTGTCTCCGTAGTCAATGTTTTAATGGGTGACAGCAAGGCTGCTGCTGATTTTGTAAATGAATTAGAGTCTGGAAGTTTCTTTAATGCTGGTTCTGGCAAAACATTGACTACAGAGTATACTGGCACTGTTAGAACTGATGAAGTTACAGATGAGGTAGTTGCAGATATTGACGACCCAAGGGATGTGTAGAGTGCACCTGCAGGAGGAGTTCTTAGAGACTGAAAAGCTGATGGTGCTGCAGAAACGTAAGACCTGAGTGGGGAAAATGGCATTGCAGTCGTGGTAGAAAACACTTTCTCAACTGTGTCAGTGGCTGCATGGACCACAGAGCTCACAGAGTTTGTAGCTGTAGAAATTTTTTCCTGTAACGTGGCAGTGGCTTTGCATCCGTTAATTAAAGTTGAAGATGATGGATATTTTAGGGGGGAAATAGATCCATTGACTAATGCTACCTCTGCATGTCCAGACATCTGCTTCACAGGTGATGAGAGGGAAGACGCCATTGTAACTTTGGCTGATGAAATGGCATCAACTGCTGATTTAACTGGAGACACCACTGACTTTAAAGGTGAAGATATTAGCGGTGCTGCTGATGTAATAATTGACTTAAATGGCAAACTTGAGGAATACATATTAATGTTTGATTTGGGGGAGGCAGGGGGTGTCATAGTAATTGATGACCTCTCCAAAAGAGACCCTGCTGTAGTCACTGGAGAGGTTCGAGAGGAAAACGTAGAACTGGATGCCAGCCCTTTTAAGGGCGTAGCTTCCGTGACTGCGGGAGCTCTAGCCAGGGTACCAGAGGAAACTTGGATATTGTATGGAGATTGTGACACCACAGTTTTTATCGGCGAAGAAATTGTCCGAAAGGATCTAATTGGAGATGCCACGTCACTAATGGATTTAACTGAAGATGTAGTTGACGCGCCTAATGTGGATTTGATTGGAGAAGGAGTCGAAACAGACCATATTGATTTTAACGGAGAAGCTGATGGCGTATTAGAGGAAGAACTTGATAAGGAAGTGAAGCCTGACTTGGCTGGCCCGGGCACTGTAATCGGAGCTGTTGTCCAGGACTGGTATGGTCTTGTAGAAAAGAATGGCTTGTATGAGTAAGTGGTGGGGAGGGATCTTGTTGCTCCTGTACTCCGTTCAACTGTTTCTTAAATTTTAAAATGAAATCAAACACAAAAATCAACAAAAATGGTTGAGAAACAGAGAGACCAGAGAAAAAAATTGGTCAGTAAACTTTGAAATATTACAAAAGCAAGTACAATTGTTTGCATGATTTAGAATGGAAGAGGCAAAAGGAACAATTAAGAGGAAAAATAAATTTCTACAGACATAACTAATCCGGTTAAGAAAAAAACAACTAAATAAATAAAAAAACAGAGTAATGTGAAATGAAAAGCACATTGCAACTGAAGAGGCAAACAATGAAAAACAGAAAACATAAGGAAAGAATTAATGATGAGAAAAATAACCACAATGGAAAACTGTTGCCTACTTCCTATTGACTTTCTTATGTGTTGGTTTTGAAATATCAGTAGCCGTTTTGTTTTGCCTGTATAGGTACATGTTTGTTTCGTGCAACCATACAACTTTCATTTTAGTAATTTCTAATGTCCTCTCTCTCCTTTAGCCTTTCCATAATACAGATTGCACCTACTTAGAACCATTTCAATATATGTAGCTGTACATTAAAGATCTAAAACTTTTTTTCAAAAACCACTCAAGCCTATTTCATGCAGGATCCAAAATAACTTTTAAGTGACAGGCGACTGCTGTGCAAACTGTGAAGCCACTGGATTTTAAATCTGTCTCTCCCATGCACAGTTCGGTTATGCTTTACACCCATAAAAAGCCAATAAGAGCAAGAAGTTTTCTGAGTCAGAATTTTAAACAAAAAACAAAGAAAAGGAATGTTTGCATTTATCTTTTCCATGCAGTATATTCCTTTTGATGAGGGGAAAGAAAACGTAATATGGAATGACTTTAAAATGCACGTGTACATATACACACACACACACACACACACACACACACAAAGGAAAAAAAAACAGAAAATATGGTTCATGGTTACCATAAGCAAGCAAAGCAACTGAAAACATTTTATCATGCACGATGTATCATGGCAAACAAGCCGATGAAGTAATACAATTCGTATGCCATATTATGCACAATATTTAAACTTTAAAGATACTTTCACAAGGGCATTTAGAAAGAAGAGTACACTTTTTCCATGAGATATGAAGTCTTGGTACCTTTTGAGATTTTAGGAAAATGTTTTCTACTGCACATTATAAAATCACCTGCAACTGAACAGTTCCATCTCTGTAACTGTCTTCATTATATTTGATAAAAGCATATTTACCAAATATATTTTTTCATAACCTACTCTACATTTAATTCTCAAAAGCTATCATGGGGGACATCTAAAAAGTGCATTCATATTTTTAACACCCCATATTTAAGTACCTACAGGATATGGGGGTGTTTGTATACATGCTTATCAATTTCAAAGGTACCAATTCTGGTGCCTTCCCATAATATTCGTGGGACGCATGGATATCACAAACACTGAAGCAGTCATGAGGCACACCTACCACTAGGAAGAATGGATATAGTAATACCAAGCATTTCTTCTGGCAATGGAGCAAGAACACACAAATGAAGCAAGCACACTTGCTGGGGAGCAAAAACACATACTTAGTCCTCTCTGCTTCTGCAACTCAAACAAAATTTGCAAGGCCTGCTAAGGGCTAATGTTTGACATCAAAACCGAGTACAGTTTTCCTCCAAGAAAGCCCTGGTTCAGAATAGTCAAAGAGAAAAGAAGAATCTGCTTCCGTTTTTATGTTCTTCCTCATGCTGTGCCCGTGCAATTGCTACAATCCAGTCCATGGATTAGCAGCTACTCCCACAAGGGTAAAGATGTTCATTCCTAGTGTACATTTAAATTCAAACATCCAGAACATATCCTTTCCTAGGCTTACATATTGCTCTAAAGAAAGTGGAAGCACCAAGGAAAAACTTGCCTATTCATTACCCCTCCCTGCCTTAATTATTGAGCTTAACTCTTGAAAATGCCAGGCTGCAAATGGAAGGTTCACGGATCCCTCCAATTCAACGATTTGAGCTTAATCTATGTCTCACGAGCATTTATTTTCGTAACTATCAGAAACTGACAAAGCATCTATCCTTTACCACTGAAGGGTGGTTCTATCAGGCAAAGAAGTCTTTTGAACCATGTCTACGGTTTTATACTTTGCAGGGAACAACCAACCTATCAATCAGTTACATGTTTTGTGCTTTAATGACATATATTTTGCTATCCCTTTGTAAGAAGGAATTTCTGGATGTCAGGTACTGAACTAATCCAGAATCTTTTTTTCTGGGGGGAAGGGGTTGTAAAAGGGGCAGTGTGGTGAGGGAAAAGTGGCATTCACTTGGAGTTCCTAATACACCAGTTTTGAGACTTAGTTTTCTTTTAGTCACTTCTTATTCCTATTAATTCCCCTGTTTACCACCCTTATGTGCCTTTTCATAAAAGTTCCCTCCTCTTCTACCAGAAGTTCAGGAACACAATCTGCATACACCTTAGCTGTATCTAACCAGTAACACTATCATAAGTGGGAAGCATTCAATTGACTTAGCCTTAGCGACCAGAATCAGACAGAAACTCACCTGCCTAAAGGGGCCTCCGACCTAGAGTAGCTGGTCCACTGAGCCTGTCCAAAGCTTAAGGATGTTGCTTGGAGGGTCCCAACCAACTACTCACTGAGGATCTCTAGGGCAAAATAGTATGCCAAAGAAAACTTCCCCAAGGTATTTAGCTCCACTTGAAAACATCTAGCTACACACACACACACACACACACACACACACACACACACACACACTCCCCTCTTCTGCTCTGCAGCATAATATGAGTTAATGTCAGCCCTTATGTTTCTGGGAGGATTTAGACATTTCTGCTAGAGGAGAACTGAGATCTGAGGGAACATTCTTGAATGTGGTAGCCTTCTTTCATTTCTCTTATATTCTCCACTTTGTATTTGAATATAAAAGCTTTCCTCATAGTCAAGGAGCTAGGCTCCAGAAGATGATGCTACGCCCATCTCAACTGAGTAGTGCAGTGCTGTCCTGCCACAGATCTTATGTGCTCTGTTGTTGGCCCACAGAAACAAGACTTCAGAAAAGGCGGGAAAAGCCAAAGTTGTGACTCTTACTAGCAAATTCCCAAACCTCCTTGAACTTAAGAAACTGTGTCAATGCAAAACAGCTAGGCATGATTCACTAATTTAAAAATAATTTTTGTATAATTTCCCCTCACTTCGAATGAGGAGAATAAAGTGGCACCAATATGTCAGTCAAATACAGTGCTGTGCTCAGTACTCCTAGTTCCTGCTAGTGGAGGGAGTTATCCCGAGGGCTGTAGAGATCACCAGAGGTGATGATTTTAAGGATGAGGGAAGGAAGGGAAGAGGAGGCAGACAGAAAGAATAGATAAATGGATATGGTTGAATGAATCTATATCTTGGTAAATGCATGCCAGCTAACCAGCTAACAGTGAACCAAAACAATCACTGAGAAAAGAAAAACGTCTATCTAACCAGTCTAGTGAAGCCCAGCCTTAGAACTGATATTTTAATCAAGGCCACGAAGAGAGGAAGTGAGAGGGAGGGAGCGAGGAAAGAAGAAATCTGTGAACAAGTGCTACCTCAAGAAGGTAAGGAAATGTGATTCTTGCAAAGTGGGAAGAAAAAGAATCGGGATTAGGATATGACAACCTATCTATATGGAGAAAAATGAGATGACAAAGTAACTTTATCATTCTTTCTACTATTCCAAATATGTGAGTAAGTTTTTTTCATCTGAGCATAGATCTAAAGCAACATTCATATTTATTTCCTAGCATAGTTAGCAAAGTAAAAATCAGGGTTTTAAAGGAAAAGTAATAGATGTTTCTAATTTAAAAATAGCGAATGGCTTTAAAAACTAATTTGAAGTATGAGCTAGGGGTGTTTTTAATAAACTGTGTACAAAAAAATATTACCTAAGTTATATGACAGTTTTCCTGCAGACAATTTTTTTTTTGCTTTTGAGTTTCCAAATGATAAAATTTAGTTTGTATAGAAAAAATGTCTCTTCTTATGAAAATCCACATAGATTAATAAATGTGTTAGAAAACTCACTCATTCCAGGCTCAGTCAAGTAGCTGTAGCGCTTACGTAAAGCTAAGGACGCGAAGCTCTGTCGTCTATCTGTTTTCTCAATCTGAAAAAGAAAAAAAAAAAAGGTGACCCTATTTCCAACTTCCCTGTGACATCTTCACAGTTTTAAAACATTTTGTAAGATGGCATGTTGATAACTTGTTTATTTTTCCTCTTAGGAAATGTTAATTTCCTACTGGGATTCTATAACCCCACCCCACCCCCGTGTCTTAACCAAAATATCATCTGGCAAATTTAAGAGCACCAACACAGCAGACTACAGGGAAGTACAAGTAAAAGACAAGCATTACAGAGACTTCTGATGCTGAGCAGTAAATTTTCCTGGATCTGTTCATATTGAAAGCACATATATCACAAAGTACACTCACTCTATGTGAGTACGTTCAAGGGAGAAAGGCACACAAAGTTTATTATTCCAATTACTGCTGGGGTTTCTGTATGTTAAGAGGCATAAATTGTAGATAAGGAGATTGAAAACAGATTAATGGCTGGTTTTGTTAGAAGTACTATTTTGTTGTTGTTGTTTAGTTTTTCGGATTTTTTTTTTTTTTTTAGACAGACTCTCACTCCTGTCGCCTCGGCTGGAGTGCAGTGGCATGATCTTGGCTCACTGCAACCTCCACCTCCTGGGTTCAAGCCATTCTCCTCCCTCAGCCTCCTGAGTAGCTGGGATTACAGACATGCACCACCATGCCCAGCTAATTTTTGAATTTTTAGTAGAGATGGGGTTTCGCTATGTTGGCTAGGCTGGTGTTGAACTCCTGACCTCAGGTGATTCCACCACCGCAGCCTCCCCAAGTGCTAGGATTACAGGGGTGAACCACCATGCCTGGCCAGAGGTATTATTACTGAGTCCTAAGGCTACTTGATTCTATTTATTGCTAGTGGTGTGTGGGTTTTAAAATTCTAATTATCATATAACTTAGAGAAACATTAGGAGACAATTTAATTGAGCTACATTCTTTAAAAAATAACGGTCAAGATAAATTAATGAGAATATCAACGATTTATCAATAGCTAGTGAGCAAATATTTTGTATTACATACAACTAAGGTTGTACAATAAAATTTCACATATTAAATGTGATCCTGATTTAAATTTATAACATGCTGGAGAGTAGGATATAGTCGATAGTGAAATAGGCACATGAAACTTTTTTTTTTTTTTTTTGGAGACAGTGTCTCACTCTGTCACCCAGGTTTGAGTACAGTGGTGCGATCTTGGCTCACTGCAAACCCTGCCGCCTGGCCATTCTGCTGCCTCAGCCTCTGAGTAGCTGGGATTACAGGCACCTGCCACTGTGCCTGGCTAACTTTTGTATTTTTGATAGAGACAGGGTTTCACCATCTTGGTTAGGCTGATCTTGAACTCCTGACCTCGTGATCCACCTGCCTCAGCCTCCCAAAGTGCTAGGATTACAGGCGTGAGACACCGTGCCCATCTGAAACTTTTACAAAATGTCTATTTGGCTGGTCTGAAGGTAGTGAGTTATCTCACTTGACTGTTCACAGTCAGTCATAGATAGAACTTCCTGGTCCTACTCTTTCCCCCTTTCTCACGATTGCATTTGACTTGTCTAAAAAAATTTTTAATGTTTATTTATACATGCCAGTCTATCACATTTTAAAATGTTTAAAGAACTTCAGTTTTTAAATTAACTGAATTATAATTTTGCTGAATATAATGAATTACTCTTAATTGCGTGTGGAAGAAGAGTCAACCATTTAAAAAAATATATATATATATATATATACCCTTTTCTCTTAAGATCTGCCCAAATATAATTTATGTTTCCCACACTTCAGCCCTCTGCAACTTCTGTTATACAGATTCAATTTCTATTCTACTTCTGATAGAATAAAAGCAGAAGTGTTCATATTACCTCATCATCTTGATCTGACTCTGTCTCCTTTTGGTTCCAAGATGCATTGCAGAGACAAGGAATATTATAATGGACAGCAGGGAAAAGAATATCAGGATATGAAAAGGACTGAGTAGGGAGCACAAATGCGAGCTGATTTAGAAAGCAAAGCAAATTAAAAAAAAAAAAGCCAACAAAAAATATCAAGAACCGTACATCCATGGCAAATTAACATATGACATCATTTGAAAGCATAAAAATCTGTGCGCTATTAGCAGAAGCAAAAGCGGTAAACAGAGGACTCCATCATACAAACTCTAAGAATTTGACACCACAGTAACAAGACTGATGC
The DNA here is from genome assembly GCF_048565385.1 of Saimiri boliviensis. Classification (NCBI taxonomy): domain Eukaryota; kingdom Metazoa; phylum Chordata; class Mammalia; order Primates; family Cebidae; genus Saimiri; species Saimiri boliviensis. The sequence goes on from NC_133460.1 coordinate 39,776,910, forward strand.
AATCTACACAAGGAGACTAACAAAACTTCAGTTTCAAGAACTTTATCCATGTTACAAAGCATTCCTTAATTGCATACCAAAGGCCCACTTCTTCAAGCCCAGGGAGACACAGTTAAAATAAAGCAGTATTAAAAGATACCTTTTTATGTGCTGGCAGAGTGATATTTAAGTTGCAAACAGCTGTTTGAGGCAGTCCTTTTGTTGTCTTTGGTTCTTTCAGAAAGGACAAACGACCACAGGGCTCTTGGCTGGTGTCTCTAATCTAGAAAAGTTTTGGTAGTTGATAGTTATAGAATGAGACCTACTGAGGATTTTTAATTGTATAGGAGTTAAACGTGTTTGTTTTATCAAGCCCTGTGAGAGGCAGGAAAGGTAAAGGGAAAAGATGATAAGAATTATGTGTCAACATGAACTCAACAAGAATTAGATGCCCAATTCCTAACCGCAGGATTGTTGTGTCTGATGAGCTAATCCTGAGAATTCATAGTATAGTCTGAGTTATGTGCATTTTCTTTCTGTCTAACAGGCTTTTTGTTATTTTTTTTTTTCTGAAATCTTAAGCTTTTGTAACAGGAACAGCAAAGAATAACAATAAAACAATTGTCCTATCTTCTTCTGTACTTGGAGAAAGATGATGGTCCCTCTAGAATGTCCCTTGGCTCCACCAGAAATTAAAATGAAACTTGAATACTGAATTTGAATTTCATCCATTATTTGATTACTGAACATTAACCAGAAATGATACATTTTATTAGATTATTTGGTTTTACAAATGTTTGCATAAACAGAAATGTTATTAAACTCTTTAAAAAATAAGGATCCTTTTTACCAGTTATAAAGCATTAGTGGCTCAAAGTGTACTCTGGTAGAACTAGAACAAAATTTGACCTTAGGAGTTCAGATTTGATGGGATATTTCAAACTAAATAAATCATTAAAACCTTTTATTTTTATTTTCTAAGAGTATTTTTTTCCCCATAATCACAGATTCTCTGTTGAAGATGATTTACCTTGATGGAAAATGGCAGTCTATTTTCTTTGAAAGCATAAAAGTTAAAAACGAGTTGCTGTCCTCCTTTGGTAAGTGGGGCCAAATTTCCGTAACAATCAACATAAATAGGTTTTCCTTCCAAAACCTTTTAGAGTAAAAGAAATAAACAATTTCATGTTAATCTGAGTTTGAAATATTTTGAGATTTTATATAACATTAAAAGACTGACATGTTACTATGTCACATTTGTCTAGTAGGCAGTTACTTCTGTGGCGCTATTTTCAATAAAAATAATGCTGTGTGCTTACAATTCACCAGTTGTAACTGGAATCCATATCATGGACATATACAGAACAGAATTATATACTTATTTTTATTCTGGCAACTTTAAAAATATTTAAGAATGTACCTGACATCAATCACTTATTCATATAGATTTTGAAAGTTTTTTTTTTTTTTTTTTTTTTTTTTTTTTTTGGACTCTTAGATACTTACATGATCACTGGGTTTGAAAAAGAAAAATCAGTGTGTATGAACAGTCATTCTGAAAAGTAGGTAACTCAAGTGGCCACAAGTAAATGGAGATCATTAACTTAGATTTATTAGTACTACATTTTAACCAGCTAAGACAACCCCAAAAACACTTAAAATAATTTGAGTATAGGCCAGGCGTGGTGGCTCATGCATGTAATCCCAGGGCTTCGGGAGGCCAAGGCAGCTGGATCACAAGGTCAGGAGTTCAAGATCAGCCTGGCACACATGGTGAAACCCCATCTCTACTAAAAATACAAAAAATTAGCCAGGCATGGTGGTAGGCACCTGTAATCCCAGCTACTTGGGAGGGTGAGGTGGAAGAATCCCTTGAACCCAAGAGGCAGAGGTTGCAGTGAGCAGAGACTGCACAATGGCACTCCAGCCTGGGCAACATAGTGAGACTCCATCTCAAAAATGATAATAATAATTTGAGTATTCATCTATATCAAATTTTTTAAAGTAAAAGTAAAATCAATAATGTACTTGGTATTATACAGTGAGTGGTATTATGGCCACAAAATAAAACTCCGTATCTGGGGTATGTAATGAACTTGTTTTGTGAACAAGGTACCTCAATATCTTTGCTTCTTGCGACTTCCTCAAAATTCTCTTGCTGCTCTAAAGTTTTGTCCACTTTGTCATCTGTCATGCAGAAACATCTCAAGGAAGATTCTACAGGATCATTCATTTTGGCAAAAACAACAAACTTGGCCATATATGGAACACATATCAATTCTCTGTATAGTTGCGTGGCTAACCCCACAGTTTCTAAAACTTGATGGCAGTCTGCAAGCCAAAATCTGAGCGAAACAAAAACAGAAGTGTGAAAATGTGGCTATTTAAAAGCCAAATCGTAAAAAATTTCACAATTTAAAAACTCAGAATATATAAAGGAACTAACCCAAAAGGTTATTAACTTGTTCATTTAAATAGCAAAGATTTTTTTCCCATTTATCAAACACAGAAACCCTGTGTTTGTTATTTGAGGATAATTTTGATAAGCAAGTACTAAGGGTTTTTTTTTCTCACAACAATTTTTTGAGTATTGAACACAACAATTTTTACTTTCCAAAAGGTAATAACAACTAATTCCTTACTGCTTTTTGGAATCCTTTATTTCCATACCTGGCTGAAACATTGGTTGTAAAAGACACACAATCTTTTATAAACGTCAAAGGAGTTGTTCCTGTGATGTCTTCCCACTGAGCAGGTGAAGTGCCCCCTGAGAGAACAACAGCAGATATGTTGACTTTATCATGGGAGATGTTCCTTGTAAAATTTTAATCATATCATTTTCTTCTTTCTGCATAGCCATAAACTGGCAAAACTTCAACACTTTCAATTTAATAGTGTGTACTAGAGGTAGTTTTCCTCTCTACTCTCCTTTTATACTTTTACCAGGCTTATTGTGATTTCCTTTTATGATGTTATTAAAAAAAATTCCCTATTTTTTGTCTGGGTACTAATGAATGGCTTAAACTTGGGGCAGCCGCAATTTATAAGTGTGTTTTATAAATGCAATTTGTAAGTACAAAGATTTGTTGTTTCAGATGGAAAATTAAATCTCTTAATTTTTTTTTTTTTTGAAATGGAGTCTTGCTCTGTCACCAGGATGGAGTGCAGTGGTGCGATCTTGGCTCACTGCAACCTCTGCCTCCCGGGTTCAAGCGATTCTCCTGCCTTACCCTCCTGAGTAGCTGGGACTACAGGTGTGCACCACCACAACCAGCTAATTTTTGTATTTTGAGTGAGACAGGGTTTCACCATGTTGGTCAGAATGGTCTCAATCTCTTGACCTCGTGATCTGCCTGCCTCCGCCTCCCAAAGTGCTAGGATTACAGGCCTAAGCCACTGTGCCCTGCCTTTTTCTCTTTTAAAAGGTAAGAACTAAAGTTAAGAAACATCTCGCTCTGTACGTGGCTGCACCAATTAATTACCTAGGGTAAAAAGGGGCATCAGCCATTAAAACTGCTCCTCAGAAAACAAAAACAAAACCTATCTTTAATAATCTTGGGCTTGCAGTTAAAGATTGGATTGGGATAATCAAAGATTGAATTGAGCTCTGGATTCCAGGTGCTTATCACAAAATGCGTTCTTCTGAGCCCTGAATGTTTAAACTCTAGGATGACACTGGTGAATAGAGTAGGAGAGAAAAACCACATACTCAACATTTTCCTGTTACTAGTGCTCTGCAGGACACGTATTTCTCCCAAAGTCTACCCAATTTCCTTGTAGGTTTAAAGTATGCTGCTAGGTTAATTACATCTACCTAGGTCACCGAGAAATTACCTAGATTGAATCAGAAATTACCCAGATGCTCCAGTAGATTCAGTGATACTTCTAACTATTGCAAACCTTAATCGCAGAAAAGATGCTCTCACTAAATTTTAAATGAGTCATGAGACCAGGATCTTAAAGAAATTATCGGCTGGGGGCGGTGGCTCACGTCTGTAATCCCAGCACTTTGGGAGGCTGAGATGGGTGGATCACAAGGTCAAGAGATCGAGATCATCCTGGTCAACATGGTGAAACTCCGTCTCTACTAAAAATACAAAAATTAGCTGAGCATGGTGGCGCCCGCCTGTAGTCCCAGCTACTCGGGAGGCTGAGGCAGGAGAATTGCCTGAACCCAGGAGGCGGAGGTTGCGGTGAGCCGAGATCGCGCCATTGCACTCCAGCCTGGGTAACAACTGCGAAACTTCGTCTCAAAAGAAAGAAAGAAAGAAAGAAATTAACCTGGGGAAACTAGAGATGAGGTTATGGACAAGTAAAATGTTTTGTTCTTTGATTTTCTCTTACAATGTTGGCATGGATATTTCAAAGGTGTTATGGCTTTGTACAGAATCTCTGTGAATCAACAGAAGTACAGCAGTGACTTAACCAAACCTGTAATGCTACAGAGAAGACGAAGATTGGGTGTGGTGTCCCCTTTGTATCCATTGGATACACCTTCTCCTGAGGGCGGGGGCACCGGAATGGTCATTGTGATTGGTTTATGGAATTTCCTTCTTCTTGGTTCCACAGTGACGATTGGGCTAAATGTTGCTTTGTTTCCAAGGATCTTTTTCACAATTTCATCTGGAACTGGCTGGGCCTAGAGACAGAGAAAGGACCTTAAATGAAAGTAACTTTTTTTTTTTTTTTTTCCCAATCAGGAAGTTTACTTTTTAAGTGAGAAGAAAAAAGAAAAAACAACAACAAAAAACAGACAACCAGAAAACCGCCCCCATGTCTTTCTTTTTTATCATTTCTTACTATTTTAGAAAAGCATGAATAAACAAAACCAAACACTATGGCAAGAATGGGTCTGTCTGAGTACTTCCTCAGTAAAATACAAATAGCACTGGCTTGCATGAAAGAGAGGGATCCAGTCTCATGGCAGAGAAGTGTCTTAGTCTAGTCCAAATTAAAGGACAATAAATGCTGAGGTTCAATATATTTTAAACCTATGCAGGACATTCAGTAAAACCTCATAAAGGCAACTCATACCCACATAAAAACTGAGGCTTTCAGAGTTAATAACGAAAAGGTATTCAAAATTTCAAAAGATTTCAATTCTAGTCTACCAAGCCTCTCTTTAACCCTTTGGTTTCTTTTCTTTTTGGTAAAATAACTTGATATGGGAGACAGATGAAGGGAGCTTCATACCCCTGAAATGTAAGGTGGTCTCAGCACTGAGTATTTATCAAAGGTCATCTCAGGATTTAAGAGTGCTTGGCTCAAAACAAACAAACAAAACCCAGTAACTCCATTGGGCCGGAGAGTCCAGCCTCACAAGAAGAACATGAACCTTCAGTTAAACTATTACTTACAATATTAATAATAGCACCAATTAAGTTATTCTAGTTCATTTTCCTTATTCAATAAGGGAAAAAAGAACTAAAGTCTAACTGAAATAAATATAAGAAAAATCTTTTTTCCAAGATTTCCAGTCAGCTTTCCAAACCAAATCAAGTTCCAACTGGTTTGGATAAAACCCAGTATTTATGATTTACTTCCATCAAATCAAAACACTACAGCTTTCAGGCTTCACTATAACTGATTTTTATGATGTGGTATATCATAAACCATGGCTTGGTATGCTGTTCCACATACTGAGACCAATAACCTATGATTGAAAAAATTATTTTTCGTCAAAAACCAACTGAGACTTTTAAACAGAAAAACCTTAAAATATGTCCCTTATTTAACAAGCCAGCTAGCTAACTTTACACTTGAAGCTTTTATTTGACATAGGAAAATGATTCCCAAAATGGCCTAATGAGCAGTATCATTAAGGATGAGTTAGGATAACTATTTCCAGAGCAAAATATGCACTCGCATGCTCTCTGCACATACTGAAGAAAGGAACTTTTTGTGACCATTACCTGGAGGCCCACTCGAATTCTTTTAGTTAGGGCACCCTCTGGGAAAGATGCTTGAACAAGGGGCACTGTGGTGCTGCTCAGAATTCCACCTTCAGGACCAATCTGGTTGCTTTCCTGTTTAATCCGTGAAACCACAGCAAAATACTGGGGGAAATCTTTCGTGATAATCCTGCAGATACGCTTTTTCCCTAACTCTTCTGGGCTATCAAGTTCTGAAAAGACAAATGAAAGAAAATGCCATGAAAATAAGCATATCTACAACGTACCTTAAGTCAAAATGATATATCATTTTAATAGTCAAAATCATTTGTACTCTGTAGCCTATACAGTTTTTACGATAAAGAGAAAATGGTAGTGACCATAAAATACTGGGTTTTGCAAAAATATTATAAAACTATTAATATAAATATTTGAAGAAACTATTTTTACACATCAGGAACAAACATTTTCAAAAACTGACATGTTACCTTTTGTGGATAAATTCCCAGTTTTCGAGAACGAAAGTGGGAATTTACAATAATTTACCCTCAAGCTGCCAAAAGTAGAAATGAGTCAGGAAAAATAAAGTGAGGCCTCACGAGAAAGTGAATAAGAACTTAAATATGCCTGAAAGCTCCAGAACTTCATTTAAAAATCTCTTTCAAATATGTTAAAGTTATCCAAATGTTTAATATCATCATCATCAATCCTTTGTGCCCATCAATGGCTCTCATGAGTGAAACTCAACCTGTCCACAAATGGATACATCATCTTCCCTCCTGTCTACCTCCAAAACTGCTTTCCTCCATAGCCCTAACTCTGGGAAAGGGTTTACAATTTCCTCACTCCTTCACTCTAATAGCTATCACTCAACTTCCTTCATACTTTACATCTAATCATCAAAGTCCAAGTCCAGTTGATTCTCTTTTGGATGTGGCTCACCCTCCTGTCACCTGGGTGTTAAGGCCCTATTTTAGCTTGCCTAATTGCTAAGACCACCTCCCAACCAACTCACTTCTCACTCCAGTCTGTCCCCATAGTGAATCCAGATGTTTGTATGTTTTTTTTAAGCCAAATTTTATGCATAATTCTGGTGGGCTCCATTGGAATAAATAAAAATTTTTATGGCATAAGTGTTTGAGATTAGCAAGACTATTTTGAAAAAGTAGGTTTGTGAAGGAGAATTAGCTTATATGATATTAAACTTTACTCAGATGTAACATAATTAAACAGTTAAACACACACAGGAATATAAGAATTATACATAGGAATAGACAAATAGGTCAGGACAATAATAGAGAATCAAGAAAGAGATTCAAGTTTAAATATGTGTAATATATATATATATATATATATATAAATCCATGTATATTTACTTTTGTATATGTATTATGTATTTAAGTTACATTTAAATCAAGGTCATATATTTAAATTTCAAGTAAGTGAGAGAAAGATGATTTATTTAAAAGATGGTATTTACATAATAGAAAATCTATTCGGAAAAACAAAGCTAAATTGTATATAAATAAAAAATTCAATTTGCTTAGGAGACAACTATTTTTAAAAATTGAAATCTTACCAGAAAATTCAGGAAAATATGGTTTAGCCTTAAGAGAAACTTTCCTATACAAAACTGGAAACCCAGAAGCCTAAAAGCCTAATATGAAAGGTAATATATTTGACTACATAAAAATGTAAAGATTTCCATAACGAAAACAGTAAACGTGAAAAACAAAAAGTAGACTGGAAAAATAGCCACACCTGACAAAAGATTAATATGCTCAATACCAAACGTATTAAGAGAATGACAGACAATAGACAATAGCAAAATGTTATAAACGGGCCATTCATAGAAGCTGAAAAATGGTCAATAAAACATATTAAAATGTTCAAACTGGATAATTTACACAGAAATGCCAATTAGAATGAGATACTATCTCCCTCCACACCCAGTTCTTGGATTAGCTAAAATAAAACACGAATAGCCGGGCGCGGTGGCTCAAGCCTGTAATCCCAGCACTTTGGGAGGCCGAGGCAGGTGGATCACAAGATCAAGAGATCGAGACCATCCTGGTCAACATGGTGAAACCCCGTCTCTACTAAAAATACAAAAAATTAGCTGGGCATGGTAGTGCGTGCCTGTAATCCCAGCTACTCAAGGAGGCTGAGGCAGGAGAATTGCCTGAACCCAGGAGGCGGAGGTTGCGGTGAGCCGAGATCGCGCCATTGCACTCCAGCCTGGGTAACAAGAGCGAAACTCCGTCTCAAAAAAAAAAAAAAAAAAAAACCACGAATAATACCTTGTTATCAGAGAAAAATTAGGGGAAACAGGTGCCTTCATCATTGCAGGTGGGTATAAATGGCAATAATCTTTTAACAGTGTAACTGGGCATCATCTATTCCAATTGAAAATGCAACTACCCTGGACCCAGCAATCCCATTTACTAACATCTTTTTTTTTTTTTTTTTTTTTTTTTTTGAGACAGATCTTGCTCTGTCTTGCAGGCGGAGTGTAACGGCAGGATCTTGGCTCATTGCAACCTCTGCCTCTCAGGTTCTACTGATTCTCCTGCCTTGTCCTCCTGAGTAGCTGGGATTACAGGCACATGGCACCATGCCTGCCTAATTTTTGTATTTTCAGTAGAGACAGAGTTTCATCATGTTGGCCTGGATGGTCTTGATCTCCTTACCTCAGGTGATCCCCCTGCCTCGGCCTTCCAAAGTGTTGGGATTACAGACGTGAGCCACAGTGCCCGGCAGCATTGCTTGTAAAGACTAAAGCTTGAAAGACCTTTCATCTCTATCAATAAGGGAATGGTTACATAAATAACAGTTTCCCCGTATTCTAGACATTCCTGCAGCTAGTAAACAGAATGACTCCAATTCATTCATTTACCAAGTTTTTACTGAGGGACCACGTAGAGCACTGATCTAGTCACTGAGAATAGAGTAGAGAGGAAATCAAAGTCACTCTCATATGGAGATTTTATTCTGATAAGTGTTAGAGAGGGGCAGCTACATCACTAAACAAATAGGAAGAAAAAATAAATTGAGGTGAGAGAATAGAATGTGACCAGGGAGGGTGGAGGTGGGAGGGGAGGTTCTTATTTGAACAGGATGATTTGAGATGTGACACTAGAGGGTAGAACAGAGGGAGGGAGGCAGGAAGGGTGGGAGGCAGGCAGGCAGCTAATGCCCTGTATAACCTGTGGAAACCTCTGTACACTTGAGCAGGATGCACAGTAATGTGCATGGCATGATCCTTTGTAGGGAAAAGTTATCTGCACATGTTTGTATATTTTTCTAAGAAATACATAGAAGAATTTAATGCAGTCTCTAGAGGAAAATATATAGCAATAAGTGCCCAAATGAGAAGCAAGGAGAGATCTAAAATTGACACCCTATCATAAAAATTGAAAGAGCTAGAGAAGCAAGATCAAAAAAACTCAAAACCTAGCAGAAGACAAGAAATAGCTAAGATCAGAGCAGAACTGAAGGAGATAGAGACACAAAAAACCCTTCAAAAAATCAATAAATCCAGGAGCTGGTTTTTTGAAAAGATCAACAAAATAGACACACCACTAGCTAGATTAATAAAAAACAGAGAATAACCAAATTGGTGCAATAAAAAATGATAAAGGGGATATCACCACAGATTCCACAGAAATTCAAACCATCATCAGAGATTATTACAAACAACTCTGTGCACATAAACTAGTAAACCTGGAAGAAATGGATAAATTCCTGGACACTTACCTCCTCCCAAGCCTAAAACAGGAAGAAGCGAAAACCCTGAACAGACCCATAACAAGGTCTGAAGTTGAGGCAGCAATTAAGAGCCAACCACCCAAAAAAAAGCCCAGGTCCAGATGGGTTCACAGCCAAATTCTACCAGACACACAAAGAGGAGCTGGTACCATTCCTTCTGAAACTATTCCAAATTATCCAAAAAGAGGAAATCCTTCCCAAATCATTTTATGAGACCAACATCATCCTGATACGAAAACCTGGCAGAGACTCAACAAGAAAAGAAAACTTCAGGCCAATATCATGATGAATATAGATGCAAAAATCTGAATAAAATACTGGCAATCCGATTGCAACAGCACATCAAAAAGCTTATCCACCATGATAAAGTAGGCTTTATCCTGGGGATGCAAGGCTGGTTCCACATATGTTTACTAGTTTATGTGCATAGAGTTGTTTGTAATAATCTCTGATGATGGTTTGAATTTCTGTGGAATCTGTGGTGATATCCCCTTTATCATTTTTTATTGCACCAATTTGGTTATTCTCTGTTTTCTTTTATGTAATTCACCACATAAACAGAACCAAAGACAAAAACCACATGATCATCTCAATAGATGCAGAGAAGGCCTTTCACAAAATTCAACAGCCCTTTATGCTAAAAACCCTCAATAAACTAGGTATTGATGTTACGTATCTCAAAATAATAAAAGCTATTTACGACAAACCAACAGCCAATATCATACTGAATGGGCAAAAACTGGAAGCATTCCCTTTGAAATCTGGCACTAGACAAGGATGCCCTCTCTCACCACTCCTATTCAATCTAGTACTGGAAGTTCTAGCCAGAGCAGTCAAGCAAGAAAAAGAAATAAAGGGTATTCAAATAGGAAAGGAGGAAGTCAAATTGTCTCTATTTGCAGACGACATGATTGTATATCTAGAAGACGTCATCGTCTCAGCCCAAAATCTCCTGAAACTGATAAACAACTTCAGCAAAGTCTCAGGATACAAAATCAATGTGCAAAAATCACAAGCATTCCTATACACCAATAACAGACTTAAAGAGAGCCAAATCAAGAATGAACTGCCATTCACAGTTGCCACAAAGAGAATAAAATAGCTAGGAATACAACTAACAAGGAACGTAAAGGACCTCTTCAAGGAGAACTACAAGCCGCTGCTCAACAAAATAAGAGAGGACACAAACAGATGGAGAAACATTCCATGTTCATGGTTAGGAAGAATCAATATCGTGAAAATGGCCATACTGTCCAAAGTAATTTACAGATTCAACGCTATCCCCATCAAGCTACCAATGACCTTCTTCACAGAACTGGAAAAAAACACCTTAAAATTCATATGGAACCAAAGGAGAGCCCACATAGCCAAGTCAATTCTAAGCAAAAAGAACAAAGCAGGAGGCATCACACTACTGGACTTCAAACTATACTACAAGGCTACAGTAATCAAAACACCATGGTACTGATACCAAAACAGAGATATAGACCAATGGAACAGAACAGAGGCCTCAGAGGCAACACAACATATCTACAACCATCTGATCTTTGACAAACCTGACAAAAACAAGCAATGGGGAAAGGATTCCCTGTTTAATAAATGGTGTTGGGAAAACTGGCTAGCCATGTGCAGAAAGCAGAAACTGGACCCCTTCCTGACACCTTACACTAAAATTAACTCCAGATGGATTAAAGACTTAAACATAAGACCTAACACTATAAAAACCCTATTAGAAAATCTAGGCAAAACCATTCAGGACGTAGGCTTAGGCAAGGACTTCATGACCAAAACACCAAAAGCATTGGCAACAAAAGCCAAAATAGACAAATGGGACCCAATCAAACTCCACAGCTTCTGCATGGCAAAAGAAACAGTCATTAGAGTGAATCGGCAACCAACAGAATGGGAAAAAATTGTTGTAATCTACCCATCTGACAAAGGGCTGATATCCAGAATTTACAAAGAACTAAAACAGATTTACAAGAAAAAAACAAGCCCATTCAAAGGTGGGTGAAGGATATGAACAGACACTTTACAAAAGAAGACATACATGAGGCCAACAAACATGAAAAAATGCTCATCATCACTGGTCATCAGAGAAATGCAAATCAAAACCATACTGAGATACCACATCACGCCAGTTAGAAAGGCGATCATTAAAAAATCTGGAGACAACAGATGCTAAAGAGGATGTGGAGAAATAGGAAAACTTTTACACTGTTGGTGGGAGTGTACATTAGTTCAACCATTGTGGAAGACAGTGTGGCGATTCCTCAAGGACCTAGAAATAGAAATTCCATTTGACCCAGCAATCCCATGACTGGGTATATATTCAAAGGATTATAAATCATTCTACTATAAGGACACATGCACACGAATGTTCATTGCAGCACTGTTTACAATAGCAAAGACCTGGAACCAACCCAAATGCCCATTGATGATAGACTGGACAGGGAAAATGTGGCACATATACACCATGGAATATTATGTAGCCATCAAAAACGATGAGTTCGTGTCCTTTGTAGGGACATGGATGAACCTGGAAACCACCATTCTCAGCAAACTGACACAAGAGCAGCAAATCAAACACCACATGTTCTCACTCATAGGTGGGTGTTGAATAATGAGAACACATGGACACAGGGAGGGGGGCATCACACACTGGGGTTTGTCAAGGGGAAATAGGGGAGGGACAGCGGCGGGTGGGGAGTTGGGGAGAGAGAGCATGGGGAGAAATGCCAGACATAGGTGATGGGGAGGAAGGCAGCAAATCACACTGCCACATGTGTACCTATGCAACAATCTTGCATGTTCTTCACATGTACCCCCAAACCTAAAATGCAATAAAAAAAAAAGACTAAATCACTAAGCAGTACCTGCAGGCAGTGAAGAAAATAGATCCAAAAATATGAGAGTAATCTGGCTGCAACATCTGTCACCTCATTGATGGCCAGGATTGATTCAGCTAATCTGGATGACTTGGCAGGTGTCTTTTTCCTGCCTCACTACTCCATGTGTGTCCTTTCTGAAGCTACTTGCTAGGTTGAAGAAGATGACCTTCCCAGATAGAGAACCATTCTTCACTGAAGGGTACACAAGCAGCTGTGTTCCCCTGCTAGAACCTCTAAATATGCTGTCAAGGATATAGGTCCAAGTGGTAAGACTTAAGAGGTAAAAGAAAGAAAGAATCAAAGGATCCTATGAAGAGCAATTCAGTGGAGTATCATTACTTCTTTTATGACCCTGCAATACTAATAAATACAGCATGTAAAGTTTGTTGTGAGTTACATTTATTAAATATTCACCTAGCAATGATTTGTAAAGCAAACCAAGGTAAATCAGGTAAAGTAAGTCTTAGATACTAAGACCACATTAGAATTGTTGAAATCTTTTACCTTGCTGAAATTCAGAGGTTAATGCTATTCATTAGAACACAGAGCATCAGTGATTTCATGACAGTATGACTCAGCACTGCAAGAGTGACTCAGCTGAGAATTTTAAATTCTTAGGGAAGATCTGAAAGTTTATTGCAATAAAAGCATCTCTTTGCTATAAAGTAACTCTACAGCCAACAGAATAAAATGAAGGATAAAAAAATTGAATTGATTAGATTTGGTGCATATTGCCAAATAAATATTCCTTGAACTTGGAAAAAAAAAAAGGAATATGTAGAAGAAACATTCTAGGCTGTTAGCAAAGGTTACTTCAGAGGAACAGGAAATGGAATTGGGTGGGGAGATGAGAAAAGGGTAGGGAACAAGAGAGTATATATTTATATAGCTGTGTTTGTTTTACCTATTAACAAAATAAAGGGACAATCCCCAAACTTTGGGGGGTGGGAGTCGTTTTTGTTGTTCATTACTCCTATAGGCCTCTCTTCATACTTCAGATACATAAGCACATGTCCCACTGTCCCTTAACTATTAATATTTCTGCCTCCTTAACAAATACGTGAGGCTGAGATTATGGCTTATTTCAAATAGAAATTTCTAGAATGGCAAAATGAATGATTAGGTAATTGGATCAATACATCTTTTCATTTTACAAATCAACCACTAAATGATCCATCCTCTGAGATGGGAGGATTAAATTATCAACTAGGAGAGAAACAGGGTTCAACCCAGATTTAAAAAATGAGCCACCAACAGAACTTTTATTATCAAACATTGATTTCCCAAATGGAACAATGACTACAGAACTATTTTCTTGTCTAATTAAAAAAGGCAAGTATCAGGAAAAAAAAGGAACTGGAAGTTTACTCCTTTTTGCCTCCTAAAGTATCTTCTCCTCTGGAAACCTAAACACTGAGATCCTAGTGTAAAAAAGACAAACAATTTTTAAAAAGAAAGTTATATATAGAAAAATAGGAAATAATCAAATAGTATGCTTAGGAGAATATTCTGGAGGAGTTTTTTTTTTTTTTACCTATTCAATGTAGCTGAAGGGAGATAAAAGTTTTCCATACAAAGCAAATATATTTTCCTCTCTATGATTTGGCTTAAGAGAGTGAATTCCTAGAGTTCATAACTCATGCTGCAACTGAGAAAGTTCTGATTATCTGCTTAAATTGCTATACAACATATCAACAGCTAAACAGGTATTTTTTCACTTCAGCCACAAAGTTTTCATTATGTTCTCCCTCAGAATGGCTCAGGACTCCTTATGGTGCTAGCAATTTAAGAAGACATGATCATGAAACTGCATCCTTCAAATGGGGCAGATTTCCAAATTCTGCATATAACAGGCTGTGTATCCTGTGAGGATGAGATTTACTTAAGATCACTCTGGAACCACCAGAGGAGCTGGGGCATCTTTTGGGGGAACTAACAGTATTGTACACTTCTTAGCTTTGTGTGTGTGTGTATGTGTGTGTGTGTGTGTGTGAGAGAGAGAGAGAGTGAGTTCTGGGAATATGTACACACATTTGTGAGGATTAAAAGTAGAAAGAGACAACTATAACATCCCTGAAAATGATGACAGCAGTGAATTGGGAAGAACTGCCACTTTGTGTAATGGAGGCAGGCTGACCACACTTAAACTACAGTCTATCACCTTTGATAAAGCATTAAAGCCCCCTCAAAAATAAAGTGAACATGTACACATCAGACGCAGCAGACAAGTTGTAAGTGGAGATGCTCAGATTTCTAACTAAACAGAAGCTTCCAGGAAGAACTAATCAGTACCCTCCCCATTCAACTTCTGGCACATTTTAGAATTCCCCAGCAGCTCGGGGACCCTCTGTGTTGTGTCCATTCTATTTCAAAGCTTTTAGCAATTCTTCTGACACCATTAAAACTTGCATGGTTATTGACCTTCAATGTACATTTCAACAGTATTCTGAAGATAAGCCTCAACTCCAAGACAAAACTAATGTGGGCATTTCAGGCACTGCTTTAGGCAAGGGGAACATTTAGGGTCTCCATGTACTGTGCTTTAAATAGAATCACATACACTGCCTTCTTGAACACTCAGATTTCCAGGTGTCTACATGATGAAATGGAGAAACAGTATTCTTTTTTTTTTTTTTTTTTTTGAGACAGGGTCTCACTCTGTTGCCCAGGCTAGAGTGCAGTGATGTAATCTCAGCTAACTACAACTTCCACCTCCCGGATTCAAGCAATTGTTCTGTCTCAGCCTCGCAAGTAGTTGGGATTACAGGCATGCACTACTACGCCCAGCTAATTTTTTTTATTTATAGTAGAGATGAGATTTCACTATGTTGGCCAAGCTGGCATTGAACTTCTGAGCTCAAGTGATGTGCCTGCCTCAGCCTCCCAAAGTGCTGGGATTACAGGTGTAAGCCACCATGCCCATCCCTCTCATTTCTTATAACCAGGTTTCTTCCTGTTTATCTGTGTGATTAAAATATTTGTTTTTTTTTCCTGACACTAAAAGCCAAGAAAAATGTTAAAAAATACAAAAAGTATTACTTAAATACTGTTTTGTAAAGAAAGGCACATTCTCTTCAAAGTCTGCAGTTGATGGCTAGGCTATGAAATTCTAGGATATTGCCTAAGTTAAAATAAATGACGCCGATAGTAGGTAAGTGTGAGAAGGCAAAAGGAGGAGATAAAAGCGGTCAGTAATGTCACTGCACAATTCTTATGACCTGAAAATTTATGATATGACCATTAATAGGATTAGCATTAATATATATTGTATATAAATATAATAAAACACTAGATAACATCTTAATGTGTTAATACATTCAACGTAAACACGTTTTTCCCGTGTCTTGCTTTTAAAAAAGGAAAGTGAAATACAAAATGAAATATCCTCAGCTCAGTGTTGGAAAATAGATAACTAAATACCCAGACAGCTGGAGAGAGGCCGCAAGAAGGAAGGAAGCATGGGCTCTCCACACTCAGCTAACGCGCACACCCTGTCTGGCCACATTGCTTGGCATCATGAGTACCTTCCCATAAGGCTTTTGAGTCTAATAAAATTATTAGTGTGTCTTAAAAATTCAGTGTTCTTTTCATAAAAAGTGAAGTAACCACAGTTAAACTATTAAATTAAATGATGTTTGATATTGTGATGCAGCACACAGCAGGTGCTAAATGAGCATCCACTGAAGAAATCAACCGGGAATCAATGAGACTCAGACACTTTTCAGATCAGACAACTGTACAGTTCTTTAAGTCTTGCTATAAAATATATGTAGTAGTAGAGACTAGTTATTGTTGGTTCTTAAAGTAGATTTATTTTATTAGAGATGAGGTTTTACTTTGGATTTATTTTATATTTTATTAGGAGATTTCACTTTTAAAATAAAAGAGATTTATTATTTTATTAGAGATGAGGTTTCACTTTGTCACTACGGCTGGAATGCAGTGGTATGATCATAGCTCACTCCAGCTTTGAACTTTTGGGCTCAAGCGATCCTCTCACTTCAGCCTCCTGAGTGGCTAGATGTACATCACCACGCTCTGCTAATTTTTAAACTTTTTTGTTGATATTGGCCCTTGCCATGTTGCTCAGGCTGGTCTTGAACTCCTGGTCTCAAGCAATTCTCTGTCTCAAACTCTCAAAGTCTTTGGAGTACAGGCATGAGCCCCTGTGTCTGGCGTAGTTTTGTTTTTATTAAAAAAAAAAATTGATGTGAAAAAGTAGTTCTAACCTTGCTTTTTAATCCATAGTGAAATCTATTATGCCCATGTGTTTATAACTCAAATTACTGTTTACTTAATGAACATTTACCCAAAATGAATTTAACTCTCATGAGAACATAAAACTCTCTTAGGGAGTGTTGCCTTATATATTTTAAAAGTTTATCAGAGGCTGGATGCAGTGGCTTATGCCTGTAATCATAGCACTTTGGGAGGCTGCAGCAGGCAGATCACAAAGTCGAGAGATCAAGACCATCCTGGCCAGCTAACATGATGGAACTCCATCTCTACTAAAAAGTATAAAAATTAGCTGGGTGTGGGGGCTTGCATCTGTAGTTCCAGCTATTCGGGGGGCTGACGCAGGAGAATTGCTTGAACCTGGGAGATGGAGGCTGCATGAGCCAAAATCATGCCACTGCACTCCAGCCTGGGAAACAGAGTGAGAGTCTGTCTCAAAAATAAATAAATAAAAGTATATCAGAGAAGTCAGATTTCTAGACAAATAGTAACAAAGCCTGATAATGTAAAAATGGACAATGCCAATATTCTTTCTGGGACTGAATTTATATGTATTTAGATTTTTAAAAATAGTCCTTACTAATTAGGTCACAGAAGCAGCAATATATTACCAAGAATCTTTTGTTTTGTCCCATCCTATACATTGCAGAAAAAAAGCTCAACAAAATAATTTGCGGCACAAACGCAATGCCTCTATCACAGTCACATCTGCAGAGTTCCTAGCTCTTAATGCAATGTTCCCCAAACTGGCCAGTTAGTAAGAAACACCAGTACTACATGTTATTAGCACAGATTCCTGGGCTTCTAACTAGACAGACCTGGGGTGAAACCTAAAAATCTGTTTTTCACTCTATCCTGCTGTGATTACTTTATGATACATTTGAAAAGTAATGTCTTAGTAGACTCTCATCCTGTACTTTGTCTTAAAGAATTAGACCAAATTGTTAAAAACATAACAGGACCCTAGAAAAAAGAATGGTTTAATATGAAAAGAGAAGCTCATTGGCAAAAATAAATATTATTTTTACATGGTTTTCTTTTTTTTTTTTTTTTTTTGAGACGGAGTTTCGCTCTTGTTACCCAGGCTGGAGTGCAATGGCGCGATCTCGGCTCACTGCAACCTCCGCCTCCTGGGCTCAGGCAATTCTCCTGCCTCAGCCTCCTAAGTAGCTGGGATTACAGGCACGCGCCACCACGCCCAGCTAATTTTTTGTATTTTTAGTAGAGACGGGGTTTCACCATGTTGACCAGGATGGTCTCGATCTCTCGGTTTTCTTTTTTAAAAGGACACTTTAAATAACTCCAAAGCTAAAAAAGTTAAGGCAGAAAATGGCAGAAGTTGTTATAAGGTAAACGATGAAACATAAACATGAGAGCTTCTTACCTTTCAGCATGATTCATGATATCATAGACTATGAAAAGACCCTGAAATTCCTCTCTCTTCTCCCTCTTTAAATCTGTTACTAGTGAAATTCTCACATACAGAAAGAGGATTAAAGGGAAAAGAGAAGTGAGTTTTGAAATGGGTATTTTTGGCCAGGAGGAAGACTCAAATTTATACTGACTAAAGTTCTACTTTGTGTCAGGTCAATTATTATTTGCCCAATGCAGCATTTTGGTAAAATAGGTGTCTGAAGTTTAGAAAGGTTAAGTGACTTGCCCAGATGGATTTAGCTGGTCAGTTTTAGAGCTTAGAACATAGGTCTAGGAAAGGGGTATTTGGAAGAGAGAAACTTACGCAGAGCTGGACTTCAACCACTCTTTAACACAGTGTCTTTGCAGACTGCCTGACACATGAGTGATGGTTGATAGTTGGATGAGTAATGAATAGATGTGCAAATGCCATGGTGGAAGAGGTGACCTGACTTCTCTTTGACCTATCTAAACAGCAGGCCGTGATTCCAGTGCCACTAATGTTCCATTGCCTTCTTGCCTCATTGATAAATGATAAATTTCTTAAACACCTCGTGACTCAGTTTATTTGTAAAAGGTGGGACAGCATTCTCTGTGACTGAGGATTTGCTACAAACAGTAAGAATCATAAAATGCTTTGCAAACATAAATGGCTATGGAGACCATAATACAGTGAAGCATAAACAACATGACTGAAACCATGTTCTGACTAAATGGGTTACTTTTAATGCTTTTTGTTTTTTGAGACAGTCTCACTCTGTCACCCAGGCTGGAGTGCACTGGCATATTCTCAGCTCACTGCAACCTCCGCCTCCCAGGTTCAAGTTATTCTCGTGCCTCAGCCTCCCAAGTAGCCTGGATTACCACCACACCCAACTTATTTTTATTTTTATTTTTATTTTACATTTTTAGTAGAGACAAGGTTTCATCCTGTTGACCAGGCTGGTCTCAAACTCCTGACCTCTGTTGATCCACCAACCTTGGCCTCCCAAAGTGATGGGATTACCGGTGTGAGCCACCATGCCCAGCCCTCTTAACACTTTGAAATGACCATCCTGATTAGTTTTGCCTTACTCTTACAGGCACATGCAATTAAATGTCTCGATCACTTGGTTAAATGGGGACACAGCTCTCTTTCCCATATCAAATCAGATTTCAAAGGCTACTTGTGACCTGGTCAGGTTGGAGTGTGAATAGTCCCCGGAAGGAATACAAATGGCCTCAAGGTTTCCCAAAGGATGATGTCTGTATCAGGGTTAATTTCTAGGCAGGTGTGTGCTTTGCTCAGCTCCTCTAAGAATGGGGTATTTGATACTGAGACGTGAACAAGTAAAGGATTTTTAGAATGTTAGATTTCAAAAAGCAAGGGGACTGTGGAAAGTCGCTATACACAGGTGCCCAGGGTTGGAATCTAGCTCTGTAATCAGTGTACCTGGGCCTTAGGTCCCTTCCCGAACTTCTCTTGAGCCATATGTTCCTCATCGATATGATTAGGATGAGATGTTTCCTCTGGGATAGATATGACAAATAAATGACCAAAAACCACCCAGCACAATTCTGTTCACATAATAACTTAGAACAGTTATATATTCTTTTTGAGGTAATACAGCTTTTGAGAGCAGCCAGAGAGCCAATCTGTAGCAGAGCTAAGAGAATACTGAGTTAGATTTTAAAAATAATCATTACACTATCTCTACAAAGTGTATCAGAATACTATCATTTCCATTTCATTCCATTAAAAAATCACCGATTACTGAAATTAAGTTGGGAGAAATGAAAATAAAAAATAAATCTATAATATTCAAATCTAGCTGGAGAATATGTAGAACAACATAGCATTTGTAGTATATTCACTGAACTATTTTAGAAAACTACAGGCCTCTATCCCTTTGGAATTAATGTTCAGCTCCATCAAAATATCCAGCTTTCATAATAAGCTCACCTAAGATCTTATAGGGAAAAATCCTCAAATGATGTAACTTGATCCTTCTTCCTTGAAGTAAACATCATAGAACCCTTTTCAATTTTTTTTGTTTCTTTGTTTTTGAGACGGAGTTTTCCTTTTGTCGCCTAGGCTGGAGTACAATGCGTGATATTGGCTCACTGCAACTTCTGCCTCCCAGGTTCAAGTGATTCTCCTGCCTCAGGCTCCCAGTCAGCTGAGATCACAGGTGTGTGCCACCACACCCAGCTATTTTTTTTTTCTTTTTTTGTATTTTTAATAGAGACAGGGTTTCACCATGTTGGTCAGGCCAGTATCAAACTCCTAACATCCAGTGACCCACCCACCTTGGCCTCCCAAAGTGCTAGGATTACAGTCGTGAGCCACCGTGCGTAGCTGAGACTTTTTCTTTTTCTTTTTCCTTTTTTTTTTTTTTTTTTGAGGCGGAGTTTCGCTTGTTACCCAGGCTGGAGTGCAATGGCGCGATCTCGGCTCACCACAACCTCCGCCTCCCGGGTTCAGGCAATTCTCCTGCCTCAGCCTCCTGAGTAGCTGGGATCACAGGCACGCGCCACCATGCCCAGCTAATTTTTTGTATTTTTAGTAGAGACGGGATTTCACCTTGTTGACCAGGATAGTCTCGATCTCTTGACCTCGTGATCCATCCGCTTCGGCCTCCCAAAGTGCTGGGATTACAGGCGTGAGCCACCGCGCCCGGCCGAGACTTTTTCAATTTTTAAAAAAACGTTTATTTAAAAATAATTATAACTTCATGGGGCATGGCAAAGATAGTACAAAAGGCTCCATGCACCTTTTACAATTTTAGTGTTTAACTGATATTCAATTTTGTCATCTGCTTTATATCTATTTGGATTAGCATTACTTCACGTCTTTATTCAGGGTAGAGACCTCTTTGTTGTTTAGATTTGCACAGTGCAATGAGTGCTGATGTTGCAGAATGTCTGGAAACAATGATATACCTGCGTGTTTTCCCTCCAGTTTTAGCAGTCTAGTAATATAATTTCTGACAATCATGTTTTGTTTTGTTTTGTTTTTTGAGATGGAGTTTCACTCTTGTTACCCAGGCTGGAGTGCAATGGCGTGATCTTAGCTCACCGCAAATTCCGCCTCCTGGGTTCAGGCCATTCTCCTGCCTCAGCCTCCTGAGTAGCTGGGATTACAGGCACGCGCCACCATGCCCAGCTAATTTTTTGTGTCTTTAGTAGAGACGGGGTTTCACCATGTTGACCAGAATGGTCTCAATCTCTTGACCTCGTGATTCACCCACCTCAGCCTCCCAAAATGCTGGGATTACAGGCGTGAGCCACCACGCCCGGCCCACAATCAAGTATTTTTAAAGTTATTTTCAGAAGACTCATTTTTAATCATTATGTACTTATGAGGTATTACTTTAAAAATCAGGGAGAAATGTGACTACTTCTTGTTTCAGTGTTGACATTTAAGATTATAGCTGGTACTCCGTGTGTAGAATAACTATAACCGGCCCCAGAGCCTTCCCCAGGCCCCAGCCCTCCTTTCCCCATTTGGTATAGCCTCCCTTCCTCCAGAAAGTTTATTTCTCTCTTAAGTATGGGTCACTGGATTATTGAGAAAAAGTGTCACCAACAGGGGTGCATATGCCTGACACAAGTCATTCATTTCTCCATTCATTCAGCAGACTATGAGGAAGTGACAACTCTGTATCAAGAGCTATTATAGGCACTAAGCATAATGGCTGTCAACAAGCCTGAGTTGGTCTCTGCCCTCTTGGGCTTTTGCAGTGCACCAAGGAAGATATCAAACCTCAAAGTTGCAGTTATGGTGCTGTAGGTGTATTTAGCAGTTTAATCTGAGTCTGGGGTTTAGGAAGGGCTTCCTGGAGGAAGAGAAGTAGGGGATGTCTGGCCACATTGGAGTAATTCTTCTAGGGTTTTCTTCCATGACTGAAGATTAAGAGACTTGTATTCTTTGTATCTGCTTCTCTATGTTATTTCTAGAAAAGTGTTTGAAATGTGAGAACATTCGCTTACTTTTCCATTTCTGCAAATAAAAGCATGCTTTCAGGCAATTAGTCTCTATATGTCGTTTTTCACCCTATTGTTTAAGCCATTACTGTTACTTCTAGGGGAAAAATCAATTGATATAATTCTGTCTTCAAAATCCAGGATCATAAACAATGTCTTAAACACCATGAATCAATAACCTCGCATGAGCAGCAAATACAGAACACACTAAACTCCAAAAGCTTAGACCTGCAGTTTCTGGCACACTGGGCTCTCTGTTCACATCAGCAAAGGTAGCGGAGGCTGATGTCCAACCTCTCAGACCTGCTTCATTGCCCTCAGAGGGCTAAAAGCTCTACTGTGCCTGACATGGGGGGCAGGACGTCTGATGTTATTTTGATCCACTAATGTTTCATAAAGACGTGTTAATTTCTGGCCAATCCATATAAACAAATGCATTAAAACTTACCCTTATCAATTAATCCTCATTTTCTTTGGTCTACTTTTCATTTCTAAACTAGAATTTTTATTTTCTAAACTAGTTTGGGGGACTGTTCTGGTAGTTTCCTTTCCTTTACAACATGATGGACATCACTCAATTGATTTTAAATGCCAGTTTATGGCAATAGGGTGAAAGTCAGTATTTTGCTATGTTTCAACTTTTTATTTATTTTTTTTATTTTTTATTTGCATCCCAACCATAATCCTGATTTGGTTAAATTTCATTTTATTCTCTCCTTTGGAATTTTTCAAAACTGGTACTAGATTTCTCCAGCAGATGGGGCTGTGTACAACATAAAGCTATATATTTCATTTATCTGTGCTCAACTGCTTCTACAATGACTCGACACTTAAGATTACTGTCTCGTGGCTTATAAATTAAAAACAAATTATATTGAAATGAATCCAAGTGACAATTTTTTTTTTTTCCTTTTTGAGATGGAGTTCGCTCTTGTTGCTCGGGCTCGAGTGCAATGACATGATCTTGGATTACTGCCACCTCTGCCTCCCAGATTCGAGCGATTCTCCTGCCAGCCTCCTGAGTAGCTGGGACTACAGGCATGTGCCACCACATCAGCTAATTTTTTTGTATTTTTAATAGAGACCGAGTTTCGCCATGTTGGCCAGGCTGGTCCTGAACTCTTGACCTCAGGTGATCCACCCACCTCAGCCTCCCAAAGTGCTGGGCTTACAGGCATGAACCACTGCACCAGCCTGCTAAGTAGCAACTTCTAAGAAGTCTGTTTCTAAGGTGTTTATATAGTCAGATAGTAAATTTACAAAATTTGTTTACTGTTACATAGTAAGTATCAATTTCCCTTTCTGGTTTCTGTTTACAATGAAACAATAGTGTAATCATTCAATCTAAAATGTATTATCTTAAAAACTTCATTTGCTCTCATTTGAAAGTTAAGCAATGGCAAGAAAATAAGTTCCTAGCATTGTAAAATTGTTTGGGGGAACGTCAGTCACATTTTGTTCCAAGACAGTGACTGAGATTCAAAAATAATTGGCTAATTCATATATACTCAAAGCCTCCTGTGTAACACTTAGGTAGCAATGTTTTTTATGTTAAAGCCAAATAGATATGAAGAACAAAGCCTACACACTGTCCAGAGAGGCACTGTTCAGTAAAAATATAATTCAAACTGGATATGTAATTTCAAATTTCCTATAGCCACACTAAAAAAGAAACAGGTGAAATTAGTTTTTTATTTCTTTTTTAGAGATGAGATCTCTCTGTATTGCCCCGGCTGAACTCCTGAACTCCTGGCCTCAAGCAATCCTCCCACCTCAGCCTTCTGAGTAGCTGGGATTATGAGCACATTTTATTTAGACTAATATATCCAAAATATTGCCATTCCAATGTGTAACCAATGTAAAAATGAATCAGGAGGTATGTCTTTGGAGGAGGGTACTAAACTTCATGTATCTAGTGTATTTTACATTTGCAGCACATTTCCATGTGCACTAGTTCCATTTCCAGTGCTCTGTGGCTCCATGGAGCTAGTGGCTACTGTATCAGACAGTACAGGACTAGAACACGTCTCGAGCTTTTCGATTTGTAAGTTAAGGACTTCTACAGGAGGAAGGACATCTTCTACTAGAACATGCTTCCAGATCCAAGGTCACTGCAAACTACGCAATGCTCTTTGGGGTCTGAGTTTGGAGGTGTAATTTTAAACACGTTTAATGCAACTTTGCGAGTTTAATTAAAGTCAGGTTTTCATTAAACTCATAAAATGAATTCAGTTTGGTGCATAAGACTTTCGTAGGGGGAATGAATGTTTGTTTTCTGTTTGCAGCATCTTTTTCTCTGCTGACAAAACAAGCATCGACAAAGACTAGAACAAGATGTCTGCTGCCAAAGTGAAAAGTTGTTCCTGTCACATGATACCTTAACGCTGATGGCAGTTTCTTCACTCCCAGACCAGTTGTCTTTGTGTCACTCTAGCCTCCTTTTTCAATAGACCTTTGCTAACACACCTACTTCATTAGCAAAACCATCGATGATTTTGTCCCTGGGAAATAAGGAATAACTTTTAATTCCCCTTATTTTGCAGCTACAATTTTTCCTGAATATATACCATATTTGTGTCATACAAAGAAACTAAGAGGGTGCCTTCATTAGTAATGGAAAATTTAAATGCCAGCTAACATATATGTGACTCTTGTTCTACACAATTTGGAAAAGGGTGCCCCCTTGGGGTGTACACAACCTTGTAGATACACAGCTTGGCAACAAGATAGTAGCTTTGAGCAAATTAGAAAAAAGCACCCCTATGACTTACAGATCAGTGTCAGGGCAGATAGCTTGACAAGTGGAAAAGGCAGGATTTCAGACCCCATTTGCTCTCCTGCACAACTTACATGGCAGTTGTGACAATGACTACACATTGAGTGGTTTTCCGACATCAGGCATCATGCTAGGAACTTTACATATATTAGCTCATCTATTCCCTAGTAATTCACTATTAGACATCCTCATTTTACAAATTTAAACACTCAGAGCCTTTTAAACAAATTTAAAGGCTCAGAGAGATTGAGTGCTTGCTTACGGTCACACAAGTAAGTGGCGGAGCCAACATGAGAATTCTGGTCTAAGTAACTTCCATAAATCATGATCCCAACCACCACATTACATGGGGCGAATTCTCCTCCTCCTTAAACCTTTCGTTCCCAGGAGTTATTCTAAGAGTTAAATTTGATTGAGTACATGGAAAGGCTTCACACATTTTACCACACTATAGAACATAAACTGATCTTTACGATTGTGTTGTTTAATAAAAATCAGTGATCAGAATATTGGCTAAGATGTTTTTTAAATACTTGAGTTTTAAGATTTTCAGAGAAGAGCCTACAACAGGACTAGTTGTTAAACTACCAGATAGCTGGGCACGGTGGTTCACACCTGTAATACCAGCACTTTGGGAGGCCAAGCAGGCAGATCACCAGGTGGAAAGTTTGAGATCAGCCTGGCCAACATGGTGAAACCCCATCTCTACTAAGAATACAAGAATTAGCCAGGCGTGGTGGCACATGCCTGTAATCCCAGCTACTCGGGAGGCTGAGGCAGAAGAATTGCTTGAACCTAGGAGGTAGAGGCTGTAGTGAACTGAGATGAGATTGTACCATTGCATTCCAGCCTGGGTGACAAAGCAAGTCTCTGACTTGGAAAAAAAAAAAAAAACCATATAGATTTGTTATGAAGTAGCACAAAGAATTCATCTATGGAGAAGGGGGTTGAAAAAGCAGACATTTATAACAAGACAGGCACTATCAAGGGTCACCTGCCACAGACGACAGATAAAGCTTAATTGTCATGAAATTGATACATTATATAAGATAACGGTAGGACAATTTATTTCTCTATTTTAAGGAAACCTTGAGTGATCTGGTCACTGGTTTAATTCAGGAACTATTTTTATCTTGTTAATTAACAGTTATTCAGTAACAAAAAGGGAGGGGAACAGAGTAGAGAGGGTAAAAGAACACAAAAACCATAAAATCTCCTAAACTGTGCGTATGCTTCTCTCTGAACTAGAACTTTCAATAGTTGGACCTTTAAGGAAAAAGATAAGTTGGCGTTTTAAAAAGACAGATTTGGGTTTTATTTTTGTCAGTCTGTTTTTGGAGACAGGAAAGTTCTGATAAGAAGGAAGTGTCTTAAAACCAAAATTAAAACCACAGTAAGATACTACCACTTTCTTACTAGAATGGCTAAAATTTAAAAAGAAGAATGTCTAGTGCTAACAAGGCTACAGAGCAACTACAACTCTCAGTATTGCTGGACAGAATGGAAAATGGTACATTCATTTTGAAAAATGGCTCAATGATTTAATATAAATTTAAATATAGATGTACCATATAGTCCAGCAATTCTGCTCCTAGGCATTTACTCAAGTGAAATAAAAACTTATGTTGAACTACCTCACATCCAGTAGGATGGCCATCATAAACAAAACAAAACAGAAAATAATAAGTGTTGGCAAGGATGTGGATAACCCTTGTGCACTATAAAATGCAATGTAAAATGCTGCAGCTGCCTATGGAAAACAGTATGGTGGGTGCTCAAACAATTAAAAATAGAATTACCATAAAAAAAAATGAAGTGTCTTTGGGGATATGAGAAGAGTGGTGAGATGGGCTGGAGTTTGGCATATAATTAGATTAACTGAGCTTCAGTTATAAACTGTGTAGCGGTTCCTTCGTTACTGTTAAATTTAATATGTGAAGAAAACCTGTGCCTTGAAAATTCCATCCTCACTTTTGCTCTAGTGGCCTCCAGTCCTTGATTCTTTAAGCCTACAAGTATTTGCATTTCCTTTGAATTGTCTAAAATGGAACCAAAATTTATCTGGTCTTTAAAAGAATGGCAAAGAAATGCTATCTAGTTTTTCCAAAATCACATATAGAATCCAAGACAGAGAATTATATCATTGTCTCTTTACATCTTGGGATACTATACAGCTCTAAAAAAGAATGAGATCCTGTCTTTTGCAGGAACATGGTTGGAGCAGGAGACCATTATCCTTAGCAAACATGCAGGAACAGAAAATCAAATACTGCACATTCTCACTTATAAGTGGGAGCTAAATGAGAACTTGTAGACACAAAGGGAAACAACAGACACTGGGGCCTACTTGAGGGTAAAGGGTAAGAGGAGGGAGAGGATCAGAAAAAACTAACAGGTACTAGGCTTAGTGCCTGGGTGAAAGAATAATCTGTACAATAAACACCTGCAACACAAGTTTACACGTGTAGGTTTAAGTTTAGCACTCAATCTCTGAGCCTTAGTTTAGGCTGAGGCAGAAGAATTGCTTGAACACGGCAGGTGGAGGTTACAGTGAGCAGAGATCGTGCCACGGCACTCCAGCCTGTAACAGAGTGAGACTTCATCTCATAAAAAAGAAAAGAAGTAGAACTAGATTTTGACCCCCGCCTTACTACTCAGTGGGGTAACCTTAGATATGTTACTTGACGTCTCTGAACTTCAGTTTCCTTATAAGTAAAGTAGAATTAAAAACCACTTGATTTGCAGTCCTATCCTTTCTTTTTCAATTTTCACTTATGAAGGCATTTATCAGTGCCTCATGAATGCCAGCCACTCATCAATTACTACTTTCCCTCTACCTTGCTGTAAACGCATCTTTAAATTCATGGTCGGTACTGATGTGTCTTATGCCAAACCTTTGGCAGGACAATTTTTTCTAGAGAATATAATGATAATAACTCATACTTATCAAGGGCTTACTCCATGACAAAGACAGCATTTCATATGAACCTCACATGTTCTTGTATTTATTCTCAACAATAAACCTAGGAAGTTAGGAAGGTGATCTCCATTTTACAGAAGAAACAGAGGCTCACAGAGATCAACAGATTTGCCCAAGGTCATTCCTCAAGTACCCTAGAGTTTCATCTAGCTCCTTGGTTCAAACCGTGAAACCCATGAGAGACTATGCTGAGTGCATTCCAAAAGTCGGTGAATTAAAAAGAGTGGATTTTATGAAATATGAATTCTATCTCTAATAAAGTTGTTATTTAAATAATTCCAGATTTGGAGTGATTAGGAAGTGAGTATAAAGGAAGAATTAGCTCTGATATTTTTCTTTCAGCATCAGACTTTATGGTGAGCCTGTTCTCTATTTTTTTTTAACGTTTTTAAAGGAATACTCCGCATCAAACATCTACTCTCAAAACCAGACCATTCCTAATGTCTACTAAGAAAAACTGCTCATGTTCTTAGGGTCAGACAGCCTGAAGAAGTTCTGTATGAAAAAGTGACATGCTCAGATATATACCAGTCTTACTATGTCAAAGAACAAGACATTGAAACACAACAGACTCCAATAATCACCATGAAACAGTTTTTAAAAACTAATTATGGCCCAAGAAAAATTAAAAATGTATGAAGGATACTGAATTTATCTGGGAGGAACTTGAAAAAGCTGAAAGAGACCGGAGGAAATTCCAAAAATAAAATGTGAACACATTTTCTTCAAAATGCTCAGCATGCCTTGCATACCTACCATTATTATTTCACCCTCTCCTTGCCCATTTTTGACTTAGAAAATTTTCTTTGGTATTGGAAAGATTGACGTATGTGATTCAAGATGGAATCATCACAATACTTGTACTTTTATACGATGGAGAAAAAAAGTGTGTCAGATTAAATGAAACATCATGCTTTATGATATAGAAAACAGGAATAAAAGTTGAAGAACTTGGGTCCTAGCTTAAAAAACAAATGTGTGAAATTCAAGTCCTGTTTCACATAATCCAGCCATTCCTTCAATTTCTGCCTGCAGATATTTACAGAACCAAGGAGCCATCACTGTTACCTTCATCCATGCCATTAAGTAACTCAGTTAAATCTTCATTTTTGCTGTCAAATTGATGCTCCTTCCAAGTTTCACCATTTTCACTTCGAAGAACAATGAGTTCTCTCTCTTTTCCTCTCATGGACCCAAAGTGAGGGATTTCCACTATGACAGGGCTGGAAAAAAAATCCACATTATTTTTGTATCAGATTAAATATATTTATAGTATCATACTTTAAAAATATTTCAATAACAGTATTCATTTGAAAATCAGAGGTGCCACTAAGGTTGGGAATGATTTCAAAGCTGCAGAATCATTTGCTAATTAAATATTTTAGAAGCCTGATAACATGCCATCATTCATTCATTCACAAACAGTTCTTGGAGGACTACTATATGTTAGGCATTGGATTTAATGGGGGAAAATTTTCAGTACCTATGAATAAGAATTTTGAATCAGAATGGAAAGTTATTAAAGTAGACCATAAGAAAGTTGGTCCATTTTAAAAAGACACTGTAGGTATATTATACAAATGCTAATGATTTAAAAGGACACAGCCATTTTTAAAAAAAAAAAATTCTCTAAAGTTTCTAGTTTGAAAGATTATTGCTGTATTTCCTTCTTAGCAAGAAAACAATCAATATAACTACTGCGTCAACATTAAGATTCCATTTTTTTCATGGCCTGTACAGTTAAGAGAGTTCCTATGTTCTTCAATTTGTGAAATGGTAGTAGGTAGCTTCAATTCCTGGCTCTAATATAACCTACATAATAATACTTACACTTTCTGAAAAAAATACTTGCTGGTTTAAAATTGTCATATAATGACATAGTAAAGTTTGACAGTGTCCTTTTGCAAAGGAATGTAAAAGAATGGCTGCAAATTCAACATAGCCAATCAAGCCACGGGGAGTAATTTTGGTAAATTTTAAAATAGGATAAATACTAAAAAAGATGAATGGAAGTAAGCAGACCACAATCACACACAGTTTATGTAGTTGGATTGTGCAGCTTCATTTTATGACATTTAAGTAGACAGTATCATTATTCTCCTACAGAGGTTGTATGGAACCTCACTTCTTCACCTATGTGTTTAGGTATATGTGATAACAGAAGATACAGGCTTAAATAAGTAAGAGCATAAAAAGGAATAGTAGTTGTAATGATCAAATAACATAAATAAAAACATAAATATTGATTTATTAGAAAAGTATTCATTTAAAATGGAGATGATAAATATGATCATTTTGCTTTTGGCAAAATCATTATCATTTATTTAAATTAAATATTAAGAAATAATGTTTATAATGCCTTTATTCTTCAATAAGTAGAAAACAAATCAAGTGTTCTTAGAAGCATTAACGATTTCAAATTAAGATATTTACCATAATGTTTAACTATACCTTATAATTAAACATTAAATTGTATTTATTTTTGAGAAGATACAATCTTTGCAGGTTAATGTGTCAGATACTGTCTCTGTAAATATTTAAGGAATGTGGCTTTATGTATGATGTTCAATGATATTGGAAAGAAGGTATGAACAAGGGCCTTTGACCAAGGTGAAAGCCAAGCATAGCTTTTCATTAACAGGTTTCTTCATGCAGACTGCCAAGGCAAATACAACAAACAGACAAGCGAACAAACAACAAATACAAATGCATTTAAGCTTAAACAAAACCAAACGAAACAATTTAATAACTTTAAAAGAATATTCTATCTGCTGCCTATTTCATTTTATTTAAATATCTTGTGTTCCCAACACTTTTCAAAATCAGTTTACTTATTGATGACTTCTTCTCAAAGCCCATAAAAAATTACAGTACTCATGTACTTTTTTAAAAGATCTAATCACACACACACACACACATACACACACACACGCATGCGCGCGCACGCACACACACACACACACACACACACACACACACACAGGTGTATGTACATGAAATTTATAGCAAATGTTGATTCAAAGCCTGCAAATACCTTCCCTAACACTGGGTTAAAATGAAAGACTGTCGCTGTCTTAAAAGTATCATATTCAGAAGAAACATTTCAAATTAAAGAAAGGTTTACAAAAGCACAAAGTTATGAAAGCAGAATGCTTGCAGTGAATTCCACATGCTTGAAAAGCACAAGATAGGTAGCGGTGCTACATCAAGTCAAGCCACTATGATTTTTTTTCTTTCAGTGACACACATCAACTGAAAGCATTAAAAAAAAACTTAAAAAATAAAAATAAACTTAAGACAAGAATCAGACCATGGGTGTGACAGAAAAAAATTGAAAATGGAAAAAAAATTGTAGACATTCTGTATCTTGTCTATAAAGGTCCTACCCAATAAATTTTGTTCCTTGAGGCCCCAGCTGCAGGATTCGGCTAACCAAGCTCTCACCCTCATTTACAGGGGGAGGATTGGTAGGAAGATGCAGTTT
This sequence comes from Saimiri boliviensis, assembly GCF_048565385.1. Taxonomy (NCBI): domain Eukaryota; kingdom Metazoa; phylum Chordata; class Mammalia; order Primates; family Cebidae; genus Saimiri; species Saimiri boliviensis. Next base: position 39,808,294 of record NC_133460.1, read on the forward strand.
ACTGAATAACATCCATGCAGCAGAAAGAGAAACGAGAAGGGGAAATTGTGAACAAACTGTCAGTCACGACAGAGCCTGCCTGATTTGCACCCAAGTGCCACCTCAGAAAACAAATTAAATTTATTTTTCCTTTTTGTAAAATACCGCATCACAATGAACTGTTTCCTGAAAAATTTTCTTTAAAAAGACATGTCCCCAAAGTAGCCATATATTCAATGTGGTGAAATCATTCCAGCATCTGTATTTTTTCCCTAAAATGGTGCCTTGACTTCTACAGGGACCACTGGGGTTCCGTGCACTTGCTGAGCAGAGAACATGCTTCTCGGTTAGTAAAAGCCTTGACCAGCAAACTGAGTTAAGAAAGTATCAGTCTATTAGCCTTTCATGGAATCACACAGCTTTGTGACCTTTGACACTTTATAAAAAGTATACACAATCAGGTCCAACTAAGCAGTTTTAAGAGTTAACTCCTTGAGTTAACAAGAGTAAAGAAAATCAAAGATGTGTAAGGACCAAGGTTGAAACTGACAAAACAACTTACCCTAAAAATTGTGCCCCTGCAGGACCCATTTCTACCAGCCTACTGGCTAATCCCTCTCCTTCCACCATGGGGGGTGGGTTGGCCAGTTTATGTCTCTTTACCAAACGGCAGGTGATTCGAGTGGGGGCTGTACACTTGCGTGGAGGAATGATGATTCTCATCCCGTGGTGACGGCTTCCTCTCATGGAGCCCCCTCTCGCATCCACCATAAAGCTAACCAGAAACCTGTGGGGAGAAGATCAGAGGCCAAATCAAGGATGGAAATAAACCGTGTTCACAGCAGGTTTTGGAATGAAATGTTAAAGTTTAAAGCGACAGACAACGTAGCTATTATTTCCTCTCTTTAAAGATAAATCGGAAGTAAATACAGTGGAGTCACATCAAACATGCTTTTAACTTGTGCACTTTCAAAAACTGAAACACAACTTATTTTTGGTGGAACCTGACCCCCAAACAAAAAAGCCAACTACTTTTCCAGGCTCAAATGGAAGGAATAAGAAAGGTATCAAAATTGGAGTAAAAACTGTCTATTAAGAGGATTCTCATGCATTTAAAAAAACAAACAAAAAAACAAAAAACAAACTGTGGTCTTTATATTCAAAGGTCATTTTAACTATAAGTGGTTTTTGCCATATGCTGCCATATGCACTCTTACAAGATGAAACTCCACAGTATGTCTTGATATTTACAACTCATAAAATGAATGTATATTTATTTAATCATACCAACACTAATTTCTACTGTGATGAAGCAGAATATAAGAATAAAAGCAGGGGATGACTAGATTTGCTAAGGTAATTTTGATGGAAAGGGATGAAATATTCTCCATATAAATTTGGGCTTAAAATCTGTTTAAAATAGCCTACATTTGAATAATTTATACAAGAAAAAAATGGAACTCAGACTTTTAGAAAGTGGCTCTAAATTATATAATTCTGTCATTGGCCTTTTATTAAAGTTAATAAGGAAAAAACTGTCTGCATGGATTAATAGATATGGAAATGTAAAGAAATTTACTGTGTTATATCTGGGTAGAAGCATATTAGAATCACTGTCTTCTATCACGTATGCATCATCACAGAGTTATAACACAGTTACCATTATCACAGAGCTATAAGTAAACATAAATCAATGAGTCCAACATGTGGAAGAGTTAATGTCAGACGGGGGAACACAAATATATCTTTGTATTCTGATTTTGACATATGAAAATATACGGATTACTAGCACAGTACAAAATGGTGATAATTAGAAAAAATTCCTTTAGTATTTTTGGAAAGGAAATAATCCTATCCACCAAAATTCTTTACTATTTTTTCCTCTAAAAACAATGTTAGTATCCTGCAAACAGATTTTAAGACCTTGCATGGACTTCCTAGCTGGGGACCCTTTTCTGAACAATGATACCTCTTGACCTTGAAAGAGTGACCTTTTCAACCAAGCAAACTGGCCTGTGATCCCCACAGGGAAAGGCAATGGGCTGGCGATCATTTTTCAGCCTATCAGATTCCTAGCACCAACTCCGCTCATCAGTAAGGTGGACTCATCGTCACACCCTTTTGCTTGTTTTGGATTTAACCATTTTACTCTGGATTAATTTACGTCTTTTATAACATTTTATCGATCTGGGGAGACTGGGACCACTATGATAATCAAGGTAAAATGGGAAAACACTAACTCAAAAACAAAAAGAAAACAAAAATCACTCCTCCCTAGTCAAAGAAAAAGATACTTGTTCACTTATACAAGTGTCGTGATGAATTGTTATCAATGCTAAGACAGGAGGCTCACTTGAAATTGCTTGGGAATGCCTACATTTTCTTAGACACGTATATTTAACAACCAATTTTATTCAGTAACAAAGGAAATACGGCAATATTATGAGACAAAATCAAATCCTTCCCTGCATTTAGCAGCTTTAAATATGAAATCAATTTTCATTGGGACTAACAGTAACAATGGATTTAATACAATTCACGACAAACTCTGGGCTTGAAGATTCGGTTATGTCAGTACACACATACACAGACTGGGGTGTTTCCACTGAGAGGGAATGTTTGCTCTGGCAACTGCTGAGTCTCGACAATATAGATAATAATTCTGATTCGGTCTGTCTTGTTCACTGCTTGACCTGCAGAGCCAAGCACAATTCTAGTACAAAATAGGGACATGTTAAATGCTTACTGAATAAATCAATGAGGAAAACTATTTTGCTTAAACTGTGTAAGTGAGACTTGGTTACTAATACTTATGGATTGATGGATGGATAGATAGGTAGATAGCTGATTGGAGCTGAGTAGACCGAAGATAGTGTACAGTTTATCAGAATTAAAATAAAAATATCTCAGCTGTAAAGAATATCAGAACCAATAGAAAAAACACTGTAGTTAAGTTGATATTAACGATAAACTGGAAGAGTCTCTTTATCTGTGTTCTGTATAGCGCACGGTGCGTGGTTGGTGCTCATTAGCAGCTGTTTATTGTTCTGAGGTTCTCAACTTCATAGAGTCAACAGGCTGAGGAAAACTGGGACTATGCATTAAACAGGACACGGGTCCTATTATTCAATAACATTATAAAATACAGTGATTTGTTTTACAAACTCATGTATTACATATTCTGTGCAAAAAAAAGTCATGCAACATAACTTATAGAACAAATTAAAAGGTGGTATGTAATAATATTTGTATCTTATTAATATTTAAACTATAGCACGAATTCTACAAATGATCCTAAAGCTAATACATGAATGTTTCTAGTTTTAGGAACAGCAGGATGACAAACGCTGATACACTACAGACAATGACACAATCTAACTGTGGGAAAAATTCACAGAAATTAAAAATACAAAAAAGATGGTTCACATAAAGGACACAGTTATCACCTTGAATCATACTGAGGAAGTGGAGAAGAATAGCTGCAAAATAATTTAGAAAGCAAATGGGAAAAATTAATGTAATATAATTAGAAGCAAGCAACAGAAAATGTCAATGACAAGCAAAGGAAAAATAAAAACCATCAGAAAATGAAACCAGGGCATTTGGCATTTGTGGGATAACCTAGAAAATTCTCTGCCTTACATAGCTACATGAAGTTCTCCAAGGACCTGGCATCAGTGAATATGTTTAAGTGTCCACCAGGTCTATATTTTCCTTTTCAAATAAGCCCACACTAGCTGCCATCACTTTTGCTTTTCTGCACATGTCTGCTGTCTCTATTGTCTTCAATAAAGTTCAAGGGGAAGGGAAGATAACTTGCATATTCAAGTACTTCATTGTGTTTACTGTATGGGAAAGTTCGTTTCTGATTTTATTATTGTGTTTCTTCAACTTCTCAGTTTACTAAATTAAGCCCTACTACCTGTCTTTGATTTGTAGCGAATACAAAGTGATGGTTTCAGGTCTTTGAATTAAGGTGGCAATTCATCAAGTGTGATTTAAAAAACTCTTCAACATGTCTGCTCCCTGAATGTATCCCAAATGTTGTACAGTTTCCTTCTCGAATCTGGTTTATTTATGATTTTGCTTTTCCAATATTAGACCCATATGCATCTAATATAAATTATGTATTTTAGCAGTTTAAAAATTAATATTATAATAATTCAAGGTTTTTCTAATTGCATAAAGAAATGCAATGTTAATAACTCAAAAGCCACCATAAAGTTGATAATTTATGAAGTACTTTCATGTCAGTTATTCCCATTTGAATGATATTGATCTGTTTCTCAGAATCATAGTATTACAAAGCCAAAATCTATGATGATTCTTTAAATAAACTGAAGCATTACTATAAGCCTGACTTTTTATTTGTAAAATGGGGATAATGAGTAATATGTATTTCACAGTATCATCTTAAATTTCAAGTAAATATCCAATGAGACAATACATGTAAAAGATTTAGCACAATGCCAGGTACATGACAAGAACTAAGTAAGCATTAGCTATTACAATTTATTTTAATTAGAAGCAGCAGCAAATACACAACATATGAAGCACTTCACAACTGTTAATTTTGTTAATTTATTTAATTACAAAATAATCTGCCCTTGTCCTTGATCACAATTAACTTATGACCTAAATGCCAATTTCAAAGGCAAAAATACCTTGAAATATTCATAATTTTAATAGATTATTTTGATTATACTTACATGGATGTCAACTATCCCAAATTTGAATTAACTATAGATGAAGAAACTAGTATCTAAAGACACACTAATTTATTAATTTAGTAATTGAAGCAAGTTCCCTTTTAGAGTCCAGTCTCAAATTCCACTGACCAGAGAGGCAGCATGAGGAGGCTACTTGATGTGGTTTTTAACCACAGCACTTCTGGTGTAGATACTGCTATGTTTTTTATTTTCTTAATCTTTATTCTTTTTATTCATTTCTTTTTTCTAATTAATTTAATACAACTTAATTGTAATTTTATTTCAGAAATGCAGAAGGCACTAACTTGAAAATTTACATATTCTTTTAAAAGGAAAATCACACAAAACAAATCATTTGTCAAATCAAAGACCTGTATCATACGAGAAAAAAATGACAATGCCACAGCTTACTCCTAATTTGAAAACCAAATATTTGCTCGGTGTGGTGGCTGACGCCTGTAATCCCAGCAGTCTGGGAGGCAAAGGTGGATGGATTGCTTGAGCTCAGGAGTTTGAGAACAGCCTGGGCAACATGACAAGACTTCATCTCTATGAAAAAGCACACAAATTATCTGAGCATGGTGATGCACACCTATGGTCCCAGCTACTCAGGAAGCTGAGGTGGGAGGATGGCTTGAGCCTAGGAGGCAGAGGTTGCAGTGAGCCAGGACTATACCACTGCACTTCAGCCTGAGCGACAGAGCCAGACCCTGTCAGACAAAACAAAACAAAAAACATAACCACTAAATATTTGAGAGAAATTCTTCTATCAGAAAATCAGATACCCAGAAGAAACTTCATTTGAATAGAAAAGCAAAATGAAGAAAAATCACTATATTTCAAATTTTAAAATATTTAAAAAGGAAATTTTCTGAAAAGGAAAATTAAAGACCTAAAAGATCAAAATAGCCAGGAAAAAAGTGTGTTGTACCAATAATTTCATTATTTTTTTCTAACAAAATTAATTTTTTTCTCATAAAAAAACCCATACAGAATTGCTTAGAAAAAATTTAATGATTACAAATACACTTTACATATACTAATGAGTATACATTTCATACATGAATATATTCATATATATGAAGCTTGTTGATGTGAATTTATAACTGTAAATAATAAACGCAATGTTCATGTAGTAGGATAAAGAAAAGTGACATTTAGGTTACTTACCCAGAATGAATGGGACTTGAAACAAGATTGACATTGTCTAAGGTGTCGGCAGCCCAGCTGTAATGTCTAAGAGAATCTGAATCAAATTCCCTTGTGAATGTTAGATGCTGTAAAATAAAATGGTAAATTAAATTACATCAACAAACCATACACGACTGGTTTCTCTACACATATAAAACATATCTGTATTCCTCTAATTCCAGATAGACTTACATTCAACAGAAATAATTTTTAAATTCTCTTCTACAAGAATATGTTGAAATTTGAGTATAATAATGTTAGAAAATAAAGTCTATTGATAATTTGTTTTCTTTCAATTTTTAAAGAAAGCACCCTAGATAATTGGCATGGCACAGAACTAATTCCAACTATGATTTTAATCACTTCAACACGTCTCCAAATTAATCCTATAACAACTGCAATGTTTTTTTCCCAATTCTCAAAATAAAAAATGAAAAATTCAATCTTGAAGATGTCTGGTTCCGAGTGGGGTGGAGTAGCTAGCAGCAGTCTAGTGCTTCTGCCAAGTAAGCAGGATAAAATACAGAAATCATATCTGAATGCAGCAGAGGGTGGCTAAAGCATTGAGAACGAAAAGAACTACCAAACTCTGGGAAGGGGAACATCTCCAGGAGTTCAACTGACTTTCGGTTGCACATTTTTAACTTATGAGCTTTTGTCAGTTTCCAATGCAAACAGATTTGTACTTTTAAGCTACAGGGGTCACTGTTGTTGAACAGAAAAGCCAGGAGAGTTTTGGTGGAGATTTGGGTGGCCTCAAGCACGCTAGTTTTCTGCTAAGAACAATTGCTGAATTCTGGGGCTGTGCAGAACAGGAAGCTCAAAACCTTACCAGAAATACCTCTGAAGAGCATAATGGAGATTTTTGGCAGTTAATGAGAAAATGACTTAAAAGTTTAGAACTTATAATGGGAAAGAGATTTGAAGATGATACCACAATTTTAAATAAGGATGCTGGTGAGCTGGAGGGAAACCAGAGGTAGTATGAGCTTTTACCAGGGCTGCAAACCAGTCTCATTTCAGCAAAATCTTAACCGAATTAAAATGATAGCCGGGCGCGGTGGCTCAAGCCTGTAATCCCAGCACTTTGGGAGGCTGAGGCGGGTGGATTACGAGGTCAAGAGATCGAGACCATCCTGGTCAACATGGTGAAACCCCGTCTCTACTAAAAATACAAAAAAAAATTAGCCAGGGCATGGTGGCGCATGCCTGTAATCCCAGCTACTCAGGAGGCTGAGGCAGGAGAATTGCCTGAACCCAGGAGGCAGAGGTTGCGGTGAGCCGAGATCGCGCCATTGCACTCCAGCCTGGGTAACAAGAGAGAAACTCTGTCTCAAAAAAAAAAAAAAAAAGATCATCTACTATTCTATTTGCCTAGCAGAGGGAGGGTCAACATTCTCTGGAGGAATAAATCACCATCGGTGTGTCCACAATTTTTTATACACCATGTCTAGCATAAAGTGAAAAACTGCCAAGCATGGCCAGAGTATGTGAATAAAAACAGGAAAACAAAATAAAACCAACCAAGATAGACAGACACTATAGATTCCCAGGCCATCCAGATTCTGAGGTAAGCTATTGAGCACTTCATAATAACTATGATTAGTATGTTTACGAAGATAGGCAGAAAGAGAAAATAAATTAAAAGGGATAGAACACTAGAATATACATAAGAATCAAATGGGCATTGGTTCAGTATTAAATACAGTGTCAGTTCTTGACTTCGACACAATATAAAAGAGGGTTGATAAGTTAGAGCCATAAATGGAAAAATATAAAAACTGAAGGTTAGTAAAAAAAATAGAAAATAGTACAAGATGTGGAACACTGAGAGATTTTAACATAGGTATAAATTAGACCCTTAGAAATACAAGAGAATAAAGGAGGAGCTATATTTGAAAAGATAATGGCTAAGACTACGCCAAATCTGATGAAAGGTATTAGCCCACAGATCCCCCTCAATCTGCTTCCTACTGAAACCTTGGTAAAAATGACAGTCACATATTTAAAAATACATACACAGAAAGGACAGAGAGAATAAGAGAAAATACATCAGCAGAGAAACAAAAGGATTGGCTAAAATCTCTTTAAAAAGTGAGCTGACCTTCATAATCGCCTCAGTTGTCAAATAATGATGCCCTGTCATCACCACCACCAACCCTAGCAGAGGGCTAGAGGCAGGAGACTAGAAGGCTAGAGGCGCCATACTAAAAATGAAGATCGACTCCCAGCCTTCTTCCTTTATTGGTCTTCTAAACACAGTTAGGAATAGAGTTCTAGGCAGAAAATGGGATGTCTGACTTGCCCACTGGAATTTCCCAGTGAAATATCCTGGCTTATTACTTCAGTGGAAATCATGGATGACAACCTCTATACCATACAGAGAGCTTCCAATGAGTTTATTAATGAGTAGACAGCCAATAGCTACTAGACAGTTGAGAAAAGCATCTACTGTAAAAACAAAAGCAAACGGAAGGAAAGCAAACTGGAGAAAATGGGCTTTTCAGGGAGAAGAAAACTTAAAATTATTCACTAATACCTAGAGAGAGAGATGAGATATTTTTACACCTGTGAAACAATAGACTACTTATTATAAAAAAGAAATATTTAGTGGAAATGACTCTTAGAAAGTAACAAATATGTTGGGAAAAAAAAACCCCTAGAAATTTTAGAGAAATTTTTAACTGTAGAAAACAGGGGAGAAAATACATGAAAGCAAAATATAAATTCAGGAGGTTCAAATCCTCCTCATCAGTTTAAAAAAAAGAAGTTCTAGAATGAAATAGGGAAACAAAGGAAAAGAAACATTTCCAGAGCTGAAGACACAGGTTGCCAGAGTAAAATGACCCACTGAGTGACCAGCACTAGGAATGAATAGAGAACGTATTTATGGTACATCAACGTAACATTTCAGAATTTGGAGACAAAGACAGAGCCTATAGAAACACGGAGAGAAAAAATGGTCACAGATGGAGGACCTGTATCAGACTTTTCACAGCAAAACTTGAAGGTAAAAGGCAATGGAGCGATTCCTTCAACATTCTTAGAGAAAATGATTTCAAGTCAGAATTCTATAACCGGCTAAACTAAAAACAAGCATGAACTAGACAGATATTTTCAGATACATAAAACCTTTTAAAATGTATTTCTCATGCACCCTCTAAGGAAACTATTGTTAAGATGTATTCCACTGACATGAGGAGTAACCCAAGAAAAAGGAGGACATGGACTCTGACCCAAGAGAAAACAAAAGGAATTTTCATGGTTATGATGAAGGAAGGCTCAAGAGCACATCTGTGCAGTGGACCTACAAGGAACATGACAAGTAAGAAAGCTCTAAGAGACATGAGGTAGGTAGACGAGATCACCTAACAAATGTGAACATATTGAGAGATTTGTACAACTGGGGGAGAGTTCTGGGGTTGGATTATTGGTATGTACAGGGGATATCAAGCAAATGAAAAAACTTCAGGGAAAATAAAATATTGTGCCGGAAAGAAAAAGCAATCAGGCTGGGCAAGGTGGCTCACGCTTGTAATCCCAGCACTTTGGGAGGCTGAAGCAGGTAGATCACTTGACGTCAGGAGTTTGTGACCAGCCTGGCCAACGTGGTGAAATTCATTCTCTACTAAAAATACAAAAAATTAGCTGGATGTGGTGGCATGCACTTGTAATCCCAGTTACTTGAAAGGCTGAGGCAGGAGAATCACTTGAACCCGGGAGGCAGAGGTTGCAGTGAGCCAAGGTTGTGCCACTGCACTCTAGCCTGGGTAAGAGAAAGACTCCTTCTCAGACAAAAAAAAAAAAAAAAAAAAAAAAAAAGAAAAAGCAATCATAAAATAAGCCACATATGTGAGTAACATTTACATAGGCATAACAATATAATCACCAAATACAGATATAAGCAAAATAAAATACAACGGTTTGGGGAAATGGTAGGATACTAAGTGTGCACGGTCAGGGAGAAAAAGTGTGAAAAAATATTAAAGCTTCCTCTTTCATTTGGGGAAGTCGATAAATAATACCTGAAATGTAGAAATATCAGCAAGAAGCAACACACATGTAGTATTTAGAGATATGCAAGCACATAATAAGAGTCATCGAAAATTATTTCAAGCACTTGTCTCTGGATAGGCAAAACTGGGGACTGAAAGTGTATATGGGGATGATGTTTCTTCCTAACAAGTGTGCCTTGGAGAATATGGCTTTATCATTATTATTATACTTTCAGTTATGGGATACGTGTGCAGAACGTGCAGGTTTGTTACATAGGTATGCATGTGCCATGGTGGTTTGTTGTACCACATCAACCTGTCACCTACATTAGGTATTTCTCCTAATGCTATTCCTCCCCTAGCCCTCCACCAAAATACTTCACAACCTATTTTTTTTTTTTTTTTGAGATGGGGTCTCCCTCTGTCACCCAGGCTGGAGTGAAGTGTGCAATCTTGGTTCACTGCAACCTCCACCTCCCAGGTTCAAAAGATTCTCCTGCCTCCACCTCCTGAGTAGCTAGGACTACAGGTGTGTACCACTAACACTCAGCTAATTTTTTGTATTTTTAATACAGACGAGGTTTCACCATGTTAGCCAGGCTGGTATTGAACTCCTGGCCTCAAGCAATCTACCTGCCTCGGCCTTCCAAAGTGCTGGGATTACAGGCATGAGCCACTACGCCTGGTCAAGGCTTTTTGTTCAATTACATAACTTTGGTAATAATAAAATCTAAATTTAAAAACTTATTCTGAATTACACAGATTTTTTTGAAATGGCCCTGAAATCAAATTGAAAAATAAATTTGTAGAGCAATTATATGCAAGTCACTATCTTACCCAGGTTTTAGGAAAATGCAAACATGAATAAGGAACAGCTTTATTTGCATTTAATGAATGAGGACATATCCAGTGAATGGGTGTACACACTACCCATTACATGGGTAATGCATCTAATAAGAATCCACAGAGAAGATTCTAATCCATCAAAAGCAATAAACCACTTAGGAAAGTTCCTAAATTCCATATGGGTTAACCAAAGATGAGGTGTTGGTTTGAGTCTGGCCTCATTTAACAACAACTTACACTGAATTTGGAGACCCATACCAACAAACCTTCAGAGTAAGGCAAAATACTTAATACAAAATGGTGTTGTTCCTTTAATTTTTTTGGCATGAGTGGTGTGGAGGGCAAGCTACAGTTCTTATATTGGGGGGCCTAAGGTTATTTTTCACAAAGGTTTTTTTTTTTAAAAAAAAGGTCTCATAAATAAATAATATCATTCCTCTTTGGTAATTACAGTAAATTATTTACCTTTGGTACTCTTAGAAACATGCGCTGGTACCATTAATTATTAAAACAATGAATTATATCTCACAAAAAGGTATCACTGCAATCATGTAATATTTATCAAAGCCAGAATGTGCCAGGACACAGATTCCACATTCCTTTGAGTCCTTTCTTAACTTCCCTGCTCTTGCAACTTTGCCACTAATTGAAGCTTTGCCATAACATAAACAAATATCATACTTGCTCAAAACAGTGAGCTATATTATTTTGAGCTATGTGTCCCAATATTTGTTCCAAATAGTAACACTTAAACATATTTTTGGTGCCTTAGTACTTTCCCTTCTGAGTTTTGTGTTTTCAGAGAGGTTTGCTTAAGTTTATGAGCACACGTAGCTCAATTTTAATAACCTAAAAACAGGCAAACAAAATACTCTTCCTACGGAACCTCCATCCAAATACAAAACAAAGCAATTCAAGAGAACCTGTGGTTTTCCACACAGATACTGAATTGGTAATTCGTTTCCATGCTACCTGTCTGCAAACACTTATTTGTACAGATTAGAATCTACTTAAAACGAAAATATAACATTTCAACTATTCACTTATGTTAATAAACAATATGAATTTCAAAATGTTCTGACAAGTTACTGTGCATAGCACCACAGTACTAACAAAAAACTTTGCCTCCATTTAGTTACTGAACAAATAGATATTTAAAATGATTAACAAGGCTTGGTGCAGTGCCTCACACCTGTAATCCCAGCAGTTTGGGAGGCCGAGGCAGGTGGATCACTTGAGGACAGGAGTTCAAGAGCAGCCTGGCCAATATGGTGAAACCCTGTTTCTATTAAAAATGCAAACAGAAAATTAGACAGCTGTGGTGGGATGCACCTGTAGTCCCAGCTACATGGCAGGCTGAGACAGGAGAATCACTTGAACCTGGGAGGAAGAAGTTGCAGTGAGCTGAGGTCGTGCCATGGCACTCCAGCCTGGGCAACAGAGCAAGACTTCATCTCAAAAAAATAAATAAATAAATAAATAAAAAGAAATAAAATGATTAACAGAGATTCCATGTTCACAGATCAGAAGAATCAATATTGTTAAATATTATTAAATATTTAACAGTATGTCCATACTGCCCAAAGCGGTCTATGGATTCAATGTAATCTCTATCAAAATAACAATGATATTCTTCACAGAAGTTTAAAAAAAAACCCTAAAATGTATGTGGAACTACAAAAGATTCAGAATAGCCAAAGCTATCCTAAGCAAAAAGATCAAAACTGGAAGAATCATATTATCTGACTTTAAATTATACTACAGATATATAGTAACCAAAACAGCATGGTGGCTGGAGAAAAATCAGACACATAGATCAGTGGAACAGAATAGAACCCAGAGATAAATCCACACATCTACTGTGATCTGATTTTTGACAAAGGTACTAAGAATGTACAGTGGAGGAAGAATAGTCTCTTCAACAAATGATGCTGGGAAAACTAGACAGCCATATGCAAAAGAATGAAACTAGGCCCCTATCTCTCACCAAATACAAAAATCAAATAAAAATGAATCAAAGACTTAAATCTGAGACCTCAAACTATGAAACTACTGGAAAAAAAAAACCATTAGGGAAACTCTCCAGGACATTGAACTGGGCAAAGATTTCCTGAGTACTACCCACAAGCACAGGCAGCCAAAGCAAAAACAGACAAATGGGATCACATAAAGTTAAAATGCTTCTGCACAACAAACAATCACCAAAGTGAAGAGACAACCCACAGAATGGAAGCATGTATTTACAAACTATCCATCTGACAAGGGATTAGTAACCAGAATATACAAGGAGCTCAAACAACTCTACAGGAAAAAAAAATTTCATAATCCAATTAAAAATGGGCAAAAGACCTGAATAGGCATTTCTGAAAAGAAGAAATGCAAATGGCAAACAGGTATGTGAAAAGGTCCTAACCCTAACCCTAACCCTAACCCTTCTCCAGAATGAACGGTGATCACTGATCATCAGAGAAATGTAAATCAAAACCACAATGAGATATCATCTCACCCTAGTTAAAAGAGCTTTTATCCGGAAGGTAGGCAATAACAAATTCTAAAGACGATGTGGAGAAAAGGGAACCCTCATCCACTGTTGGTGGGAATGTAAATTAATATAAAACAACACAGAGAGCAGTCTGGAGGTTCCTTGAAAAACTGCAAACAGAGCTGCCAAGCTATTTAGCAAGCCCAACACTAAGTATACACCCAAAAGAAAAGAAGTATATTGAAGAGACATCTGCACTCCCATGTTTATTGCAGCACTATTCACAATAGGCAAGATTTAGAAGCACCTAAGTATTCATCAACAGACAAATGGAAAAAGAAAATACATACTCAATGGAGTATATATACACAATGGAGTACTGTTCAGTAATAAAAAAGAATGAGATACTGTCATCTGCAACAACATGGATGGGACTAGAGGTAATTATGTTAACTAAAATAAGCTAGGCACAGAAAGACAAATTTCTCATGTTCTTACTAATTTGAAAAGCCAAAAATTAAAATAATCCAGCTCATGGAGATAGAAAGTAGACACACTGTTACTAGAGAAGGGAAGGGTGGTGAGGGGACAGAGGGTGGGGGCAGAGTGGGAATGGTTAAAATGTACAAAAAAAAAAAAAAAGAAAGAAAGAATCAAGGCAGGGTGCAGTGGCTCACGCTTGTAATCCCAGTACTTTGGGAGGCCAAGGCAGGTGGATCACAAGGTCAGGAGTTCAACACCAGCCTGGCCAAGATGGTGAAAGCCCATCTCTACTAAAAATACAAAAATTAGCTGGACATGGTGGCAGGCACCTGTAATCCCAGCTACTCAGGAGGCTGAGGCAGAGAACTGCTGGAACCTGGGAGGTGGAGGTCACAGTGAGCTGAGATTGCACCACTACACTCCAGCCTGGGCGACAGAGTGAGGCTCCATCTCAAAAAAAAAAAAAAAAAAAAAAAAAATTCCAGTCCCAGCACTGGGGCTTTATAGTAATATACACAGGATGCTTTTATCAAACCAATGGAGGCCATTCAGTTATAAAAATGTATCTTATCAATGACTAGGTCTTATTTATTGACTCCAAATATTTACATTCTTTTGTTAACAGCAATATCACAAATTACAGTGCATCAATTTAATGGCAAGAACTGACCAGGCCTATACATTCATATTTTTTGTTTGAGTTGTCAGAACCTATTAGCTCTGGGAATAATGGAGCCATCTGATAGATGAGGAAACTGAGGTTTAGAGAGACTTCAAAAACTTGGCAATACAAAGTCAATACACCTAGCACTGGGTGGCTTTAAGAGAACACTATGTTAAAAAAAATTCACATGGAATTTTTAATAATTTTTATTCCCATGTCAAAAATAATATGAATAAGCATATCACTTTTCATTTTGGAAGTGATGTCAAGGACTATTAAACTAAAAATGCATATTATTTAATAGAGTCCAAAGCCTGACTAACGATGATATCACTGTCTCTAAGAGCTTAATACTTTCCAAAAATAGTTTCTTACTAGCCCTATTCATCAGAGGAAAGAGGAGAGCAAGTACATACTGGCCTTACAAACAAGGACACACCCAAATGCTCAGGTCTGGAAATAAACGTCTAGGCACTGAAGAAAAGAGGTGGGGTCAAGAAAGTGTGTGTGTGTGTGTGTGTGTGTGTGTGTGTGAGAGAGAGAGAGAGAGAGAGAGAGAGAGAGAGAGAGAAGGAGATATCCCATTAACTCCAATAGTAGTAATTCTCTAGGTTGCTGACTGACAGCCTCTAGTGTTAGATGACATGAATTAAGGTCCAGATTTAACTCTACAAGTTTCCTTATCTAACAGTTCTACCACCTCTGGGGAAGGTGGTCTTCCAAATTAACTGGTAGCCTTGACAGGCTAGATAACGGCACCCAGTAAATCTCCCAATAACAGGTCACATGCAACACCCATTGAAACAATTCTGGAAGACTTAAATACAATTTTGTTTAGTAACAGCTGGATGATACAACCAGACTGGGAGCCGCGGAAAGTAAAGGGCTATCAGGGATAACTTCACCATATGGCCACAAATTGGACAGAGCCAAGACAGGTGAACTCATGTGAGTGTCAGTTCCCCACACAAAGAAGACGATGACTTGGGTTTGAATCAGGCGGTGTCACTCTATAGCCCAGTGAATGGCAAGTGAAGACACTCACTAAACCTCCATTTCTACATTAGGGTGACAGGCAGAAAATATTAATTGCCCTGAATTCACTGTGAAAATGAATGACCCAAGTAATGTGAAAGAGATTTGAAAATTCTAAATTACCATGCCAACAAAAACACAGATGATGTTAATCTCATACCCCTAGATATTTATTTTATTTCATTTTATTTTATTTTTTGAGACAGTCTCTGTCACCTAGGTTGGAGTGCAGTAGCGTGATCTATCTCAGCTCACTGCAGCTTCCGCCTCCTGGGTTCAAGCGATTCTCCTGTCTCAGCCTCCAGAGTAGCTGGGATTACAGACGTGTGCCACGACACACAGCTGATTTTATTTTATTTTATTTTTTTGTATTTTTATTAGAGATGGGGTTTCACCATGTTGGCCAGGTCGGTCTCGAACTCCTGGCTTAAGTGATCTACCTGCCTCGGCTTCCCAAAGTGCTGGGATTACAGGTGTGAGCCACTGCTCCCAGCCTACCCCATAGATTTTTAATAATTGAAGATAATTTATTTCTTACATTTCCATAATGTTGCATTCCTCTATGTAGATATTTAGGACAGTGTATCGTTTTCACACCGCAGGGAGAAGTCAGAGCTGCCTGCTGGATTAACGAACATAATAGTGGTATTTTGGCTTTGTAAAATCCTTGTTTACACATCAATTCTTCCCATGTCTAATATTCTTTACTCCGATCTGCCAGGCTTTACTTATTAGAGTGGCACTATTGCCTAGTGGCCAGCAGGAGAATGGGTTTAAGCACCCATCAGATTTACAGTCTGTTTTCGGCTCTATCACCTAATAGCTATGGACAAGCTATTTAGCTGGACAAGCTAAACACTCCTCACAGCCCTAGTCTCCTTGTCTGTAAAGTGGTAGTCATAATACCTATTTCACTAGGTAGCCAAAAGCATGAAATGATGCATCATAAAATATTGTGGCAGGTACTGTACTAATTACTATAATTATTGTGACCTGCAATGGATATTGAGTGAAATGGCAAACTGCTACCCAAATAGATAATAGGTTTAGACAACCAGCACAACTATGTAGAAACACTTTTAAGAACTGGATTCCGTAAAAGGAAACCTGACACAAGTAGCAAAATAAAATAAAAATTAAAGGTTTACTATAATAGAAAAAGCAGGCCTTTTATCCGTTACAGTATTTTTCTAGAAGTCAACTATTATCACTCTTAAGAGTTATTGTACATGAGAATAGCATAGAAACTATAAAGAAACTTCATTCTTTGAATTTCCAAATTGGATTGTTACGAACTTGAACAAAAGAAGGTGAATCAAGGTCAGAGTAGAAGCTGAGTGTGTCAACACCAAGCTTGAGATGTCAAAACTAGCTGTACTACCTTAAGGAAGTCACAATATCGAACTCTTTGCCTTAAAAAATAAATCTGTAATCTTGCTGACCAATCTTTGAGAGGTGTTGAATGGATCACCTGAGTAATGCTGGCAAAGCACTTTGAAGAGAGAAAGCAGCATATTAAATGTCACCAGTCAAAGGTGCTTATCTTCCAGGGGGACTATCTTTAGCAAATCTTTAATCTGAGGCTGGCTACCTTCTGCCACCATGCACGTTTCTGAGCACCTGCTTAGCAATTAGCTTACGTGAAAGAAATAGCAAGGTTAATCTGCCGGTGGGTGTGGGGGAAGCGAGTGGAGTGTGGGTGGAAGAGAGTTGAGAGGCAGAGGAAGAAAATCTGACTGTTAGCGCAGGCAGCCTTTTGGGTTAGGTATTCTCTCTTCCTATTACTGAGATAATTGAAAATGCCTAGATCTTCAAAACACAAGCAGGTAGTTTCTCCTGAAGAACCCTCCAATGTTCACAACTACTTGCTAATGTATCCATTACTTAACTAAATGTACATGAAATCATCCTTAGCCTCAAAAAAGACCAGGTGCAATCCAAAGGAATTAGAATCCTTGGCTGTGAGATAAATGGGAAGAGTTATGGGGTGGAAGGTATGACGGCAGCCTTCACGGACATGATGGCTATAACAAGGCCTCCAATATCACTACGGAATTTTCTCCACAGTCAGCATTCAAACAGCCAGTTCAATTGCTGACATCGTAGTCGAGTTAAGCCTTCTAAACCAGTTACTGTTGAAGGCCTACCACTAGTCCCCTCAGGAACAAACCATGTAGGCAAATCTAATCTGAAAAGGAAGTCTTCAAGAAGAAAGAAATCGACTCAGAGAAACAGTAGGGCCAAGCAGCTGTCTGATTCCTCTCTTTATATAGATGCACTGCCTCTAGGTCAACAGAACTGTAAGGAAATGGGACGTGTTCATTTTACAGTGATCAATTGGCAAGGGGCTCCTTTCTAACATTTTTGTTTAGAAATATCCAAGTTTATCCGGGCGTGGTGGCTCACGCCTATAATCTCAGCACTTTGGGAGGCGGAGGTGGGTGGATCACATGAGGCCAGGAGTTTGAGGCAAGCCTGGCTAACATGGTGAAACTCTGTCTCTACTAAAAATACCAAAAAAATTAGCCGGGTGTGGTGGTACATGTCTGTAATCCCAGCTACTGGGGAGGCTGAGGCACGAAAATTGCTTGAACCCTGGAGGCAGAGGTTGCAGTGAGCTGGAATCATGCCACTGCATTCCAGCCAGGGTGACAGAGTGATACTACATCTCAAAAAAAAAAAAAAAAAAAAAAAAAAAAAAAAAAAAGGAATAAAAGACATATCCAACTTTATAGCATTCTCTTAAATCAGTTTCTCATTTTCTTTTTCCTTTGTTAAAATTGGATTTACTTATTTCTAAGAGAAAGCATAAAATAATAGAATCTCAAGGCTGAATGGCAATTGAAGATGCTAGACTTTTTATGTTACCATTGATAGGTGGTTGTTCCTACGAGGTTTCATTACCACCAATAGCAAGCACATTCGTTATGACAGAAAACCAAATTAAACTGGTTTAAGATACTCCCTTTCCAGGGATAGGGGGAGACTGAAATTAAATTACTGGTTTATATGGCAAGAAAATCTGAATGGTGCTAACTTCAAGGTAGGTTGAATCCAGCTCAAATGATAGTAGAAATCACTTGTCTTTATACTCTACCTCCAACGGCGTTGGGCTATGTCATCTTTACAGCTTAGGAACCCCAGTGGAGTTTTTCTTTCCCAAAAGGTTAGACAAAATCTCAAATCTGAGTCTCACTAAATGGGCTCAGATTTTACTTTTCATCCTAAAGTAATCACTGTAATCCAGGAAAAGAAATGATCTGAACGGCCTGATTTGAGTCTCACTGTTGAAGAACAGGAGGGACTTATGCCCCTTCTGAACATGAGCTGAGAAATGGGTGGGGTAAAGGATTTGACCATCAGATCCAGGCACTGCCATGGAAATGGGTACATGTGGAAAGCCAAATAGATATATGTAGGCAAAACCCACCCACATCAATAAATGACCTCTTTGAATGACTCTATAAAAAGTCATATTGAATTAAATGTTTCTGCCTACAATATATACATATTTTTTGGTCTTGCAACTACTTCTAAGGTCATTTAAAGGAAGTGAAACTAATTGGTTAGCCTGCTAAAATATTTGTAAACTGATGTCATGCCTTCTACCTTTTAGCTGTCTGAAGGTCAAATATTTCCATTCCTGTAATGATGCCTTCTATGTCATAATTTTTAGTTCTTCATACTTTTTATAATTGTTACTGAGTATGTTATGTCAGTTATTTTTAAAGTACATTGAATAAATAAAAGACTTTATTAGGATTAGAAATAAACATAAAGAAGAATACCGTGTCAAAATATAATCTTTCATGCTAAAAAATAGATCGTGATGGTGGTTCTGTGGCCCGACCAAGAATATTAGCAAGTATAAGATCCTGGAGGACAGAATGGAAAATCCCTGGGCTCCTCATGGGCCTTGTTCTTGCCCTTAGCAATGCAGATGTAGAACGTTCAGGATAAAATGAGGCAGTGTAGAACCAGATGGCCAGTGACTCTGCCGCATATAAGTTGTATCACCAGGGGTGAGTTACTCTTTTTTTTTTTTTTTTTTTTTTGAGACAGAATCTCACTCTTTTGCCCAGACTGGAGTACAGTGGCACAATCTTGGCTCACTGTAACCTCTGTCTCCGAGGTTCAAGTGATTCTCCTGCCTCAGCCTTCCTAGTAGCTGGGATTACAGGCATATACCACCAATGACCGGCTAATTTTTGTACTTTTAGTAGAGACAGGGTTTCACCCTGTTGGCCAGACTAATCTCGAACTCCTGACCTCAAATGATCCACCCGCCTTGGCCTCCTAAAGTGCTGGGATTACAGGTTTGAGTAACCCCGGCCTAAATTAAGAACACTGACTATGAATCAGTGGCTTTCAACCTTGGGTGCATTTAGAATTACAGGTCCAGGTTCTACCCAGGCCAAAGAAATGAGGAACTGAGCAACTGTCTTCTTAAAAGTTTTCCATGCAGGTGCGGCGGCTCACACCTGTACACTTTGGGAGGCCGAGGTGGATAGATCACGAGGTCAGGAGTTCAAGACCAGCCTGGCCAACATGGTGAAATCTGTCTCTATTAAAAATACAAAAATGAGTTGGGCATGGTGGCAGGCGCCTGTAATCCCAGGTACTCTGGAGGTTGAGGCAGGAGAATTGCTTGAAACCAGAAAGTGAAGGTTTCAGTGAGCTGAGATCTCACCACTGCACTCCAGCCTGGGCAAAAGAGCAAAACTCCCTCTCAAAAAAACCCACAAAAACCAAACCAAAAACAAAACAAAAAAACTCCAGGTGGCCAGGCATGGTGGCTCACACCTGTAATCCCAGCACTTTGGAAGGCTGAGGTGGACAGAGCACTTGAGGTCAGGAGTTTGAGACGAGCCTAGGCAACATGGCAAAATTCTGTTTCTACTAAAATATACAAAAATTAGCCGGTTGTGGTAGCGCACGCCTGTAATTCCAGCTACTATGGAGGCTGAGGCACAAGAATCACTTGAACCCAGGAGGTGGAGGTTGCAGTGAGCTGAGATCATGCTACTGCACTATAGCCTGATATACAGCAAGTCTCTCCCTAACTCTCTCTCTCTCTCTCTCTCACACACACACACACACACACACACCCCATACACACAGACACACATACACACACACATACACACATGCACACACATACACACACACACACACACACACACACACACATTCTCCAAGTGATTCTCATAAATGGTCCAGATTGAGTCATTTCTTTAAATAAAAAGATATTTTGACAAATCAAAGAGATGATTTCCTTTACATACACATTTTCCAAAACATATCTTCAGAAGATTTTTGGCTAACAGACTTCTTTCGTGCTTTCTGATGAAATGATTACTGTGGAAAGGCTACATTTTGAAATTTATAAATAAAGAGTCAGAGGAATGAAAGACACAAACTAATAATTTTCTGTCACTTCATTCTAATAGATTTCAATGCACTTCTGAAGTAAAGAGAAGGTAAAAGAATAGGAAGTTCACAATAACCTGTCATAGAAGAGACTATTCTTTACTGTACAGGAAGGAATTAAGTAGGTTACAGACTAATCAGTGCTCAGGCCCAACAGAGGGTGGGGATAGCGCCACCTCTTCTGCTTCCCTCCCTTCCCCTAGCTCTGGCCTCCACGTGTGCCTTCAGCCAGCACAGGTCCCTAGAAGGTGGGGTGGCAGGCTGCACTCATCACTCTGGGTCTCAACTGCACTTAAACTGTGGTTAATATGCAAACTGCTTAATCAGCAGATAATAGAGAGGCAACTGTACTTTGTATGAGTGAGGTCTACTCATCAAAGAGACTTCATTTTTATTCTTTTTTTACTTGTCAAGGCAACTTTAACTGGGCAATGACAGAGTCGTTTTAAATCTGACAGTAAATTACATATCATTGCTTTGGGAATTCTAAATATTTAAAACTTCTTTCATGCTTTCCAACAAAATATTGATTGATTGACTGATTGAGATGGAGTCTCACTCTTGTCGCCCAGGCTGGAGTGCAGCAGCATAATCTCGGCTCACTGCCACCTCTGCCTCCTAGGTTCAAGCTATTCTCCTGCCTCAGCCTCCCGAGTAGCTGGCATTATAGGCGCCTGCCACTACCTCTGGCTAATTTTTTGTATTTTTAGTAGAGACAGGGTTTCACCATGTTGGTCAGGCTGGTATCGAACTCCTGACCTCAGGTGATCTGCCTGCCTCTGCCTCCCAAAGTTCTGGGATTACAGGTGTGAGCCACCCTCCAACAAAATTATTACTGTGGAAGAGCTAGATTTTCAAAATTATAAATATAAAATTAGAGAAATGAAAAACAGAAATTAATGATTTTGTCATTTAATTCCAAAGTCTTTAAATGCACGTCTGAAGTAAATGCTTCCCATTACTCTTGCACAGTATATCTAGACACTTCTGTCTGACAGCTTCTCCTTTAAGGAATTAGCCTTTTCCTTCTCCTTCTCTATACCTATAATTTTATTTATCTGTAGTAACAGACAGAGGTGCATTAACTTTTTTAGTCTCAACACTAGAGACCTAAAAAGTTAATGCACTTCTTTCAAAATTTTTCCTCCTTCTTCCAAGTTATTATTCTGAAATTCTTCACACAAATAAAAAAGTTGAAAAACTGTATAAAGAATATCCATGTACCTTCCACCTAGATTCAACAATTAACATTGCTATATTTGCTTTAACTTTATCTACATGCGTTTTGGCTGAACTATTTGGAAATAAATAGCTGAATTAACGATTGCTTAATTCCTGAAAACTTCAGCATGCATACCCAATATTCTCTGAGTAGGTTCAATGTTAAGCTAAGAAAATAATCAATGCTAAAATTACCACTGCTGAGAAAATTATCGAAAATTTCTTATATACAGAGATATCTCCAAGATATTTTTAAATGCCCCCAACAGTCCCTAAAATGTCTTTGCCTTTTATTTCCCCCTCCAAAATCTCTTGCCAGTTTATCCTGGATTTGTGTGACCCTGAGCAGTGTTATATGCTCATTAAACATGCCGGCTCCACAAGGAATCCCTATGTGGTTATTCTGTGCTCATGAAAGACAGCAACTTCCTGTTTTTACATTATCAACTTAAAGTTCACTTTGAAGCATTACTTTTTAGGGTGCCCTATGCTCTCCTTTCCTCTGATGGGTCTACCGAAGTGTTCATGATGTCCACAGAGGCATTTTTGAGTCGGAAACAACAGCTGACTACAAGAACATTAGTTTCCTCTCAAAAATTATCTTTGTCTTCTATTTCTGTTCACAAATCCTTAGTTCCGAGAAAATGCTGCTCTTCCAGTCGACCTCGGTAAGTAGGTCTTGGTAATAGTTAATAGGCAATGATGTGAGAACCCTCAGAAGCGCCACAACACTTGCATTTTGTAGCACCACAAACACTTGCATTTTACTTTAACGCTGATGTGCAGAAGTTGGGCGGTAGAGGAACTATGGTGGTAATGGTGGTGGTAGTGGTGGTGGAGGTGATAGTAATGATGGTGGTAGTGATTCCAACTTCAGGCCCTTGACCCGTAACAAGTTAACATGCAGAAATATAAGCTACAATTAGGTTTAATCAGGAATTCCCTGGCACATGCTTTCTACATGAGCAAAGTGTCACTGATAGCCAGGGAGTCTCCTTTCACCTATGATTTTATAAGATTTGTGGCGTTTCCTTAGAGTGTGCAAAATAAAAGGCATTTTTATACTCATAAGTGTTATCAATATATCCACTGTCATCTCATTTCAACTGGGAACATGAAAAAGAGCAGGATTATAGACTAAGTAATGACTGCAGTCAACCAAGCAGAAAATTTCAACCAATCCTGGCAACACCTTATACCCAAGAACTTAGCTTCATTATTTGAGACAAGTGCTTTCTCTAGTGCTAACACCCACTTAAAAACCATGACATGCTACTGCACTGAAGTGATTTGGCTGTGTCCCCACCCAAATCTCATCTTGAATCGTAGCTCCCACAAATCCCATGTGTTGTGGGAGGGACCTAGTGGGAGGTAACTGAATCATGGGGCCAGGTCTTTCCTGTGCTGTTTTTGTGATACTGAATAAGTCTCAACAAGATCTGATGGTTTATAAAGGGGAGTTTCCCTGAACAAGTTCTTTTCTTGCCTACCACCATGTAAAATGTCCCTTGCTCTTCCACCACGATTGTGAGGCCTCTCCAGCCATGAGGAACTGTGAGTCCATTAATGCTCTTTCCTTTATAAATTACCCAGTCTTGGGTATGTTTTTACTAGCAGCATGAGAACAGACTAATACATGCATCTACAATCATTTTTTTGTTTTGTTTTTATGATTTTTTTCTGGTTTTTTGAGACAGAGTCTCCCTCTGTCACCAGGCTGGAGTGCAGTGGCATGATTTTGGCTCACTGCAACTTCTACCTCCCAGGTTCAAGTGATTCTTCTGCCTCAGCCTCCCAAGTAGCTGGGACTACAGCTGTGCAATATTGGGCCCAGCTATTTTTGGTATTTTTAGTAGAGACAGAGTTTCACCATGTTGGCCAGGATGGTCTCGATCTCCTGACTTCGTGATCCACCCGCCTCAGCCTCCCAAAGTGGTGGGATGACAGGTGTGAGCCACTGTGCCTGGCCAATCATTTTTGTGCTTTTGTTTTTTGAGACAGAGTCTTGCTCTGTCACCCAAGCTGTAGTGCAATGGCGTGATCTTGGCTCATTGCAACCTCCACCTCTCAGTTTCAAGCAATTCTCCTGCCTCAGCTTCCTGCATTGCTGGGATTATAGGCAACCACTACCACACCTGGCTAATTTTTGTATTTTTAGTAGAGATAGGGTTTCACTATATTGGCCAGGCTTGTCACAAACTCCTGACCTCAAGTGATCCACCCACCTTGGCCTCCCAAAGTGCTGAGATTACAGGCGTGAACCACCACACCCAGTCTATAATCATTTTTAAAAGTGTTTTTTTTGTCTGACCAAACACTGAATAACCACTGTATTCACCTCTGTAAGGCCTGCTTGTTAAGAACGTTCCAGAGAGTAAAAAGTAATAAAATATTTAATGTAGGTCCCTGTGAAGTACAACACGCATGTGTATGTCTAGACATCAGCATCTGCAGACATGTGGGAGTCCCAAAAGTCTACCTATTGCTTAACCTCTAATTTGGCTATAAGTGACTAACACTTACTCATCTGCTCCAATTCACCTTCATTGTGCAGTAAGTCAAAAAGCCCAGCATGATTTCACCAATTATTTACATTGTTTAAATATTATAAGCCACCTTTAAAAGTTTTATTGTCCAGACAGTTTCATCTATCATTAAATCACTACTGCACACACTTAAATCTAGGTATTATGTATGTATTAATTATTCTAGGACCATCCTGGGCCCACATGCAGGAAGACTGTGTTGCTGGAACTTCTTAAAGTAACTCACTATCTATTCAACCACAATTATTGGAAGAAAAAAATTACACAAACACCAAATATATGTAGCAGGGATTCTGGTGGAAAGCAAAATGCTATCACATCTTTAGATACTCATCAAAGGCAACTTTGAAGATAAGGGAACAAAAAATGACCAGTCTCATCTTTAATTACTTATTAAAAACAATTCTAACAAACTTCAACACACACACACACATATATATATATATATATATATATATATATATATATATATATATACACAGTTCATTTAGCAAAATACAACATTCAGGCTGGGTGCAATGGTTACACCTGTAATCCCAGCACTTTGGGAGGCCAAGGTGGGTGGATTACTTATGGTCAGGAGTTTGAGACCAGCCTGGCCAATGTGGTGAAACCCCGTCTCTACTAAAAATACAAAAATTAGCTGAGCATGGTGGTGCACCTGTAGTTCCAGCTATTCAGGAGGCTAAGGAACAAGAATCACTTGAACCTGGGAGGTGGAGGGTTGCAGTAAGCTGAGATTGCACCACCACACTCCGGACTGGGTGACAGAGACTCCGTCTCAAAACAACAACAACAAAAAACAAAAACAAACAAATAAAACTCATGAGGTTAATACCAGCAACTTCAGCTACCAATAATTATTAACTCTCCTTTAAAAAAACTAAAATAGATTTGACCCAGAGAAAAGAAAGTTAACTCCACATTCCCTAGGACTTTCTGAGTTCCTCTCTGTGGAATTTTAGAGACTCACTGTAGAAGATAGGAATATTTCTGCTTACAATACAACTTATTTTGTTTCTTAAACTGGACAGTACTAGAAGCTTTACAAATGCAAAATCAAACACGCAGAAATGCATTTTTTGTCATAAGACAAAGAGCTTGATTAAATCATACAGATGAAAGTTTAATGACCAAAGGATATGTTAAGAAGAATGCATACCTGCTCTTTGGATGGCACAAGGAGTTCTTCAATCATCATGCTGTCCCGTGCATAGGAGCTTCTGTTCAAGGTGTAAGACCTATCCGAACTGAAGGAGCGGAGGCTGTTGTATTTACAGTTAACCATTCAACAGTGGTAGATGATGATGAGATGAATAAAAGAAAATTAATGCATGCAACTTTAAGAACAGGCAAGATGGCTAAAAATATCAACAAAAGTGGTTCTTGAAAGGACATAGTGAAAAGTAAAATCTCTTATATTTGAGAAAACGTCTTCCATGTAGACAACCTTACGATCAGATTTTGTTTAAAATTAGGCCAATTTTGAGAAGATGAAATGCATGAAAACTTTGGAGGTTTCACTATGAAGTTGAACCGACATGACAATTGAGAAGAACCAGATAATTCTAGATAGTTGATAGATTTTTCTAGGACAAGATCTTATGTTAGAATGTCCCCTCTTTCTGGTCTATGTCTGCTTGACATGTGCTACTGATTGGAATTTTGTCTACTTTAAATGGATCTGTTTATAAGTCTCTGCGACTTCCTGAGGGCTCTGCTTTGTTGTTGCTACTCACAGAAAACATCAGAAGGAAGTAGTGTTGTGAATACACTTTGCATGATCCTCTTTGCCATTTTCCTGGCCTTGAGGAAACATTCAAATTCCCTGCATAGTTATTTGGTCTTTTCTGCAAATATTCTTTCTTTGCTCTACTCTTTGCTTCCTTGCTCCTTCAACTGTTCTTTCCAGCCTCTTTCAAATCTTCCGTATGGCCCTTGAACTTCTCAGATGCAGGTACCCTGATATCCTGATATGCCACTCATCACAGTGACCTCTAAACTAAAACGCAATAGAGTAAGGGCCCTTGGGAGAACAGTTCTGCCATGTCACTCTTGTGACCTTGCACGTATTCACATATGTCATTCAGGCAAAACCGGAAATGAAGCTAATCTGAGTCTTCATAGAACACCTTGTGATCTTCCAGGAATTCAGAGGATGGAGGTTGGTGAGGAGCTTCCATGAGATCATCTGTAAGTCACCTCCCCGTCTCACCTGGGAGGCTGTCATGAGATAGCTTCTATCACTTTCTCTTTCTAATGATGTGGGAGGCTTCCTATTCTGCCCTCCTTGGAATAGAGCTGCAGAATATAAACCATTTAGCTGAAGTCTAGAATTGGCTCCTCAGCAATGAGGTATCCACAGCTAGCATTGTAGACATTCAGCCCCTTTTGTTTTGGTGTCCTTTTAGGTGTAGGGGACAAGGATAATGAGAAGCCAGCACCTTTTGCTTCTTCCTTTCACTGCCTATATGGTAAAAAAAAAAAACAAAAAAAACCCATCTGGATCTAAAAGTGGCTTCTTGCATCTTTACCAGTTGAACTTGTGAGACTTTGGCTTTGGCCTTGCCTTTTGTGTGCTTGATGGGGAAATGGATAAAGAAGATATAAATAAGAGGTAAATAAGAAATGATTCTTTGCAAAAAACAATTTCTTTTCCCCAATGCCTGCTATACTAAAGATAACTAGAAAGTAAGTATCCTTTTATCAAGGTACAGAGCCTCCTGATATTAGAGGCATCATTCTAAGAGTCTACACATATAGGTAAGCACATTCTTCTAGGATTGGAGCCTTCACTTTCACCAGAATCTCAGATGGATCTCTCTTATCCCCACACAACCATTATTCTGCAGAGTCATTATTTAGTGTATTCAGAAAAACTTACTAAAAGACTATTATAAGCATTATTCCTGCACAGAGGAACTTACCTGATAAGCCACATGACTCTGACCACTTGCACGGTCAGGCCCTCTGTGCCCAATCAGGGAACCCATTACTCTTTTTTTCCCGGTTTCAGTTGCAAGCCTTTCTGTCATTCCTGTTTCTAGTCTCTTACCTTCCCTCAAATACAGTAGAAGCTTCGTAAGAGCAGGAATTCTCTAACTCAACACTGTCCAAGAGAACTTTCTACTATGAAGGAGATGTGCTAAATCTGAGCTGTCCAATTAACTGTGGCTGCTGGGCACTTGAAGAGTGGCTGGTGTGAATGAACAACTGAATTTAACTAGTTTTAATTTAACTATAAATGGCTAGTGGCTACACTATTAGTGTAGCTTCTATGTATTCATAACAATGTTACATTTTGCTCCAGTGGTGTGATTTGAAAGTTGCTGGCCACTTTGCATTGGACCTTCATTTCTTCAAATTATGGTCCTCGTAGCATGATATGTTAACACTGGTGGTGTATGAAACACTGTTCTATGTGGACAAACACTTAAAAGTTTTAAAAAATAACTGCCTATTCATTTTAATTTCAGTTTTTAAATGCCTCTAAAATCTGTTGATATTTTTTAAACATCTAACATCTCCTCCTTTTTTTTGTTTTTTGTTTTTTTTTTTGTTTTGTTTTGTTCTTGTTTTTGTTTTTGTTTTTGAGATAGAGTCTCACTCTGTCACCGGGCACCAGGCTGGAGTGCAGTGGCACTATCTCAGCTCACAGCAACCTCTGCCTCCCCGGGTTCAAGCAATTCTCTTGCCTTAGCCTCCCGAGTAGCTGGGACTACAGACGTGCACCACCACGCCCAGCTAATTTTTATATTTTAGTAGAGACGGGGCCTGTAATCCCAGCACTTTTGGGGCCGAGGCGGGTGGATCATGAGGTCAAGAAATACATAGTGAAACATCTCCTCCTTCTTTTAATTTATCTATGAGTGCCAACTGCAGAACAGAGCCCAGAACTGGGAGCTATCAACCGAAAGGCCTAAGAATGTCTTTGTTTTGCATAATGTCTAAAGTTCCTACTTCTGATCATTCCAGACCAATTTAAATTAGACATATGGAGTCAATTAAATCTATCAAGCTTCACTCTGAATCCTTAATCATTCTAAGTACTTTCAACCTAAAATTAAAGATTATTTGCATGGGGATTTAGAAAGTATTAAATCGTTTTTAAGTAAGGCCATCTATTTTATTTGTAGCCATCAGTAGACTCTAAGTGTTAAATATAGGAAGTGTTAGGAAAACATGCCTCAGAATTCTAAATTTATACTAATATACCTAGCACAACTTAAAACAGCAACCAGCAAACAAATGGCCCTTCACATCAGGACTTTTTCTTCAAACCCAATAAAATTTCTTTAATTACTTCATGCATTATAAAAAAAACTTGTTAAGGGAAAGAAATTCCTTAAGTATTTGGTCAATTTTGTGTAAGTAATATTTGTTATATATTTATTTTCTAATTTTCTTAAAATCATGAAATTTTTCCTGATTTTTCTAAAGCTGAGCAGAAAAGAAAAAAAGCACATTGCAGCACATCACAGCACATCACAGCACATTACAATGCTAAAGAAAAGAAAATGAGAACATGAGCCAGGAAAGGGAAGAGAAACACTATAAAAGTACCATGTCTTCTTACCTGATCTTGGGACTATTTTAAAGTATTTTTAGAAAAAAGAAATAAAAAAAAAACAACAAGAAATAGAAAGCAAAAAATCAGACAGGGAGAAAAGAAAAAAAATGTTATGGTTGAATGAGTTACACATTTAATGTATTCCTTTTAAAATGTTACACTCAGAATATATTTTACTTGACAATACTCTAAGAATGTGCTTAAAAATATTGGCTTTATAGATTTTTTAAAAAAATTTGCCTCTGAGCATAACATGAGTCATCAAAGTAAAAAAATAATGAGTTACAGATAATAGCAACAAATAATGGTGTAATCAAAATTAGAAGTGTGAAAGCCTTGGAATTATCTTAAGAAAAAAATTACAGGGTGATATTCAGGGCGATATTCTGGTTTCCTATGTCACTGGAGGTCAGCTGCTGCAGTTTTCTACATAAAAATGATGGATCACAAAATGTGTCATATATTATCTGGAGAGAAGGCAAGCTAGTGATTGGATTTCAAAAGCTATAAATCTCTATGATATAAACAAGATCTAAAGGATCTCAAGAACCTTAGAAGTTCTACATATTTTCCATTTTAACTTGTTGCTATCTTTGATCACCTAAAATATTGCATGTTTTTTTAAGTTACTTTTTGAGGCCGGGTGCGGTGGCTCATGCCTGTAATCCCAGCACTTTGGGAGGCCGAGGCGGGTGGATCATGAGGTCAAGAGATCGAGACCATCCTGTTCAACATGGTGAAACCCCGTCTCTACTAAAAATACAAAAAATTAGCTGGGCATGGTGGCGCGTGCCTGTAATCCCAGCTACTCAGGAGGCTGAGGCAGAAGAATTGCCTGAACTCGGGAGGCGGAGGTTGCAGTGATCCGAGATTAAGCCATTGCACTCCAGCCTGGGTAACAAGAGCGAAACTCTGACTCAAAAAAAAAGAAAAAAAGTTACTTTTCCTCTTCCTGTTAATGACACCTGCTGCAGTAGGATTTTAAGGCTTTTTATAAATCTATTTATAAGGCAAAAGTTTTAGTAAGCTATATGAGTTTCTAATTTCTACTTAAAAAACAGAATAGAAGAAAAATCAATTCAGTATCCATACTGGCCATACCAACTACACTGAGAATAAACTCCAGGGTTTACTTTGCAGGAAACGCCATTATTAGACAATGAAACTTTTTACGACAAATCCTTAAACTATAGGAAAATGTCCTCAGGGCTCTGACTTAGAAGGTTTAATTATTAGCTTTAAAATAACTTGACTGTCAGCAAACACCCTGTTAATCCACACTAGGGCAAAGAAGTCTCCAAATTCTGCACAAGGTTCTGTTTCTTTCAACCAGTGTCAGTAAAGTTTAAGTCAAGGTTTCCCATACAAAAGTTTTCCACTTCAGTTGTAAGAACTGAATTTGTCACCATTTCTGTCTGTGACTTTAGATAAATCACTGTCATACTTCTAACATGTCCCTTGTAAACAAAATAATGGAATAGTTTTAGAAGACATACTCAAACACTTGGTGGACAACTTTAATAAACAATATATAATTTTTTCAAAAATGCTCTCTTTTAATCGTAAATGATTATTTCAGCAACAAAGAATAGTGAACAATCTATACACATATTTCTTACTTATTGGCAAATAATGCTTTTTTTCAGTATGGAACAAAACTTAATTTTGAAATATGTGACTCAGATTGGTTCTCCCAGTTTTGTCAGTGAGCTCTTTTGCTACTGTGCAGGAAGCATGACTGCAAAGTGGGGGAAAAAAGAACACACAATTAACATGTTCAATCACATGAAATTAACAACTGCAAACAACAAAAGAAAATAGCAGAGCATGTGTATTTGCATCGTGAACATTTCACTAAATTCACATCTTCATCCAAAGAACACATTTTGGGATAATGTGAAAAATGAACATGATTTTGATTTATGACGAATCATGGTTGTTTTAAATTAACTATGAAAGACAGCAACAATGAATTACCTGGCAGAACGTGCTCCGAGACTAAAGCCCATGTAACCCTCTGCAGGCAGGGAATCATCACCCAGTTCCTTAAGGTCCTGTGGCCCAAGATACTTGTCTGTGTCCCCCGTCATTGCATCTTCACCTGTAGATGTAGAGAGCAAGCCCACATCAAAAGCTTTTCTTTTGACTGTGTCAGCTATGGAGAAAACCACTCCTTTGGTTATTAGCAAATTCCCCATTATTCACTTTCCCCTATCCCCTGGATAATTTAGAAGGAAAAGGCATAGGTAAAGGTTAGTATACAGTTTCAAGAGTGAATTTAAGTAGCGGAAACACCTCCTGGTATTAAGTATGAATCTTAAAACATTACCCCTATCCCTTTGCTTCCCCTTAAGCCTTGACTGACTAGAAAGGTGGATGTTTTATGTCAGTTAGAGTTTTCCTCCCCTCACCTCACCCACGATGAGGGCAGCTTATTTGAATGGACATGGATGGCAAAATAAGAACCACCTCTTCATTACTGTTCTTGAAATTATATGTAGGAAGGAAACAGACATTTTTTAAAAACGGTTTTCTCACACACAGGATTTCAGTTTGAGGCTTATGTAAGAAACTACCAAGTTATGTGAACTACAACTTGCTTGGTTGGAGAGCCTTAGAACATATCGATTTTGAACTGTTTCTAAACCTACCAAATTAACAACAGCCCAACTGCCCCAGTGCTTCAAATCTACACGGAAAGCCAGGCAGCCTTCTCCAGAGATAAAAGGGTACTTTGGTACTTTCAAAGGACTATATAAATTGCTCTTTCATTATCAAGACAAAGAGTTAATTATGTAAAATACTTTTACTAGCTACGTGTGCAAAACATGACCTCACATGGAACAACCACATTCCACGAGTGACAAGGCAGGTTTTTCGATTGTATTTTGCCCTGTGGGACATTTCCCATCCTTCTCAAAAGGTAGCACAGGCTGTAGAAAAATTCCTTCCCCACCAGGCAAATTCTGTTTCTTATGACTCTTATCTTCCTTCTGGACACAAGCTTTACTGGCCAAAGAGTTTTCAAAAGGGTCCATGTTGTGTTTTCTCAAAGGTAAGTGATTCATTCCCCCAGCTATATTTTCCAATTCCTACATTAGGTACTGTTTACAATTTCCATTCATTTAAACTCAGGAAACCGCAAGAGCTCAGCTTTTAAACTACCAATCAAGTCTAAAAATACACTGTCAACTACTGTTTTTGCAAATGTAAAAACTGAACAGATCAACTTTCTACTGCTGCTACCCAGTACTAAGAGATTATTTTAAGTAACTATTTACGGCTGGGCTATTTGCACATTCACTGCATCTCAAACAAAAACAGCACACGGTAAGTACAACTCAAAGATCTTACTCTGCGGCAAAGCCATTTCCACTAGGCTTGGATGATCAAATGTTTTCCTGATGTTTCCAGGAATTCCTTAAGCAGTGATTTAGGATCGGCCTCCCAGACCAGCTCAAGCAAACTATTCCCTGGTTTGTGTCCACTCTCTTCACCACCGCCGAATTCCTCTCAGCATCTTGATATCCTTGTAGGCAACTGAGGAATCACACCTCTTTTCCCACTCAGAGTTCGAAGATTTTCAAAATTTCAGGCCCCCCCAAAAATCTTTTTTTTTTTTTTTTTTTTAAAAAAAACCTACTTAATTGAGATCAAGATCCTTTTGATCACTCCGCAGACATCCTTTTAAAGCTCCTCCTGATTGGATTAAAAACTCCTCTGGCAAGCCTCTAGCAGGACAGAATGGTGACATAAATGCAAGCCCCTGAGTTATTTGTATGTAAATATGAGGACTGCTCCGGTGTAGACTTTCGGTAATTTGATACCAAGGTTCGGTGCCTAGCCGGGTAACCGAGACAGCCCTTGGGTAGTGAGAGAGCGAAGTGCTACATTTAATTAGGAGGCGACTCTTCTCAAATATGAATGGAGAAACAGCCAACCTAGGTAGAAGAAAAACATGAGAAGAAAACAAAGCAGTGGCCCAGGCGGGGAGTGGCACCGAGTGCTCCAGGCAAACTTTCAACTTTGTTCTCAGCTGGGAACACTGGAAGCCTCAGTTATTTATGGTCCCTGTCAGGTGGAAGGAGGGGAAAAAGAGAGAGGGAGGGCCTGCCCTTGAGTTGAGGTTGTGAAACCAGGGCTGAGGGAAGCAGCAGTGCTTCCCATAACTCTCCAAGAAGCGCTCTGCAATACACTCATCGCCGCTGCTTTTTATCAAGAGTTTGAAGAAGGGAGCAGAAGAGAGACAAGTTGGAAAACGCAACTGGGTGTTCTGTTTTATTTTTGGACCAAGTTCTTTCAACTATTTGATTCACGGGTGCTCTCTCGAGAGGTCCCAGGTCCCTGGACGGAGTGCAAAGCAAAGAGAGAATTGGGGTTGGCTGGAGAGGTCTTTGCTGCCCTAGGTAGGAGGCGGGGCTGAGGAGGTCTGTCGTTTGGCTGCTACACTGTTTCTTTCTCTCTCCACTAGTGGCCTTCCTTCTCAGCTGCTCCACCCTGTTTATGTTGGCAGTGGAGGAAAAAACTAGCAGGACTTCCCCATCTTCCATCTGGGTACACTGGAGAGGCCATTTCAATTACTTTTTTTTTTTTTTTTTTTCCCCAGAATAGCTGGAGAATTGGGCTAGAAAGTAAAGGGTTTAGAAACTGCCTTGCTGAAGTAAGCACTCCTTTATAAGAGCACATTTATTCCCTTGGAATGCTATCTAAATATACAGGAATCTGAATCTGTAGAACTGATAAAGTGGGGAACAAATCTGTTTTCCCTGGATAGATGCATAAATAAATGAATAAATGCATGATTCATAAAAATATTAGGATGCTATGACACCTGGTGTTTTACTCTGATCAGCCTGGCTGTAATCAACATCATAAATATACAGAAATATAAAGGAAGCCATTTATAATGTCTGGAACATAGTGAAAACTATTCCCAAGCAGAGAATAATTTCCAACTCTTAAAAGAACATAAGGGGAAGTCTTGCTTAAAGACAAATGTCTGAATGTTCATCGGCTCTTCATGTCTGCATTTGGAATCCAAACTACAGTACTTAGCAAAGCCTTATTCAAAGACTGTCATTCATTCCAATTTCTCAGCAAGGCCTATGATGCAATGTTCCTTCCATTGACTTCTTGGCTATTTTTCCTTCTGGGCTATTCTTCCACACTCACCCTTCCTCCTGTTACACATAATTTTTTCAGTCCCTGGAAGTCCTTAAACTCTTTAAACATTGAGCCGTTACTAGGGTGTATTCTCTTGATGGAACCTTTCTCCATGTTTTTTAACCAGAAGAATTTCTCTAATCTTTGACTCTTTCTACAAGCCCTTCCACCTTCTACTCACCATTAAGTGTCCCTCATCAGAATGCATTGCCAGAGACATCTGCTTAGTCTCTTCCATTGACTGCTGAGATCCCCTAAATTAGGAGCCATATTCTTCCTAGGCCAGGTACCATAGAAGTTCCCATAAATAATCTTGGAATCCACAACTGATAGTAAACATATTTTTATTTTTATATTTTAAATTTACATGCCATAGCAACTTAGCACTTCTTTTCAAATATTAAGCTAAATGACTGGTATACAGTAAAATTTCAATGAAAGTAAGTTTCCATTATTCTTTAGCCATACTTCTTAGACTTCAGAAATGGTCACTGTGAAACCAAAAGAAGTCTGCAGTAGGGGTGGGTGTTGTTAACACATTTGGCCAAAGATGAATGAAAATAAAATAACCTTATAACATTAAGTGATTATTCCCTTACCATTTTAAAATGATGAGAACATTTCTTAAAAGACGTGGAATTTAGAAATAAAAGCAATGGTTTTTTTTTGGAGACAGAATTTTGCTCTTGTTGCCCAGGTCGGAGTGCAATGGCATGATCTCGGCTCACCACAACTTCCACCTCCCAGGTTCAAGTGATTCTCCTGCCTCGGCCTCCTGAGTATCTGGGATAACAGGAATATGCCACCACAACCGGCTAATTTTTTGCATTTTTAGTAGAGACAAGGTTTCTCCATGTTGGTCAGGCTGGTCTCAAACTCCCAATCTCAGGTGATCCGCCTGTCTCGGCTTCCCAAAGTGCTGGAATTACAGGTGTGAGTCACCATGCCTGGCAGCAATGGTATTATTTTAATGCTGTTTCACGCAGTAGGTGTTCTAGGTTCAAATCCAAGCTGTGCTATGCATTGACTGGGTGACCTTTGGAATACCATTTAACTACTCTGAGTCATAGTTCCAACCTCTATAAAACTGGGGGTAATGAGTCTGCCTCTATACAAGGCCTCCTGGGGAGATTTAAATGAAATAATGCACAAAGTAAGGGCTTAATCAGCACTATTACTATTATTCTGTAGGACAGCTTTTCCTAGTGCCCAAATATCTGAATGCATTTACTCAAATAGTTAGCATTTAAATTGCTACTATTTATACTGGTAAAGGCACAATTCAACCACAGCAGCAAAGTGTCCCTGTTCTCCACTACTTACGATAAGACAGGCACTGTGTTAGGTAATCACAAAATTTGTTAATGGAATGAATGAATGAACAATAACAACAAACTTCATTCCCACTCCTTTCAATAAACAAAACATTCTATCATCATTAGATAGTACAATACGCTACTGTACCAAAGATTAGAAAGGAATGGGATGAATTGTATTATTTCTTAACTTTATATAATCCGAGCATATTTCGGCCAGTGGCAGCTTCTAACAGGTGTGCATAAGCCAACCAAGGTAATTTTATTAACAGATGACATGCATTTTATGTCAGATATATTTTGCTTAAAAATACGTTACCAAGAATCACATATTTTCACTTACTAAAAAGGAGTTATGTAGGTTTATGTTTCCTAGAAGTATTTGGTGCAGTGGAGTAATAGTTGTGTTGTAGAAGAATTTGACTATTTTTTGGCAAAGAGGATTTTGGTAGCTCGTCTTTAAAATGCCCTCTTCACCCCTACCTCCAATGAACTATGTCTCCTTCTATTCATTCCCTTGTGTAGTACCCCTACTTGAATCTGGTTGGCTGGAACTCTGAACAGCAAAATTTGGCAAAGTGATTCTGCATGCATAAGTTTGTGTTCAAAGAAACCTCGCAGACTCCTCCAGTCTCTTGAAAGAGTGGCTTGGGGGAAGCCAGTCCCAGTATAAGAAATCTGACTATGATGATAGCACCATGTTATAAACAAGCTCAAGGTAGCCATATGGAGAGGCTTCTTAGAGCCAGAGAGAGAGCCAGAGAGAGAGAAAGAGAGAGAGAGAGAGAGAGGGAGAGAGAGAGAGAGCACGAACACGCAAGACTGATGCCCAGCCAATCCTCAGCTCTTCCTGCCATCCTAGCTGAGGTGTCAGGCCTTTAAATGAAGACACCATCTTGGACATCTGGTCATGTTCCTCCGCCTCAGCTGCTATCTGATTGCAATCTCATAAAAGATCCCAAGAGTCAGCTGAGCCCAGTTAACTCACGGAACATGGGAGATAATAATACCTTAAATCACTGAGTTTGTGGGGGGGGGCTGTTACTTTGTAATAGGTAACCAAAACAGAAATGAGAAATGACAAGGTCCAAAGGTAAGCCAAAGAGATCGCACTCTCGTTGCCTAATGTATCACTGATAAATTAGAGTTAGCTCTGTAGGGCATTAAATGATGTGTATACACAAAGCCCAGGAGTACAGTGGCAAATGCCACTAGAGAAGCCCTCACTCACTTAGTATTGATTTTATGCATTTTGAAACTTTTATCTTGAATGCTGACATTCTCTATGTTAATCTACTTCTGTCAATAAATTATCAGAGCCCGGAAATTATTTTAAAAAGAACACAAAACACCCCAAATCTACATGATCCCACCATTAACCAAAGAATAAAAGCTGGTCAGAGGCATTTTACTTCAACTGCTCCGCTATCTCCTCTTCCCAGTCCTCCCTACATCATGACTAAGCTGAAAGAAGAGATTCCCTACACCATAACCAACCATTCAAAGATCCATAAACTTTGTCAGCCAGGAAAACAACACAAAACAGCAACAGGAACAAGGGAGAGAAAGAGAGTACATTAAACAATGATTAGGACTGTGGTGGTCCAAATAGGTGTGTGCCTTCATTGCTTTTTAGATTCCAGGTCAGTGGTCCAGTACATGGCGTAATATACCAACCCAGCATCCTTGCAATCTTTCGTTATGCCCACTAATGACCCTTTTTCATGTCGAATAAAGTAAATAGTTATTGGCCTAATATTTAAAAGTGTTTTCTTATTCTAGAAGTTCTGTTCTTCCTCCACCCGATGTGCTTCTCTTCTAATCTCTTTCCACCTTAAGACCGTCACCAAGGAAAACTTTTGCTACTTTTTCAGGGACTGAAAGCTATTTTCCCATCTGGCTGGAGACTCGAGTCATAAAGTTCCTTAAGATAAGGATACCAAATTGTATTGTTAGAAACTTTGCTCAGAAGTGTTTCATTCTGCTATAAAATACAGAATCTCCCAGTATAAAGTTTAAATTAATAGTTAATAGTACAGACCAAATGAGTTAATAGTACAAGCCTCCAAATTACACAAGATTAAAAAGATTAGAAAGAATAAAAAGAAACAGTGTCTCTATACTCTACTGATTTAATCGAAGTTGGTTTCTTAATAGAACTCAGCAAATAGTCTAATGCCCAGGAGGTTAATGATCAGATGACTTAAATTTGCTGTTGCTTATCCTTTAGAAAGTGATTTTCTTTGATCATATAGAAAAGAGAGGAAATGAAAACTATTGGGAAAATAAATCCTTTATTTCTGGTCTGCATTACAGAACAGTAGAATCGTATCACATTATCATAATTAACACTAACATTTATTGAGCATTTACTATGTTTTTGGCGCTGTGTTTGGTGTTTTATATGCATTATTTTATTTAATTCTCACAATCTTATAAAACAGAATTGTTATTTCCATTTCATAATAAAGAAAACACAGTTGACAGTGGTGGAATAAATAATCCAAGTTTACTTAGAATACAGAAAAAATGTGATTCAAAATCACTTGATGTTACTCTAGAGCCCTTCTTTTAACTAACACAGTGGGCTGGCCATACAAAAATTAAGATACTATTGAAGGAATATTACAAGAAATTCGTAACCAAAATGTAAGCTCCATGAGGGAAGGGAGGGTTTGTCATTTTGCTTCATATCATTGCCCTGAACAGAACCTGGCACATAGTAGGTGCTCAATAAATGTGGAATGAATGAAAGAGCAGTGATTGCCTTTCAAGATGGGAACTATATTTACTGGGGCAAAGAGGAGGGAGACTTACTTTTCACTGTAAACTCTTGCACCTTGGGAATTTTGTACCTTGTGCATCTATTACCTATTCAAAACATGAATAAAATTAACAAAATAAAACAAAACAAAATACAGGGACTGCAGATAAGTCATATAAGCTCTATGTTCCATCCACCAGAAACAATATTGTGACTTACGTAAGTCTGCCATGTAGACACAAAGATGTGTACGTGTACCAGTGGATATCCAGCAATCAAACAGAGGGAACACTCAATACTTTGATATTCTACCTTACGTGCCTCTTTAAGAGATGGAACAGTAAAAGTGAAGTAGCAAGGCAGGAAGAAGGAGATGCACACTATTAATGTGGTACTTCTAGTAGTTTCAGGGGTATGTGTGCAGGTTTATTACATGGGTAAATGGCATGTCACAGGGGTTTGGTGTACAGATTATTTCATCACCCAGGTAATGAACACAGTACCCAACAGGTAGTTTTTCGATCCTCACCTTTCTCCCACCCCCTCCCCCAAGTAGGCCCCCGTGTCTGTTGTTGTTGTTCTCTTTCTTTCTTTCTTTTTTTTTTTTTTTTTTTGGAGACAT
Source organism: Saimiri boliviensis (assembly GCF_048565385.1). Lineage (NCBI taxonomy): Eukaryota > Metazoa > Chordata > Mammalia > Primates > Cebidae > Saimiri > Saimiri boliviensis. The sequence continues at coordinate 39,847,310 of NC_133460.1, forward strand.
AGTCTCACTGTTGCCCAGGTTGGAGTGCAGTAGCACAATCTCAGCTCACAACAACCTCTGCCTCCTGGATTAAAGCAATTCTCCTGCCTCAGCCTCCTGAGTAGCTGGGATTACAGACACCCACTGCCACGCCTGGCTAATTTTTGTATTTTTCGTAGAGATAGGGTTTCACCATGTTGGCTAGGCTGATGTCGAACTCCTGACCTCAGATGATCCACCCACCTCTGCCTCCCAAAGTGTGCCCGACAAAGATTTATATCTCATTCAACATTTAGACCATAAATTCTCAGCCTAGAGAATCCAAATGACTGTATTTGCTCACATTACTTTTCCGTTGATCTCCTGATATTTTCATTCTCAAAAGAACAAGGAAGCAGGAGTAAGAAAAGGAATTATGGTAGGATTAGGATCCTGAGCCACTGAGACTTGGATTCTAAAAGTCTAAGTCTAGCTCAGAGTTACAGAATAGTTGATGGGAAAGTTATTTAGATGCCAGATCTGCATGTATCTCTCCTTTCATTTTTCAGTTTGGAGCAAGAGCTTGTGTTAAGTAAGGTTTCCTGTGAGTATTCTGAGAGGTGATAAAAAGCAGGAGGTGGTGTTTGGAGGATGGGATTGTGCCATCTACTTCAGGAGGCTCCTGCGTGTACTCCAGGCACTTCTGTGTCAGGCTGGAGAACCTGCAAGCCTTGCAGTGGAGATGCTGCAAGCCCAGCTCATCACTGTACCTTCTGGCAGGACCAGAGGCTCAGAGAAAAGTTGACAGCCCTATGTCTGAGGGATAGAATGGATTGAGCACTTACTTCCTGCCCCCTTCACTCTCCACCTCTCCTCTCCGGAGAGAGAAGGAAAGGATTATTTAGGGGATAGGAGAGAGGGTCTTCACTTGAACCCTTTGCCATCACATGCTTGCCAGAGTCGTCGTTCTTTCAAAACATAGGTTAAGTGCTAGAATATACTTTTGATATGGTTTGGCTCTGTGTCCCCACCAAATCTCATGTTGAATTGTAAATTCCCGGTGTTGGAGATGGGGGTTGGTGGGAGGTGATTGGATCACGTGGGTAGATTCCCATGAATGGGTTAGTACCGTCCCCTTGGTGCTATTCTTGTGATAGTGAGTGAGCTATGAGACCTGATTGTTTTAAAGTGAGGGGCACCTCCCCTTCCTCTCTCTTCCTTCTGCACTGGCATGTAAAGTACTGGCTCCCCCTTTGCCTTGAGCCATGATTCTAAGTTTCCTGAGGCCTCTTCAGAAGCAGAAGCTGCTATGCTTCCTGTACAGCCTACAGAACCATGAGCAAATTAAACCTTTTTCCTTATACATTACTCAGTTGCAGGTATTCCTTTATAGCAGTGTGGGAATAGACTAATACAACTTTCTTGCTTTCCTTCTGAAAATGGGTGGTAGTTATGGAGTAAGTTGAGAAAACAGTTAAATGAGCATTGGGTAAACTAGGGAACCTAACAAGTTTGAAGAAGTGTGTTCTCTCTTTAAGGGGTACATGTGCTTCCTGCGTGAGAGCCATCGGCAGCATTCTGCCTTCCTGTCCCTAGTTCCAGGAGCTCATGGCATTGTAGGCAGCCAAAAAAGAATCGGGTTTGAAATGACAAAGTTTGCACACCTCTGAAAGAACAACGAACTGCCATTATTCATTCCACAGAACAAATGACTTTCTGCTTAAGCTACTTTTTTGAGTACAAAGTCAATTTGATCCTTTTTCTACCTCTTCACAGGAAAAACCTGAATTATCTTTCCTTTCTGGGATGGGTTTGTTTATTAACCCAACCAAAATCACAGAGGACATTTTTCATTGCTCCGCCTGGAAAACTTCCAACCCTGAGTCACACATTCTTACTTTAGAAACTGTATCCAGCTGGGATTAAGGAGCAGTAAAGTGCCATACAGGTTTTAAAATGAAGCACATTTAGCCACAAAGCACAGAATAAAGAGAATTCAGGTTTTTTATGAAGAGGTAGAAAAAGACAATGTTGGGACAGACACTGTAATTTCTTCATATTGTTTCTTATTAGTACTCCTTAACTCTGATGCAGAAATTCCTTTAGTCCTCTAAGTAAGACTAAACACCACACTGACTTGGTCAAAGGCGCACTGAAGTCTAAAGACAGAATGCAGGCAGAAAGAAGTACAAGATTACTTACACTGTTCTTACTATCTAAAATCGAAGCCACTTGTGAAGAAGACTAGACAATGAACTATCTACAAGCCACAAACTAGCCCTGAGAAATCAGGCACAAAAATGTTGGTTCTCACTTAGAGAAATTAGGAAGCTAAATTCAAGGTGGCACTGTCACGACAGCTCATTCTTCCTATTCATTCTTCCTTAGCTGTTTGTCCAGCTTCAACCCCAAACCCAGACCTTATTATTCTTGTATCTTCATTGCCTAGGCACACAAAGACCACGAGTACAATACAGGAACACATTCATCACCTTTCCCAGCTATAAAAATTACCAGGCTCAGGTACAAACAGGGATTTTGGCCTTTCCTTTCTCTTACACCCAAACTGCCTATCATTGTGCCAGGCAATAAACACCCATTTATTGGTTTGCTTTGCATTTCCAACCTATACCCCAAAGATGTGTACATGCAAGGCAAAGACACGTGCGGCCTGTCCTCAGTTCTCCTCCTCATTGGGATTCTGGACTGCCCCTTCCCATTTGGACATCTTTCCTGGGCTCTTCTCACTCCTATTGCTCCCAGCTCCCTGTGTACCACCCTGTCTTCCCCTTGCTCATCGTTCTCACTGTTGTGTTCTCTGCGTTAATGAGGGGGCTACCACGTGGTCACATAAGGACAACCTCCCACAGGAAGCAGGTCAGACTTTTCAGGTGGATGGGAGGGACAGACACAATTTAGAAGGGAAAAAATTATTCAAAATTAAAATTTGTTTGGAGCAAATAAAAGAAAAAAACCTACAAAAGCCTGTTGTTTGCAGTTAAACAAGCATACAATTTCTTGCCATCTCTTAAATATTCCACAGGCTGTCCTAGCTCACCGGCTACTTTTTGTATTTTTAGTGGAGACAGGTTTTCGCCATGTTGGCCAGGCTGGTCTCAAACTCCTGACGGCAGGTGATCCACCCACCTCAGCCTCCCAAAGTGCTGGGATTACAGGCATGAGCCACCACACCTGGCCTCCTATACCACTTGGGCTCATCTGATTGGAGCTTTCTAGGAAAGTTCCTCCCAGGCTTCCTCTAGCTCCCACTCCTCAGGGTTTCCCCTTCATCCTTCACCGCTCCATTTCCATGTCCATTAGCATTCCTCTTCTTCTTATGTGTGCCCAGAGTTTCCTAGAACTGCTTCCCTTCCTCCCTGTGCCTGGGTCTGCACCCTTGTCCCCACTCCTGTGTGCTGAGCTCTCTTGTGGGGGCCTGTGCCTTTCTGTCTCTGATGCTTTGACCAATAAGTTTTCTAAATTTGAAACACCTCTTTCCAATCATCACCCTTCTACCCCTGCAAAATTTCTGTGTGTCCAAATCCTATCTATTCTTTAAAATGCCTTTCAAGTTCATTTTTGATAATCTGTCTTTTAAATTTTCTTGTCACTTGATCTGTTATTCTCTTATGGCACTTGATATGGCTTGGATGTCTGTACCTTCCAAATCACATGTTGAAATTTGAGTCCCAGTGTTGGAGGTAGGGCCTAGTAGAAGGCATTTAGGTCATAGGGGCAGATCTCTCATGAATGGCTGGATGCCCTCCCTGTTGTAATGAGTGAGTACTCACTCTATCTGTCCATGCAAGAGATAGTTGGTTAAACAGTCTGCCACTTCCTCCTCTCTTTCTTGCTCCCTCTCTTGCTGTGTGACATTCCTGCTCTCCTTTCTCCTTCTGCCATGAATAGAAGCTTCCTGAGGCCTCACCACAAGCCAAGCAGATGCTGGTGCTATGCTTGTACAACCAGCAGAACTATGAGCCAAATAAACCTCTTTTTTATATAAATTACCCAGTCTCAGGTATTTCTTTACAGCAATACAAAACAGACTACCATACATTGAATAGAAAGTCTAAGCCAAAAAAACTAAATGCAAATTCCAGTTTCTGTAACTGTGTGAACCTGAACAAATATCTTAAACTCCTTGAAACTGACTCCTTAATGTAATTAAGACTAATATTACTTTAAATTAGGGTATTAAGTTAGAACAAAATGGAAATTAGGAGTAAAAATAGGATTAATAATGATGTTCAATACTTTCAGAGAAGAAAAAAGATAAAGTATCAAGTAAGTGACACTGGCATTCTTACCACATGCCAAATTCTAGGCTAAATGCTTTCTATATATCTCATTATGTATACTTCAACTGTCTGTCTCCTCCAAATCTCATGTTGAAAAGTGATCCCCAATGTTGGACACAGGGTCTACTGAAAGGTGTTTGGGTCATGGAGATGGATTCCCCCATGAATGGCTTATGCCATCCTATCAGTAAAGAGTGAGTACTTGCTCTGTTAGTTACCGTGAGATGCGGCGTTAAAAAGAGGCTTCAGTTAGGCTTTTAAGATTTACTCATACTACTGTATATAATTGAAGTTCCCTCCTTTCCTTACTCTTGCTCCTTCCTTTGCCATCTGACTCTCCTTCACCTTCTGCCATGAGTGAAAGCTTCTTAAGGTCTTATCAGAAGCAGATGAATAGGCAAGGACAGATGCAATGTAGAGGAAAAAAGTGTTCAAAATTACAATCTGTTTTAGCCACCATGCTTCTTGTACAGTCTGCAGAACTGTGAACCAAAATAAACCTATTTTCTTTATAAATTACCCAGCCTCAGATATTCCATCATATGAATGCAAAACAGACTAGTATAGTCATTCAAACTTACAATAACCTAACAGTTCTGGGGCTCTTATCTAAATTACCAAGCAATATCTATATTAGAAGTTAAGTGCAAGGATTTGAGTATCAGCCCCAGCACTGATGTCATGTGACCTTAATCAAGTTCCTTAACCTTACTGAAACTTATTTTCCACTTCTATGAAATGGAAATGACAATGGCTCCAATTTAGAGAATCAATGTGAGGGTTCAATTACATAATGCATGAAATGTGTCTAGCTTAATGCCTACATTAAAGGCTACATATAGGAAGGCTCAATAATGGTAAGTACCTTGCTTCTGACGGTGACAGTATTAGTTTATATGGAATCCTGAGAGGAGACAGAGACACAGGTAAATGTGTGGAGTTAAGCCAGTAGATGCATTCATGAATGAAGGGACATATGTATATATTCTAAGAGCTATAATAGTGACCAGGACAACTCTGATCCTACGGCATTGACTAGTCTAGTTTGAAAGAAAATATCAAAAATTAATTATGAGTTGGCAAACTACATTCCATGGACCCAACTCAGCCTCTTGCCTATTTCTGTAAACAAGCTTTATTAGTATCACACAATCAGCCCTGTTGGTTGAGGTATTATCTCTAGTGGCTTTTGTACTACAAAGGCAGAGTTGAGTAGCTGTGACAGAGACCAATATGGACTAAACATGCAAAAATATTTATCACTGGCTTACTATAGAAAAAGTTGCGGACTCTTGAAATCCATGACTAATAAAATGAGTATTAGGATGAAATAAAAAAGCGTAAGTGGAAGAAGAATGGAAAGGGGATAGCCAGAGACCATATCATACAGGACTTACTAACCATGGCAAGTGACTGAAATTACTCTAAACATAATATAAAGTCTTGGGTGGGTTTTAGTTTCATATTTGACTACTTTAGGGGTGTGTTTATATAATTTGTGGGGCTTGGTTACTTTTGCTATAAAATACAGAAACCACACAGATGAATATATAAAATGTAAATGTATATTTTAGCAAACTATTATAAAATAAATACCATCCAGGTCAAGAAACAGAGTATCATTAGTGTCTCAGAAGACTCCCACTTCCCCCACCCCAAACACAGGCCCCTCTTACTTACTCAAGGTAATTGCTTTCTATATTTGCTTTTCCTTGCTTAAAAATCTCATTATCTAATTTTATAAGCATAGTTTATTGTCACCTGGTTTTGATGAATTCTGTTGTCATTTGTGCAACTCAGCAATTATATTCCTAGGTTTATATCATACAGAAATGTATGCATATGTGTACCAGGAAACTTATATAAGAAGGTTTGCAGCAACAGTCCCAAACTTGAAACAATCCACATTCTTATCAACAGTAGAGTAGATAACTCAATGTGGTAAAGGCAGACAATGGAATATTGCATAGAAATGAAAATGAGTGAACTTCAATTATATGCAACAGTATGAATGAATCAGAAAAGCCTAACTATAAGCTTTGGATGGTTTTAAGCTAAGGAGTGGAATACCGTGATCCTATGTATATGTTTAAAGGCCTGTATGGATGCTGGGCAGAAAGCTGAGTCTACTGGGTAAGAGGAGAAGTAGAGATCTGTAAGGAGGCTCCTGCAGTATTCCATGGAGAGATGTTGGTGGCCTGGATGAGGGTGGTAAAAATGGAGATGGAGAAGAGAAGAGAGACTTGAGATGTATTCTGAAAGTAGGACTGATATGACTTGCTGATGGACTGAATAGAAGTGCTATGGGAAGACAGACTGGATATAACTCAGATTTTGCCTTTAGTGATAGAGCCATTTACTGAGATGGAGAAGGGTGAGAAGAGACACTATTTTCAAGGGGTATGTTTAGGAAAGGTGAGTTAATGTGTCAGAACCTAAATGAAAATGTACATAGCTGGATAAGCATGGGTGATAATCACTATATGATTCAAATTCCAAAGACAGGATACCAGTGATGGAACAGACTTTGCTTTGGAATAAAGGCTCTTGTCCCAGTCCACAGATTCTTTAGCTGGTAATTTCTTTTAAATTCATCGACTATTCCTTGAGATGCAGATATGTTTTGGGAGAGTCATCATAAAGCCGTTGATCAGCTTAAGACAGCCTAGGACTGCCTCAGTAAAAAGGGGTTGAATGGAAGGAAAAAGTGGCATTGTACGCAATCTTCATCTTGCTTCATCTCAGAAACCTGCAAAACTATCCATTTCTTGGTTATGCCTTCATGTTAATGCAACTGACCAAACATGTATTGAAGATCTCTGTGTGCCAAACAGTATACTAGGTTCTTGGGATGAAACACAGAATAAGATTTAGTCTTTGCTTCTTGTATTTTAAAGTTACTATTTGGCTTTATCCCTGAGAGATGCATGCAGTTATCTAATGTCTATTTGAAAGGCCAATTGTAAGCAGAGAAATCTTCAGGCAAAAGGCTAAATGATATAATATAAGAGGTTCTTGTAAAATGATAAATTTTCAGGTGAAGAACAATTTCTGCTGCTGCTAAGAACAGTGACTTAACGCAGCCAAACTTTCGAATCATCTGAGGGCAACTTGATCTAGTAAGTTAATAACATAACAGTCCTATTTATTTAGGATGATTGGGAGATTAGGGTAGCAGCAGAGTCCTAGACATTTGGAAAGAAGAGGTCCTAAAGGGTCTTTTCTTGGTGGTCTTCTTCAGATCTACCTTCACATTTCCCAAAGTAATTCTCCCTACTTTTTTGAGTTTAGGATTGTGTCAAGTCAAAGTCTGTTTATTTGGCCAGGCACAGCTGCTCACGTCTGGAATCCCAACACTTTGGGAGGCTGGGGCAGGTGGATCACATGAGGCCAGAAGTTTGAGACCAACCTGGCCAACATGGTGAAACCTTGTCTCTACTAAAAAATACAAAAATTAGCCAGGCATGGTGGCAGGTGCCTGTAATCCCAGCTACTCAGGAGGCTGAGGCAGGAGAATCACGTGAATCTGGAAGGCGGAAGTTGCAGTGAGCTGAGATCATGCCACTGCACTCCAGCCTGGGCAACAGAGTGAGAATCTGTCTCAAAACAAAAAAAAAAAAAAAAAAAAAAAACAACAACCAAAATCTGTTTATTCTCTCCTAATGAGAGTATACTGATATGTTCATTAAAACTATTGGCTTTTAGTTCTTAAAATCTATTTGAAATTATGCTTATATTTATTTTACTTGAATTTTCATCTTGGTCTATTTAGCTCTTTGGCCAAAATAAGGAGGAAGTTTCTTTAAAAAATGTATTATTATTGTAAAGGGAGGAGAGATAGAGAAAGATGACTGAATAGAACACTCCAGCAATTGTTCCCTCACAGGAACCCCAAACTGAAGAACTACCAATGCAAGAGAGCACTTTCTTTTTTTTTTTTTTTTTTTCAGAGTGCAGCAACTGGGCCTGTTGGTCAATTTTTGTTCACTGCAGTTGGAGATCTCAGAGGGGGTGTTCTCTTGCCTGCCACCACGTCCAGTATGACAGTGGAGGATTTTAGCTTACTTCCACAGGACTCTTCCTTCCTTCCTTTCTTTCTTCCCTCCAATATAATGCTTTTTTTTTTTTCAGCACCAAGCCATGAGGAATCTGCCCCCATGACCCAAATACCCCCAACCAGGCCCTACCTCCAACATTGGGGATGACATTTCAACAGGTTATTTGGGTGGGGACAAACATCCAAACCTATTAATGTTCCTTGCCTGTAACCAGTGAGAACCCACTTGGCTGTGTATCACTTCAGTTTGTTCTAAGGAGGTAGTAGGCATTTGCCAATTCTGTTGAGCAAACCCCATCTCCAACCTTGCCATATTCTTCAGGGGGGAACCTGGAATCCCCACATCTCTTGGGTACCTGAGATTTCTCCTTCTCCTTAAAAGGTCCTGGGACTGTTGGCCTAAAGCAACCATGCCTCCTACCCCTGCTACCTCTGGTATTTTCTTCCTGTTTTATTTCTTTTTTTTTTTTTAAATGAAAACATTGTATAACTTGAAATTAACATCAATTAAATAATGGCCACTATAGCTGCGTTTTTTGTTTTTTTTTTTTTTTAATGAAATTCTTGCCTGTCCTCTGCCTTTTTCTCTATTGGGATGTTTTATACTTTTCTACTTTTCTTCTTGATTTTCAGTTCTTTAAACACTTTGTTTTTAATAAGAAAAAGAATAAAGAAGAGGAAGAAAGAGAAAGAGGAAGAGGGAGAGAGGATGGGGGTATTGCTTTATACTTTCATAATAATAAAAATGTTAGGTGAGCAATCATAGTACCTGATTTTAATGTCATATCAAGGGAAGAGGCATTGAAAAGCTAGGAAAGACAGTCCTGCATTATCTACACTACCCCTCCCCCAACCCCAGGCAGCACAGCATAGAGGAAGAATCGGTGGGCTTGGGAAAAAGAGAGCAAAACGAGTGTGCGACATTGCATTGGAGCTCAGTGCTGCCCTGCAACGGAACACAGCACAGGGCAGAATTCTGCCAGTGCCCATGGAAGGAGCATTTAGGACAGCCCTGGGGTGGAGGGGAACCCTCCACTCCAGCAAGGGGACACTGAGTCCTAGCCAGCTTCACCATTGGCTGACTAAAGTGGCTTGGGGCCCATTATAAATTTAAGTAGCAGTCAGGTCACAAGGACTGCAGTCCTTGGGCAAGCCTTGGTGCTACACTGGTCTCGGAGGTTGTGATGGTTAATAATGAGTGTCAACTTGATTGGATTGAAGGATGCAAAATATTGTTCCTGGGTGTGTCTGTGAGGGTGCTGCCAAAGGAGATTAATATTTGACTCAGTGGACTGGGAAAGGCAGATCCATCCTCAATCTGGATGGGTATAATCTAATCACCTGCCAGCAAAGCCAGAATAAAAGAAGGCAGAAGAACATGGAAGGACTAGACTGGCTAAGCCTTCTGGCCTCCATCTTTCTCCCATGCTGGATGCTTCCTGCCCTCGAACATCAGACCCCAGGTTCTTCAGCTTTTGGACTCTTAGACCCACACCGAGAGCCAGGGGCTCTCGGGCCTTTGGCCACAGACTGAAGGCTGCACTATCGGCTTCCCTACTTTAGAGGTTTTGGGATTCAGACTCCCTTCCTGGTTCCTCGGCTTGCAGATGGCCTAATTGTGGGACTTTGCCTTGTGATTGTGTGAATCAGTTCTCCTAATAGACTCCCCTTTACAGATACATCTAGCCTATCAGTTCTGTCCCTCTAGAGAACCCTGACACAGAAGTGGTAGACTTCAGGTGTGACACCTGCTGTGTGGCCAAGGGTGTGCCTGTGTCACCCATCCCCCAGTTCCAGGCAGTGCAGCTCAGGGACTTTTTCCACTTGGAGAAAGGAGAGGGAAGAATACAGAGGGCTTTGTCATGCAACTTGGGTACCAGTTCAGCCACATTAAAATAAAGCACCATGGAGACTCCTGAACCCCCTGATTCCATGCCTTTGTTTTTGGACAGTGTTTCCATACCCACCCTGGACCAGCAGGGAATCTACTGTCCTGATGGAACAACCCCATTCTGCTGAATAAAGTGGCTTTGGCCTGGAATATACATCAGCGACAGCCAGCCAATAGTGACTGCAGGCTTGGGGTTAGCTTCAGTACTGTGCTGGTCTGCAAGGCTTTACATGTGACCCTGTGCAGTGCCAGCTGTGACGGCCATTAAAGTGCCTGCCTTATCCCTCCCCCAACTCCAGGTGTCCTAGTGCAAAGAGGGACTTCCTTTTCCAGAAAGAGAGACTTTTTACTTGGTAACCCAGGGAATTCTTCCTTATTTTCCCCAAATCTACCAAGGCTGTATATCTAGGAATCTGTAAGAGTTGCAGCATTCCAGGGCTTAGGGCACTCCCTAGTGCTGAAATGGCTGCAGTGACCATAGGCTTAGGTCACAACGCTGAATCCTTCTTGAATTCTTGGAAAGCCCTCTCAAAAAGGATGGGTAAAAACAAGCTTATACTGTGAAGACAATAAATACCTAACTCTTCGATGCTCAGGAATCAACAAATGTCTATAAGCATCAAGGACATCCAAGAAAACATTACCTCACCAAATGGACTAAATAAGGCATCAGTGACTGGTCCTGGAGTGATAGAGATACATGACATCTCAGATAGGAAATTCAAAATGGCTGTCTTGAGAAAGCTAAATGAATTTTTTTTCTTTTTTGAGAAGGGTTCTCGCTCTGTTGTCCAGGCTGGAGTGCAGTGGCACAATCACAGCTCACTGCAGTCTTGACCTCCTGGGCTCAAGTGGTCATTTCACTTAAATACCACAAGTAGTTGGGATCACGATGCCAAGCTAATTTATTTGTTGTAAAGGCAGAGTCTCCCTATGTTGCCCAAGCTACCTCAATGCATTTTAAGATAACAAAGAGCAGATTTTTATCAGATAAATTTAACAGAGATTAAAATAATTTTAAAAAGTCAAGCAGAAATTAAGGAGTTGAAAAACTTAATTGAAAAACTAAAAATGCATCAGTCTCAATAGCAGAATGGATCAAGCAGAAGAATTAATGTTATTTTGAAAATGGGCTCTATGAAAATCGGTAGTCACTGAAGAAAAAACAAAATAAAATAATAAAAAGGAATGATGCATACCTACAAAATCTAGAAAATAGCCTCAAAAGGACAAATCTAAGTGTTATGGCCTTAGAGAATGAAGACAGAGAGACAGAGAGACAGAGAGACAGAGAGAGAGAGAGAGAGGGTGAGAGAGAGAGAGTGAGAATGTGTGTGTGTGTGTGTGTGTGTGTGTGTGTGAGAGAGAGAGAGAGAGAGAGAGAGAGAGAGAAATAGAGAGAGAGAGAGAAGGTGACAGAGAGGGAGGGAGGGAGGGGAAGAGGGAGGGAGATTGGGGTAAATGATTTGCTTGAAAAAATAATAACAGGGAACTTTCCAAACCTAGAGAAAGATATGAATATCCAGGTATAACAAAATCAAAGGACAAGCAGATTCAACCCAAATAAGACTACGTTAAAGTATATAGTCATCTAATTCTCAAAGATCAAGGATAAAGAAAAGATCCTAAAGGCTGTGAGAGAAAAGAAGCAAAGATAAAGACTTTCCCAGACAAACGAAAGCTGAGAGATTTCATGAAAAATCAGATCTATCTTATACGAAATGCTAAAGGGAGTTCTTTAGTCTAAAAGAAAAGGATATTATTGAGCAAAAAGAAATCATCTAAATGTAAACAACTATCTGGTAAATGTAAGTATACAGACAAATATAGACTACCCTAACACTGTAATTGTTGTGTATAAACCACTCATATTTTTGTAGGAGACAAAAAGAGAAATCTATCAAAAATAGTAACTACAGCAACTGTTGGAGATAGGTAGTATAAAAAGATGTAAATAGAGGCAACAAAAGTCAAAAAGTGAGGAGGATGAAGTTAAAGTGTAGAGTTTTTAGTTTTCTTTTTGCCTGTTTTCTTTGTAATCAGAGTGAAGTTGCCATCAGTTTAAAATAATTAATAAGGTGTTATTTGCAAGCCTTATGGTAGGCACAAAAAAAATCTATAATAGATATACAAAATACTAAAAGCAAGAAATTAAACATACTACCAAAGAAAAGCACTTTTTTTTTTTTTAAACAGAATCTTGTTCCTTCAGCCAGGCTGCAGAGCAATGGTGCAATCTTGGCTCACTGCAATCTCTGCCTTCTGGTTTCAAGCAATTCTCCTGCCTTAGCCTACTGAGTAGCTGGGACTACAGTGCACACCACCATGCCCAGCTAATTTCTGAATTTTTAGTAGAGACGGGGTTTCACCATGTTGGCCAGGCTGAAATCCTGGCCTCAAGTGATCCACCTGCTTTAGCTCACTAAATTGCTAGAATTACAGGCATGAGCCAACATGCCCAGGCAATGAGAAAACTCATTTTTATGCAAAGAAAGACAGGAAAAAAGAAAGGAGGAGAGGGCAAACAAAACAACCAGAAAACAAATAACAAAATGGCATAGTAAGTTCTCACATAGTAACAATAACACTAAATGTAAATGGACTAAATTCTCTAATCAAAAAACATAGAGTGGCCGAATGGATTTAAAAACAAGACTGAACTATATGTTGTCTATAAGAAATTCACCTTACCTATAAGACACACACAGACTGAAATAAAGGAACAGAAAAAGATATTCCATTTAAATAGGAACCAAAAAAAAAAAAGCAGGAATAGCTATACTTAGATAAAATAGATTTCAAAATGAAAACTGTAGAAAGAGACAAAGAAGGTCATTCCTTGTATAATGATAAAGGGGTTAATTAAGCAGAAGGATATACAAATTATGAATATATACACACTAAATACTGGAGCACCCAAATATATTTATAAAGCAAATATTATTAGAGGTAAAGAGATAGACCCTAATACATTAATAGCTGGGGATACTAACACCCTGTTTTTAGCATTGGACAGATCATCTAGAAAGAAAATCAACAAAGAAACACTGGACTTAATCTACTATAGCCCAAATGACCCTAATAGACATGTACAGAACATTCTGTCCAACACCTGTAAAATACACATTATTTGCTAACAAGTCTCAAAAAATTAAAAAAAATTGCAATCATACCAAGTATATTTTCTGACCACAATGAAATAAAACTAGAAATCAATAGAAAGAAAAACCTTGGAAGCTATATAAACACATGGAAATTAAACAATATGCTCCTGAATGACCATTATGTCAATGAAGAAATTAAGAAGAAATTTTTAAAAATTTCTTGAAATGAAAGAAAATGAAAACACAACACATTAAAACCTATGGGAGATAGCAAAAGTAGTACTAAAAGAGTTAATAGCAATAAATGTCTACATCAAAAAAGCAGGAAAACTTCAAATAAACAACCAAATGAAGCAGCTTATAGAATCAGAAAAGCAAAAGTAAATCAAACTCAAAATTTGTAGAAGAAAATAAATAATAAATATCAGAGTAAAAGTAAGTTAAATTGAGACTAAAAATATACTACCAATATCAACAAAACAAAAAGTTGGTTTTTGAAAAGACAATAAGATTTTAACCAGACTAACTAAAAAAAGAGAAGACCCAAATAAATAAGATGAGGGATGAAAATGGGGATATTACAACGTGACACTGCAAAAATTTAAAGGATCATTAGGGACTATTATGGGCAACTATATGCCAATAAATTGGGAAACCTATCAGAAATGGATAAATAACTAGACACATGAAGCCTATAAAGATTGAATCATGAAGAAATATAAAACTGTAATAGACTACTAACTAGTAACAAGATAGAAGTACTAATAAAAAGTCTCCCATCAAAGAAAAGCCCAGGACCTGATGACTTTATTGCTTAAATCTACCAAGCATTTAAAGAATAATTAATATTAATCTTACTTATATTATTCTAAAAAACATTGAGGGAACACTTCCAAATTCATTCTATGAGGTCAGTGTTACCCTAATACCAAAACCGGACAAAGACACACACACACACACACACACACACACACACACAGACACAGAAACTACAGGCCAATATTGCTGATGAAAATAAATGCAAAAAAATCTTCAAATACTAGCAAACCATATATAACAACACAGTGGAAAGATCATTCATCATGATCAAGTGGGATTCATCACCCAGGGATACAAGGATGGTTCAACACATGCAAACGAATCAATGCGATACATCATATCCACAGAATGAAGGACAAATCCATATGCTCATTTAATTGATGCTGAAAAAGCATTCAATAAAATTCTATATCCTTCCATGGTCAAAAAATTGGTATAGAAGGAACAAACCTCAGTACAATAAAAGCCATAAACAACAGGCCCACAGCTAGTATCAATAGGGAAAAACTGAAAGCCTTTCTTCTGAGATCTGGAGCAACACCAGGACACCCACTTTCATCACTTTTATTCAACATAGTACTAGAAGCCCTAGCCAGAGCAATTAGGCATGAGAAAGAAATAAAGGGCATCTAAATTAGAAAAGAAGTAGGTACATTATCCTTATTTGCAGATGATATCTTATATTTAGAAAAACATAAGGACTCCTCCAAAAACCTATCAGAACTGATAAACAAATTCAGTTGAATTCAAGATACAAAATCAACATATAAAAATCACTATCATTCTCTGTGCCAATAGCAAATGGAGAAAAAGGAACCCTCATACACTACTGGCAGAAATGTAAATTAGTACAGTTAGTATAGAGAAGAGTATGGAGGTTCCTCAAAGAACTAAAAATAGAATACCTTATGATCCAGAAATCCCACTGCTGGGTATATATCCAAAAAAAAAAAAAAAAAAAAGGAAATCAGTATTTCAAAGTGATATCTGTATTCCCTTGTTTATTGCAGTACTATTCACAGTAGCCAAGATATGGAATCAACCTATGTATCCAACAGCTGATGAATGTATAAAGAAAATATGGTACATACACACAATGAGATATTATTCAGCCACAAAAAATAATAAAATCCTGTGGTTTTTTTTTTGCAAAAACACAAATGGAATTGGAGACATTATCTTAAGTGAAATAAGCCAGGCACAGAAAGATAAATTTAGCATGTTCTCACTCATATGTGGGAACTGAAAAGAAAATTGAACTCATGGAGACAGAGTAGAATGATGGTTTCAGGAGGCTGGAAAGACAGGGAATAAAGAGGATATAGTCAATTGGCACAAAAATACAGTTAGCCAGAAGGGATAAGATCTAGTGTCTGGTAGCATAATAGGGCAACTATAGTTAACAATAATATATTGTATATTTCAAAATAATTAAAAGGGTGGAACCAGAATGTTCCAAACACAAAAAAAGTTCCCAATTACTCTCTGGTAGACATTCCAATTACTCTCTGATCATTACACACTGTATGATTGTATCAAAATATCACATATACCTCATAAATATAATTATTGTGTATCCATAATTATAAATTTAAAAAATTCTTATTACCTTGTGATAGTTTCCAAGAACATGATTTGCTCTTTTCCTTAACACACCCCCATTTTGAGAAAAAGTCTAGCTCTGTCACCCAGGCTACAGTGCAGCGGCACAATCTCGGCTCATTGCCACCTCTGTCTCCCAGGTTCAAGTGATTCTCCTGCATCAGCATCCAGAGTAACTGGGATTACAGGTACCCACCACCATGCCCAGCTAATTTTTGTATTTTTAGTAAAGACAAGGTTTCACTGTGTTGGCCAGGATGGTCTTGAACTCCTGACCTTGTGATTCACCCACCTTGGTTTCCCAAAGTGCTGGAATTATAAGCATGAGCCACTGTGCCTGCCACATCTCCCTTTTTTTGAAGCTAAAAATACGCATTCTTGGGTTCTATATGTAAGAAACAGATCAAGTTGGAATAGCAATGAAAGAGATGATCTATGCAGTGTTTGCAAGTAACTGCTCACAATAAGTTAGAGGTCTATGTGTTCCTTCTCCACTCCTCATGTTTTACTTGACTAGATTTTGGGGGGTGGGGGAATGGGACGATCTAAAACTACAGCTAGTGCTCGACTTACAACCATGGTCAGGACCGCAGGACGGTTGTAATACGATTTGGTCGTAAGTAGAGTAGGCTGTATGTACAGTTGAAATGGTGCACGTGGAGATGGTAGTGCTGCCTGAAGCTGGTCCACACTGTCGAACACCCAGCTGGGCAACGTTTGCGCTGCCAGACGCGGAGCAGTCATGGCTAGCAATTGTGGCCGTAAAGTCGAATGGTTGTAAATTGCATAGGTCCTAAGTCGATCAATACCTGTGCATAGTGTCAGATCAGTCTTCTTGTCTAACTCTGCCACCAACCTCATTGGAAAGACCATTCAGTGTGTACTTGGGCATTCCTTCCTCATCAGTGTAACGGCAGGAACAGACTGACAAGACTAACTTGTGCCTTCAGTTCTTTGACATCTATGGATTTTCATTTGCATGGCTTCCACTGGCCACCAAATTTTGCACAAAGCTGAGCTGAACGTGACTCTCGTTACCCCTCGTGTCACTCTATTATCTGCTAAAATTTTATTGCTTTACTACATCTCAAACTTACACCTACTTGATATTATTTTTACCACATGTATACTTAGCCTCTTATTTTTTTTTAATATTTAGTGTCTGCATTTGATTCAGAAAGGTATTTTTCAGCCCTATCAAATTTGAAAGTAGCTAAGAATTAGGTAATTCTTCCTAGCAGGAAGAATTCTTCCTAGCTGTCTCACCAGCTGCTGTCTCCTAAACCTGCTTAATAGAGTCATATTTCATCGAGCTGCCTTTTAGATTTTTACTTTCCATGGCTTAATTCCACTTCTCATTATGTCTCAATCTGTAACTACACTTCAATGCACTAGAATTCTGCAAGCTAAAACAACATTTATACTCCCCCCCCCGATTTATAAAATACATTTTATAGACAGTTACAATTCAAGATCAGAGCTGAACCAAAGCCAATGTGAAATCCCTTGGGAGGAGAAGCCAAACTCGATCACTTGACCCTTAATCTCAATTCTCCCTCTTTTTCTTTCTCTCCTTTCTCTTTCTTCTTCCTTCCTTCCTTCCTTTTTATATACATACATTCTTTCATATTTTCCATAAACAGATTGCGAAATACAAGAATCAAACTGGCACTAAAATCAAGATACTACTTTTATACCTATATTAATCTTATATGAATGTAACAGGTATTTTCTGGGACAGGAGACAGCAGAGCAGCGAGGTATTTATGAATGCATCTGGCCCTCTGAGGAGCTCGGCTTAGTCCTCATCTCCCTAATGCAAGCTTAAACACCTGCCTTGGACAAAGTTGCTTGACCTCTTCTATTGCTCTGCTTCACTGATGCTTCGACCTGTGTTCAACTTCGCATCTTGGCCCCACTGTTCTCCCATCTCATTAAATGACAACATTGTCTAGTCTTGTGCTCCTTAATTTTTAGTTTTTTGAGAAGTGAATCCAAACATTCTTTCATGTATACTGATTTCTCATAGTGTACAAAAGAGAGAGGAGGACAATAAGGAGAAGGCAAAGAAGAAAAAGGAAAAGAGAATGAGAAAGAAGAGAGAGACGATTCTTGGCATTTCTTCCTTAATATTTATTTTACTTTTTATTTATTTTAAATATCTACTTACAGCAGATTTTTAGAATCAAGATTAAAATTTTATTTTCTCTTATTGCAGATTCTATTTTATTTCTTGAGACAAACTGGCAGCCTAAATTGCTTATTATTTTTATTTGCTTTTAAAAGCTGCTACTATTTTTTAGCACGCTGGGATGCCGATGTGATGATGTCTCACCAGTTCTTGTAGACAGACAGACTCACAACATGCCGATGGCTTCATGGAAATGAACATTTGCCACAGCTACATAGGAGCTTACTCAAATGGGCAACACTAAATCTAACTTATTTAAATGGGCAAGACTATCAGGCAAATGAGTCAGAAGTTAAAACTATCATTAAAGTTGTAGGGGTCCTTTTAGAATTAAATTTTCAAAATGATTTGTTTTGGGATTTGCAGTAGTTAGAAATGCTAATTTGTGCATCAGAGAACAACATAAATACATAATTGGGTAAATGTGGCTTACTTGAGCTCTTATAAGCAAAATTTAGGGACCTTAGCAGACAGTAATACTAATATGAGTCAAATTGAAAGTACATTATAACCTCAAAAGTATTTTAATCTTCAAAAATAGACATTTAATATCTTCCATGGAGAATGCAATAGCCCTGCTGTACTCTGCGCTTTGATGAGAATACACCTCAAATACTGTGTTGAGTTCTGATCTCCTGAACTTGAGATGGCATAGACATGCTGAAAATGCATAGGAGAGGGTGACCAGGTTGGTGAAGAGAACAATAGAAGGAGGTAGCAGTGATGCATCTAAAGAAAAAATTAAAAAACTAAGAAGAAATAGAAAAAGTATTTTTAAATATCTGAAAGATGGTCACACAGAAGAGGCAGATTTTGTTCCAAATACTATGTAGAATGTAGTCTTCTCATCAACTTGGTCAAATATACCAAAGCTTGAATCAATGAGTAGAAGCTACAAGAAGTTCAATAAAATGAAGAATTTTAAAAGACAGAGTTGTCCAAATGGACTAGGCAGTTTAGGAATTAAAGAATTTCCATCATTTGAAGGGGTTGGCACAGAAGATCCTAAGCAGATGAGATTCTAGCAGATGTTTGTTCAGATTGAGTGACTTTTAAGGAATCCTGTTCAACATTACATTCAACAATACCATAAAATCAAAAGCCATTTGATTTCCAAAGCCCTGGACATACCATAAAGTAAGGGTCAAAGATTTTCAAGAAAAGATGAATAAAATGAGAATTAAAAATTGCCAATTTCAAATTCCCAAGCTGAGATAAACACATTTCTAGTTAAGTAACGATTAAAAATCTCTTTTTTTGAAATTATTTGGTTAGTTATCCACACGTAAAAGGCTGTTATATAGTCCATTCAAACTTGGCTTCTCATCAATGGGGCTAATTTTGCATATTTTGTTAATGACCAGTACATTTTTTTTAGGTCTATGATTGTCATACTATGATTCCTAATTACATTTGACAACATACTTTTGACATATTTTTTGTGTGTAAACATCTATGTAAGAATATCATTTTAAAATTTTATCTTCTGCACAAAATTACTCTGAAATGTTGCATGAGAAGGTAATGAAATATGATATGACAGGAGGCATATTACTCTAAAAGTCCTGAAGATAATAACAACTATTCATTTGGGGATAGAAGGGAGGTAAATAAATGTATAGCTGATGCTTCAGAAAAGAAGAAAGAAAAGTGAGTAAAGCCTTTAATGTTTCTCAAAACAACATTTACAAACATTGAGCCAGATCCTCCCAGATCCCTAAATGACCACCAGGTCATTAGCTCATTGGGGTATGCAGTCCCTGGCCACAATGCATTACAATGGGAAGTCATTGATTAGATAACAAAAAGGTTAAAGAGGCTTCGGATCAGATAGGCTTTCCCATTATTTAGGTTCCCATTGAAATTCATGCAAATCAAAGAAAGAACTAACATGAATTAAAATAGGGAAGATTTCTTAAAGGCAAAAAAAAAAAAAAAAAAAAAAAAAAAAAGACTAGCAACACTAAGACTAACCCAAAAGAAAACTACTACACGAGAGGGGGCAAAGGAGGTCACAATATGGTGATAGAATGTATTTGATGGTCTTCCATCATTTGGGAGAGTCAAATGATGCAAAAAAAAAAAAAAAAAAAAAGTAAATATAATTTTCCCATGGTAAATATTTCATTATTTCAGTGAAACTCCAAAATGTATCATCTGTACATTTACTCACTATAAAAATGCCAGTTTTTCAATGGACCCTTTAAAGATGCCATTCATTGATATATCTATATATCATGATATACAGATATCATGGTGAAAGTATTGGCTTTTAAGCAAGACAGAAACCAATTTCTTAAAACACGTAAAGCATAGCTACAATAATATTTTGATCTCTTTCATTAAATCATTACTGAAAATTTCTATTTCCAAAGAAAGTTTTTTTCAGATTGTTTTCATTATTAGTTCAATATCTGTTTTTACAAAGTTAAGCAGAATGGGCAAATCTTAGGGCATTTAAAAGGACTCCCTGTAAGGAACCTTCTCTTACTTGTTTTAAGAAATACTGTAATCATAAACATTAATCAGCTTTCTCCTTCTAGATTTCAGATGCAACCAATGAAAACATCAGTATTCTGTTTGATAGAAACAAAGAGAAGGCAAGTAATCCAGATAATTAGTGACACTTTTATATGTTAAAGTTAGGGAACCATTTCAAGGAAAGATAAAGAGACTTAAAAGAGAGAATTAACAATACCAGATACATATTATTTAATTGACACACAAATTGATAATCTCAAGATAACATGAAAAGTTAGTAACTCAAGGAAATATTATATATCAAAGATAAGAAATGAAAGATAAAGTTGGTAGTAGTTAAATTTCATCACAATAAAAATTTGCAAATACCTTCTTCAACATCTGAGATATATTCGCCATCACTGATCATTTCAGGGGCATTGGCTTTACGAACTGCATGATTTAAGTGAACAATATAAGTGGATGAAAAATACACACTCTTGATATTACAACAGAACATTTCAATATTCCTGAAAAACGTTTTTGCAATGAACTTTCTTCAGGAAACAAACAAAATACACAGTCACTCATAATTATTGTGAATGCAAAAACATTTTCATACCTTCATCATCAGACATATCAAGAACTTCATTCATCGTTTCTGGAACATTCATTTTGTGCTTCTCTGTGACGGTCTAGTAACAAAAAAGCAGTCATTTTAGTGTGAGCAGACTGTACATTTTAATGGGTCTATTCATTTATCTCTAAATTAATCAGCTTCCTGTGAAATGCATGTGTTGAATATCTTGAATCTCCCACATATAAAATGACATCAAAATTGTTGTCCCTTAGTGGCATAAAGGTGGTCACCATATACAGGACAGGAATACAAAATGAGAGAATTCTAGTGGCAAATCAACACAGCTTAAAAGATTTAGGTCTCTAATAAAGCTTTTTAAAGGAAAAGAGAAGATTCTATCCCTCCTATTCCACTGCTGTACTTTTTCGCGGTCTGATGAATCTGCCACTGCATTCCACTAAAGGTCTTGCTTGGCTGAAGAGAAGCCAAATGAACTGCAAGAAATATGTTTCTATTACTTTTGCCAAGCTTTCTATCTACTTTGTTTTCTCCTCTTATATGTAATTTTAATTCCTAAGATAAACCAACATATTAAAATAATACTTAAAACAATGTATATGAAAAGATACTTTAAAAGTGATGCATTGGCAGGATCATTTTAGCCTACCCCAAAATGTAAAGAACAGTATATTATGGAGCAAATGCCTACTGCCTCTTTTACTTGCTCTTTGGTAACTTAGATTATATCCATCCAAAAGATACTGTCAGCATCACAGTGAGAAACTCTTAATGACTTTAGTCTAAAAGTGATTTTTAAAAAAATTCTCAGCATATGAGAGACTAATGGTACAAGGGAAGACACACATTTAAATAAGACAACTGAAAAAAAGCCAGGTTGTTAAAACTAAAAAGAGGTACAAATTCATTGTTTCTTAGAGACAATACTTGGTAAATGTGATTTCTACCCCTATCCCCAGTTATTGTGTTGAAATAAAGCATTACTTGATGTCTTTTCCAGCATGTAATACTGCAATGGAATATTTTTTTTTTAAATAAACTTTTATTTTTAGAAGAGTTTGAGATTTATAGAATAATTGTGAAGATAGTATAGACAGTTCCCATATACCCCAAACCAAGTTTCCCCTATTATTAAAACTTCTATTATTATTATTTGAGATGGAGTCTCACTCTGTTACCCAGGCTGGAGTGCAGTGGTGCAATCTCGGCTCACTGCAACCTCTGCCTCCTGGATTCAAGCAATTCTCCTGCCTCAGTCTCTCAAGTAGCTGGGATTATAGATGTGCGCCACCACTCCCGGCCAATTTTTGTATTTTTAGTAGAGATAGGTTTCACCATGTTGGCCAGGCTGGTGTCGAACGCCCAATCTCAGGTGATTCACCTGCCTCAGCCTCTGAAAGTGCTGGGATTATAGGTGTGAGCCTGGCCTATTATTAAGATCTTATATTAGCATGTCACAATTAACGAATCAACATTGATACGTTATGATTAAAGTTTATATTTTATTCATTTTTCTTCAGTTTTTGCTTAATGTCCTTTTTATGTTTCAGGATCCCATAGAGGATACTGTATTATATTCAGTTGTGTCTTCTTAGTTTCCTCTGGGCTGTGACAATTTCTCAGACTTTCCTTCTTTGTTTGTTTTTTGAGATGGAGTTTCCCTCTTGTTGCCCAGGCTAGAGTGCAAAGGTGCGATCTCGGCTCACTGCAACTTCCGCCTCCTGGGTTCAAGTGATTCTCCTGTCTCAGTCTCCTGAGTAGCTGGGATTACAGGCATGCGCCATCATGCCAGGCTAATTTTGTATTTTTAGTAGACAGGGTTTCTCCATGTTGGTCAGGCTCGTTGGTCTCAAACTCCTGACTTTAGGTAGTCCACCCATCTCGGCCTCCCAAAGCGTGGGGGTTACAGGCATGAGCTACCATGCCTGGCCAATTTTCCTTTATTTATTTATTTATTTATTTTTTAATATAAGTTCTAGGTTACATGTGCAGGATGTGCAGGTTTATTACATAGCTAAACAGATGTGTGCCATGGTGGTTTCCTGCACCTATGAACCCATCACCTAGGTGTTAAGCCCCACATGCATTAGCTGTTTATCCTGATGTTCTTCCTCCTTGCCCACAGGCCCCAGTGCGTTTCGTTTTCCTCCCCGTGTCTACGTGTTCTTAATGTTCAGCTCCCACTTATAAGTGAGAACATGTGGTGTTTGGTTGTCTGTTCCTGTGTTAGTTTGCTGAGGATAACAGCTTCCAGCTCCATCTATGTCCCTGCAAAGGACATGATACCATTTCTTTTTATGGCTGCATAGTATTCCATGGTATATATGTAGCACATTTTCTTTATCCAGTCTATTATTGATGGCCATTTGGGTTGATTCCACATCTTTGCTATTGTGAATAGTGCTACAATCAGCATACACATGCATGTATCTTTGTAACAGAATAATTTATAATCCTTTGGGTATATACCCAGTAATGGGATTACTGGGTCAAATGATATTTCTGGTTCTAGGTCTTTGAGGAATGGCCACACTGTCTTACATAACAGTTTAACTAATTTACATTTCAGACAACAATGTAAAAACATTCCTATTTCTCCGCAGCCTCAACAGCAACTATTGTTTCTTGACTTTTTAATAATCATCATTCTGACTGGTATGAGATGGTAGCTCTCTGTGGTCTTGATTTGGATTTGACTTTCCCTGGTTTTGATAAGCTTGACAGTTTTGCAGTGTACTGGTCAGATATTTGTAGACTATCCATCAACTGGGGATTGTCTCATGGTGGTTTTTTTCTTTTTCTAATGACTAGACTGGGGCTGTATGTTTTAGGGATGAACATCACAGAGGAAAAGTGCCATTTCATCACATTGTATCAACCGTATGTACCATCAACATGACGTATCATTGTTGATGTTGACCTTGATCATATGGCTGAGGCAGTATTTGTCAGGTTTCTCCATTGTGAAATGACTCTATTTCCCTCTGCTTCCACACTTTTTTCTTTGGCAAGAAATCACTATGTTCGGCCCACACATAAGCAATGGGGAATTATGTTCTAATTCTTTGAGAGTGAAGTATTTTCGTACATTATTTGGAATTCTTCAGCCTGAGAAATTTGTGTTCTCTTTTCCATTTATTGAATTACTTCTATATAATAGTATGAATTCATGGATATTTATTTTATAATTTGTACTATACTTCAATACTGTTATATTTATTTTTGTCAAATTGTTCCAGCTGTGGCCACTGGGAACTCTTTCAGTTTATTCCTATGTCACTTTCACATACCCCCACCATTGTGTCTGTGTATAGTTTATTTGCTTTGGGTTAGGGAAGCAGGAACATTTCCTTACTTTTTGACACTCTAAGATGTTCCAGGCTCATCTAATCTATTTCCTGTGCTAGTCTCAGATTCAGCATTTCTCCAAGGAGCCCTGCTTGCTTTTAGCAGAGAATGGTATCAGCAACCAATATCTGGGTGCTAGAGGTGTACTGCTCCTTACATATGAAGAAATTGGATATGCTAAACAATGCAATTTCAAAAGATACAATTCACATCTTTTGAATATCAGCTTCTATCTATTCTGTTTGGTATGCCGTTTTGATTGTAATCTAATTAACTAAACCATCTTTCTCAGCATTGCCACATCACGTATTTTACTCATATAGAAAAGACATTCTCTTTTCGTTTTGAAAAACTGAAGTTTGCTCATAGAATCAATGGCTGCCGGAGTCCCAGTAACTGGCTATACGAATATCATGCTTGTGGTGGAGGCTGAGCCATAGTTATTAGCTTAAAATCATACACTCCACCCTGAATTACATCAGTCCTGTCTAAGCTAGTTTGCCTGTAATCACTAAAGCACGGCTGACAAGGTGGTGTCTCAGCTGGAGATAATACACCAAATACCACAATGCTGGACTAAGTCTTAGAAACTTCTATGGACTCTTTCTAATCAACGTGAATATTTCTTTTGGTGGAAGCCTCATTTCTTCACTAAGCAAACTGGACCTTTCCAATTAGCATGCAGAGTGTCTTCTCTCTTTTGCAGAAAGTCATCAACAAGGACAGCTGGTGATGTTAAGAGTGAAAAGGCGCTCCTGCATACATTCTCTCCTCTGATGGGAACCTTTGAGACCTTTCTCGGTCTTTCAGATTTTTTGAAGCTGTAACTTTATTTTGTCCTTAACTCCACTTTCTCTTAAAGCTTTTTCGATTTTGACAAAACATTTTGAAATTTCCTAATGGGTGAGAAAGTAATTTACATTCAACCAAATAAGATTTGCATTTTGAACTTCTACCTGTCTAAATTCTTTTACCATTGAAACAGAAGTATTAATATGATATGTTTATTGCAATGACTTCAAAGCTCTATAGCACTGTGACACTCAGCTATTGTTAAACAGCTTGTCCTCTTCTTCTCCTGTCCTAGCCTAGATAGAGCAATATGGGATATAAAATGAAAGGTAATAAACATGATTGATTTGAACATTATTTTGGGAACTTAATAATCGATTTTAATATAATGAAATACTCAAGAGGTGTATGAAAGCAACATGTGGAAATTTCTCTTAGACAAAGTGTATCATGAAGTTCAGAATGTGTGCTGGTTGCTAATCATTATTCTATTCCATTAAAACAATTGTTTTCACTTTTGCAAGTCACAAAATTTTTCTCTCGTAATCGGCAGGCTTATTTTTCAGTTTCTAATGACTCAGAATGATACATTGAGTAAAACTGCCAGATAGCTCAAACTGCAGGTAGCTACAGAGACTCTCAACCCATGTTTTTCACAAAAAGCACTTCGTATACAAACTAATTTGCAGATACTAACCATTTTCGCCTTCATCTTAGAAGGTGGTGGGAGAGAAAAGGGGACAGAGTTGATAATTCAAAATGTTCCAGAGTTCTATATTTACTCTGAACAGAGTCTATCTCAGGCCTATGTGTTGAGTCACGGATTTAGGAATAACTCGAATAAGCCTCTGATATCATGTAATATTTGTTCTTAATTCCAAAGTTATCAAGTCTTGATGCTGTTCAAAGGCCCAGATGGGGATGAAAAGAAATGGCTTATCCTAGAGGCTGCAGTTTGGAAAAGTGTGTTTGAGCAATACGGCCTCCTGGTAAAGATCGGCTTTAAATCTTAACAAAACAGCCTATTGTTTTTCTTATAAAAACTCCAATAGGTGGACAGAAGATGAGTGACAGTAGTAGGCAAAACCAGTCCTGATTCCATCTGGATTTGTTTTTAAACAATGTAAAAATTTTTCACAGGAATGATCATGTAGCCAGGTACCATTTGTGCATTAAAACATTTTTAGGGAACCAACTTAGAGTTTTCAGTTTTTTTACTTTGTCAAGGAAGGACGTTAAAAAATTTCTGCCTTCACCACTTCATTAAAAAGTTGTTTTATCAAAGCAAACAAATAAACACATTTAGTTGTATATGGAAGTAAAAACTCTGTAGCTACAAATGCATCTTTTAAATAGATAATCTAAATGTTTTAAATTTTTATTCATATTGGCAGTAAGAATTCTACTGTCCTGACTGCTAACAAGAAGGCAACTGTATTTTACAACACGGTGCTTCATTTATGAATGGGAAAAATATTCATCTCAGAAAAGCCCAAGAAACTGGCTGAAAGCTGGCTCCTAGGAAAACA